>NC_132922.1:5557500-5867500 GCF_047675955.1 Chlorocebus sabaeus
CTTTTTCTAAGAGACAGGGTCTGGCTCTGTTATCACAGCTTTAGTCACAGCTCAAAGTGGCATGATCATAGTTCACTGTAGCCTCGACTTCCTGGGCTCAAGCAATCCTGGGACCATAGGCATGCCCCACTAGGCTGAGCTAAGTTTTTGTTTGTTTGTTTTTTGCGGTTTTTTTGAGACAGATTCTTGCTCTGTCCCTCAGGCTGGAGTGCAGTGGCGCAATCTCGGCTCACTGCAAGCTCCGCCTCCCGGGTTCACACCATTCTTCTGCCTCAGCCTCCCGAGTACCTGGGACAACAGGTGCCGGCCACCACGCCTGGCTAAGTTTTTTTTATTTTTAGTAGAGACGGGGTTTCACCATGTTCAGCAGGATAGTCTTGAACTCCTGACCTTGTGATCCGCCCACCTCGGCCTCCCAAAGTGCTGGGATTACAGGCGTGAGCCACCATGCCCAGCCCTAATTTTTTTTTTTTTGGTAGAGATGGGGTCTCACGATGTTGCCCAGTATGGTCTCTAGCTCCTGGCCTCAAGGGATCCTCTCAGCTTGCATGTGGATAAAGTGTCATGATACCTGAAACTAACACATATATGAGATTTGAGAGAAAAAGAGACAAAGCAAATTTAGTGTCGTGTTAGCAATTGGTAAATAAGTACGGGTACTTACTGTAGTGTTCTTGAAATGTTTCTGTAGGTTTGACATTTTTCAAAGTAAAAATGTTGGGGAAGAGAGTCTGTTCTCTGCCACAAATGCACTGTTCCCCTCTTTGGGGGTCGGTTTACCTTCTAGAAAATGGGGAGGGAGTTTGATCACATCTCAGTCCTGACGTGCAGAGAGCGAATGATCATATCCTTATCTTCAATACACAGAAAATGTGCCAGAGGTAAGGAACTCTTGAACAGGGCTGCGGTTTTCTTCCAAGAATTTTTATAGACTGACATTTCTTGTTCAACAATTGTTTGTGAACCCGGTTGTGAACCTGCAGTTTATCAGAGACCAGCAGGGTTGATTTTTTTTTTTTTTTTTTTTTTTTTTTTTTTTTTTTGAGACGGAGTCTTGTTCTGTCGCCCAGGCTGGAGTGCAGTGTCATGATCTCAGCTTACTGCAACCTTCGCCTCCCAGGTTCAAGTCATTCTCCTGCCTCAGCCTCCCAAGTAGCTGGGATTACAGGCGTGCACCAGCACACCTGGCTAATTTTTGTATTTTTAGTAGAGACAGGGTTTTACCATGTTGTCCAGGCTGGTCTCGAACTTCTGCCCTCAAGTGATCCATGCCTCAGCCTCCCAAAGTGCAGGGATTACAAGTGTGAGCCACCACGCCCGGCCTCAGCAGGGTTGATCTCAAGGCACAGCCCAGAATCACTTGTGAGAGGAAGGAGGCCTAGGAACTTGTTTTCTCCAAGACACTACAGTTTCTTATTTAAAAAAAAAAAAAAAAAAAAAAAACCAAAAAGCAAAAATTCCTCTTGTCTCTTGCTTTGCCCAAATATGGAAAATGTTAAAACAATCTGCAAAGGCCCAAAACATGTTCTGGAAAGAAAAAAAGTCTTAGATTTATAAACAAATGTCTACTTCAAAGATTGCTGACTTTTGTCTGGCTCATTCTGAAGAGGGGGAAGTACAGGAAAAATGACTCATTGTGAGAAATTCACATGGGAGAGACCATTGCTGGTGTCAGTGGAGGGGAAACAGGAGAAAAAGGGGGCCTGACACTTGCCAATGTCCCTTGCTGCTCCACGTGCACTTTCCTGTTTGTTTATTTCTTATTTCTTTTTTTTTTTAAATTTTTTATTTTGAGACAGGATCTCTCTGTATTCCCCAGGCTGGAGTGCGGTGGCACGATCCCTGGTCACTGCAGCCTTGATCTCCCTGGGCTCAAGCGATCGTCCCACCTCAGCCTTTCTAGTAGCTGGGACTACAGGCAGGGGTGACCACACCCAGTTAATTTTTGTATTTTTATACAGGTGGGATTTCACCATGTTTTCCAGGCTAGTCTGAAACTCCTAGGCTCAATTGATCCTCCTGCATTGGCCTCCAAAGTGCTAGGATTACAGGCATGAGCCACTGTGCCCAGCCCAAAGTTAAAAAAAAATTTTTTTAATGTTTCCTTTTTGATCAGGCCACTTCTAGAGCACTCAGCTTCAGTCTGACTTGAGGTCATTTATATATCTAGATCCATCAGACTATCTTTCTGAACTCTGGCCTGGAGCACATGTTTGTCCAAGGCCGGAGAAGCAGGAAGTTTTGCGACATGAAAGGTTAAGCAAAGCCCAGCCCTTCACAGACCTCCTTTGAATCTGAAGCATGGGGAATTTATGGGCTGGGAATTCTTGACCCAGAAATGTCTCTCTAAACACTGAAGAGGTTGGTTTCCATGACTCCTTTCTTTAGAAGTCAGAGAAGTTGCAGGAATCCCACCGTAGCAAGTGCTGGCTTTTAGTGTGGAGGCTCTGTCCCAGGTCTGCGGAAGCCAAGCTTTTCAGTGCTTTGAGATTCAGTCACTGTATTTATTTATTTGGAGATGGAGTCTCACTCTGTTGCCCAGGCTGAAGTACAGTGGGGCGATCTCGACTCACTGCAACCTCTGTCTTTCGGGTTCAAGCAATTCTCCTGCCTCAGCCCCTGGCATAGCTGGGATTACAGGCACGTGCCACCACACCCAGCTGGTTTTTGTATTTTTTTTTTTTTTTTTTTTTTAGTAGAGATGGGGTTTTACCATGTTGGCCAGACTGGTCTCGAACTCCTGACCTCAGGTGATCCACCCGCCTCAGCCTCCCAAAGTGCTGGGATTACAGGTGTGAACCATTGTGCCCGACCAGAGATTCAGTCACTTTAAAACAACAAGAAACCAAAACCCCAGTGAAGAAACCCAAGTCCCCGCCTGGTGCTCACCCATCTATCCTCACTCTGTGATGACGATGCTCACTTTGCTCTAAGGGGCCCCCACCTGTCTCCCAAGCTCCAGACCCACATTTCCAGCTGCCTGTCCTGCAGAACATGCCCTCCCTGGTGACCTCAAGGGGCCGCACCTGACAGTACTCTCTGAAGAGCTGTGTTCAGTCCTGGCTCTGATTCTCATTGCAGTGGTCCTTACCTTCAGTTTCTTTTTCAGGAAGATGGGGATACTCCAGGGGCCCCCTTGCAGAAGGGTGGGATGAAGTGCAGTCGTGGGTGTGAATGTGCCCTGTGACTGGGGTGGTGGGCAGCGGCAGGGTCCCCCACAGTCCCCAGGTGTCACCCCCTGCCCTGGGCTCTGTTGGGCTAATCTTGTCTCCTCCAGGCCATCTCTTTCCTTTCAGGCCCCTCTCACATAGAATCCAAACTTACTCAACAGGTGTTTGTTGAGTGCCTACTGTGTGCTGGGCACACGGCTCTTCCCAGTGACTCTGGAACCCACCTCTTCCATTCTAATGCTGCCACTGCTGCCTGGCACGGTGCATTCATGTTCTAGGGTTGCTGTAATGAGTAAGGCAGACGGGGCAGCTTACACAGAAATTCACATTCTCAGTTCCAGAGACTGGAAGTCTAAGATCAAGATGCTGGCTAATCAAGATCAAGGGTTCTTTCTGAGCCCTCTCTTCCTGGCTTGCAGATGGCAGTCTTCTCCCTATGTCCTCACGTGGGCTTTCCTGTGTGTGTGTGTGTGTGTGTGTGTGTATGTGTCCTAATCTCCTTTTGTGTGTGTGTGTGTGTATGTGTGTGTGTGTATATGTGTCCTAATCTCCTTTTGTGTGTGTGTGTATGTGTGTGTGTGTGTTAAGAGACAGGGTCTCTCTCTGTTGCCCAGGCTGGAGTTCAGTGGCACGATCATAGCTCATGCGGCCTCCCGCTCCTGGGCTCAAGTGATCCTCCTGTCTCAGTCTCCCAGATAGCTTGGATCACAGGCATGTGTCACCACACGTGGCTTTTTTTTTTTTTTTTTTTTCTTGAGACAGAGCCTTACTCTGTCACCAGGCTGGAGTGCAGTGGCATGATCTTGGCTCACTGCAACCTCCACCTCCTGGGTTCAAGCAATTCTCTGCCTCAGCCTCCCGAGTATCTGGGATTACAGGTGCCCACCACCAAGCCCGACTAATTTTTTTTTTTTTTTTTTTTAGTAGAGACAGGGTTTCACCACTTGGCCAGGCTGGTCTTGAACTCCTGACCTCATCGTCCACCTGCCCCGGCCTCCCAAAGTGCTGGGATTACAGGTGTGAGCCACTGCACCTGGCCGCCACCTGGCTTATTTTTAAATTTTTTCTAGAGACAGGATCTCACTTTGTTTCCCAGGCTGGTCTTGAACTTCTGACCTCATGCAATCCCCCCACCTCAGTCTCCCAAAGTGCTGGGATTACAGGTGTGAACTACCACACCCAGCCCACCAACCTCCTCTTGTTATTTATTTATTTATTTATTTTGTTTGTTTGTTTGTTTGAGAAGGAGTCTGGCTCAGTTGCCCAGGCTAGAGTGCAATGGTGCGATCTCGGCTCACTCCAAACCTCTGTCTCCTGGGTTCAAGCGATTCTCCTGCCTCAGCCTCCTGAGTAGCTGGGATTACAGGTGTGCGCCACCATGTCCAGCTAATTTTTTGTATATTTAATAGAGACGGGGTTTCTCCACGTTGGCCAGGCTGGTCTCAAACTCCTGACCTCAGGTGATCCACCTGCCTCAGCCTCCCAAAGCGCTGGGATTACAGGCGTGAGCCACTGCATCCCGCCTTAACCTCCCTCTTCTTATAGGGACACCAGTCATATTGGATTAAGGCCCACCCTAATGACCTCAGGTTACCTTAATTACCCTTTTAAAGAGCCTGTCTCCAAATCCAGTCACTTACTGAGGTACTAAACCTTAGGACTTTGACAGATGAGTTTTTTTGTTTTTTTGTTTTTTTTTTTGAGACGGAGTCTTGCTCTGTCGCCCAGGCTGGAGTGCAGTAGCCGGATCTCAGCTCACTGCAAGCTCCCCCTCCCGGGTTCACGCCATTCTCCTGCCTCAGCCTCCCGAGTAGCTGGGACTACAGGCGCCCGCCACCTCGCCCGGCTAGTTTTTTGTATTTTTTTAGTAGAGACGGGGTTTCACCGGTTTAGCCAGGATGGTCTCGATCTCCTGACCTCGTGATCCGCCCATCTCAGCCTCCCA
Source organism: Chlorocebus sabaeus (assembly GCF_047675955.1). Lineage (NCBI taxonomy): Eukaryota > Metazoa > Chordata > Mammalia > Primates > Cercopithecidae > Chlorocebus > Chlorocebus sabaeus. The sequence goes on from NC_132922.1 coordinate 5,562,616, forward strand.
AAGTGCTGGGATTACAGGCTTGAGCCACCGCGCCCGGCCGACAGATGAGTTTTAGGGGGTGTGGTTGAGCCCTAACACACACAATTGGCCCCCTCCACACTTTCATGCCTGAACTAGTAACACAGTAACAATTGGTCCCACATGTCAGGGACTGTGCTAAGCATTTTACACATTTCAAATTATTTGTCACATCTGGTCTGGCAGGCGGGTACTGTTATTACCTCCATTACCTTCAGATGAAGTGAGGCTCAAGGCAGTTGAATAACTGCCCACTAAAATGTGAGCTGTAACCCCGGCACCTGCACAGTGCCTGACCCTGCCAAGATGGACAGGTAGACAGACCCAGCGTCCTCCAGGTAGGACACAGGGAGTAGGTAGGTGGGTTTTACACCCAGGCCATGGGACCCCAGTGTTCACACCCTGTCCTCTACAGAGATCGGCCTCCTACTAGGTCTCCCTGTTCCTGTGTCACTGATTCGTCCCTACCCAGAAGCCAGGGTGACATTTCTTTTTTAAAAAAGTTTCTCTGGGCTGGGTGCAGTGGCTCACGCCTATAATCCCAGCATTTTGAGAGGCCAAGGTGGGCGGATCACAAGGTCAGGAGATTGAGACCATCTTGGTCAACATGCTGAAATCCCCATCTCTACTAAAAATATAAAAATTAGCCAGGCGTGGTGGCATGCACCTGTAGTCCCAGCTACTCAGGAGGCTGAGGCAGGAGAATCGCTTGAACCCAGGAGGGGGAGGCTGCAATAAGCCGAGATCACACCACTGCACTCCAGCCTGGATGACATAGTAAGACTTCATCTCAAAAAATAAAAAAATAAAACAGTAAAATTTAAAAAACAGCCCACGCTTCCTACCACGGTGTGCAAGGCCCTGGTAGCCAGTCGGCTCCCACCAACCTCTCCACCTCCCCTCATTCCTCTCTTACCTCATTCCCTGGCACCAGCCCCACTGAACACTGACAGGTCCTCAAGCTCACCCAGCTCTCTCTTGCCCCTTGGTGGCTCCAAGGATGAGGACTTTTGCAGTGCCCTCCAACTCTGGTATCGACAGTCAAAGCCCCCCACCCCTGCCTTGAAGCTCTTTTCATACTTGCTGTGCCCACTGCCTGGGGTGCCCATGCTCCACGTTCCACCATGGAAGTCCTCCGTTCTCCAAGGCCTGGCCCAAATCCTCCTCCTGCTGTGTCCTGCACAGGGCACATTCTCAGCAATGTTTGATGAATGAATGAACAAGTAAATTCTCTCTCTCTCTCTCTCTCTCTCTCTCTCTCTCTCTCTCTCTCTCTCTCTCTCTCTCTTTCTTTTTTTTGAGATGGAGTTTCGCTCTTGTTGCCCAGGCTGGAGTGCAGTGGCGTGATCTCGGCTCACCGCAACCTCCGCCTCCTGGGTTCAAGCGATTCTCCTGCCTCAGCCTCCTGAGTAGCTGGGATTACAAGCATGCACCACCACACTTGGCTAATTTTGTATTCTTTAGTAGAAATGGGGTTTCTCCATGTTGACCAGGCTGGTCTCCAACTCCCAAGCTCAGGTGATCCGCCTGCCTCAGCCTCCCAAAGTGCTAGGATTACAGGCGTGAGCCACTGTGCCTGGCCAAACCCCGGCTGCTCGGTTCCATGCTGAGCACAGAGGCCTGGGACAATGGGACCGATGGGGCCCAGGAGAAGTCCTGTGTCAAGTCCAAAGGGCAGTGAGGTGCGATGGCAGGGGTGGGTGTCCTCTCAGTCAGCAGCAGTAAACTGGTTCATCCGTCTCTGGAATGAAGCTTGGATCAAACATTAATTTCTCCTTATGTGGGAGATCTGGAAGCCAGTGGGGATGAGGGCCTTTCCTGTCCCCTGAACAGAGTCTGTTGTCTCAAAATTTCTCTCCCTCTACCGTGTGGACCACTGACCCTTCACCCTGAACCAGTCTTGGGTCAGGGGTCAGAGCCAGGAAGATTAGTGCAGGCCCCGGGTGGAAGCAGGAGCACCTCACAGCTCCCAAGCAGTGCCCCTTCAACCCTGTAGCAACTCAGGGAGACCATCCATGCCACCCCCACTTTACAGAGGAGGAAAATGGGGTTACAGTGCTGCAGTGATTTTTCCTGAATCTCCTGCCAGATCTCTGGATATGTTTTTTTTTTTTTTTGAGACGGAGTCTCACTGTGTCACCTAGCCTGGAGTGCAGTGGTGCGATTTCGGCTCACTGCAAGCTCTGCCTCCTGAGTTCACACCATTCTCCTGCCTCAGCCTCCCAAGTAGCTGGGACTACAGGCACCCGCCCACATCCAGCAAATTTTTTTGTATTTTTTAGTAGAGACGGGGTTTCACTGTGTTAGCCAGGATGGTCTCCATCTCCTGACCTCGTGATCCACCCGCCTCGGCCTCCCAAAGTGCTGGGATTACAGGCGTGAGCCACTGCACCTGACCCAGATACATTCTTTTAGTAGAGAAGGGAGTCTCACTATGTTGCCCTAGCTGGTCTCGAACTCCTGAGCTCAAGTGATCCTCCCACCTCGGCTTTCCAAAGTGCTGGGATTACAGGCGTGAGCCACTGGACCCAGCCAAAAACTGAATGGATGCTGTGATACCCTGAGTCCAGTTTCAGGAGTTCTTGTGGATGGAGGGCTGGGGTGGGCACCCCTAGGCCCCAGTGATGGCTGCACACTAGGAGCCTGGACTCTGGACCTCAGTGTATTTTTACCGTTGCCCACCCTCCTCCTGCCTGGTCCATCCCAGGCACTGCCAGACCAGCTGCAGGGGCCTCTATGTGAGTCAGATCCACCCCCAAGTGGTTTTGGTGAGGAGAGACCAAGGCTCAGAGGGAAGCTCAGAGTCCAGCCACCAGCACAGCCCCAGCAGGGCTGGCCTATTTTATTTTTTTAGAGGCAGGGTCTTGCTCTGTCACCCAGGTTGGGGTGCAGTGGCCCAAACATAGCTCACCCCAGCCTCAACCTTCTGGGCTCAAGTGATCCTCCCATCTCAGTCTCCTGAGTAGCTGGGACTACAGGCGCACACCATGGGGTCTTGCTTTATTGCCCAGGCTGGTCTTGAACTCCTAGCTTCAAGCGAGCTTCCCACCTTGGCCTCCCAAAGTGTTGGGATTATAAGCATGAGCCACCATGTCTGTCCAGGATAGGCTTAAAACCTGTGTTTTTGCCCCGTGTCTGCCCCAGCTTCCCCATCTACAAAACAGGCGTGCTTATTTACCCAAATGTGTATCAAAGCACAGTCCTCTCTGCTGCCTCTCCCGGCTCAGACACAGACCACTTCTGACTTGGTCGTTTCTGACATTGTCCTTTGGCTGCTAGTTCCTATTTTTGGAACATTCTGCCAGAAACGCCAGCTCCAGAACTAGTTCCATGTCCCTGTCCCCACTCAACCCCTAACAGCCACCAGCCTTCAAGTCCTAACAAACTTGCTCACATGGGCTGTGAATGCCTCCAGCTGTCCCGGGCGGTTTCCTGGGGAGGCTGGGAGACATGAAGGTTAAACCCAAAGGACTCGCCTCTGTGGTTCTGGGCAGGGCACTTTGCCTCTCTGCACTGTATCCACATTCGAAAATGATAACCATCGCTTCTCGGCCTTTTGGCTAAGACCAAACGAAAATGATCACAATCTCTCCCTTGTTGATCAGCTCTTAGGATTAAATAACATAATGCACACAACAATACCCAATTGTGAAGATTAAATGGGGCGGTGCACATCACAAGCGCTTGCTGACTGAATGCTGGGCATTTGCTTGTTTAGTGGAACCTTGCTTCAGACAACCCGCACTGACGGATGAAGCACACCAAGGGGCGGGGCAGGGGGTGTCTTTTGGGAAGAAGCTGATCCCTCGCTGCCCTTCAAATCAGTCTGTGTGGCCAAGCTTCTCCTTTCTCTAGGCCTGCACTGTCTCATACTATAGCCGCTAGACAACTGTGCCTGTTTAACGTTAATTAAAATTAAATTTCAAAATTCAGTTTTTGGCTGGGTTTGGTGGCTCATGCCTGTAATCCTAGCACTTTAGGAGGCTGAGGTGGGAGGATCACTTGAGCTCAGGAGTTCAAGACCAGCCTGGGCAACATAGTGAGACCCCCCTTCTCCACTAAAAATTCAAAAAACATTAGCCAGGCATGGTGGCACATGCCTGTAGTCCCAGCTACTTAGGAGGCTGAGGCAGGAGAATTGCTTGAACCCAGGAAGCAGAGGTTGTGGTGAGCCGAGATTGCACCACTGCAGTCCAGCCTGGGTGACACAGTGAGACTTTGTCTCAGAAAAAAAAAAAAGAGAGAGAGTGAGAGAGTGGGAGAGCACAAGCTCTCTCTAATGAGGGCACTAATCCCATCATGATGGCCCCACCCTCGTGACCTCATTGAACCTTAACTACCTCCTTATAGGTTCTATCTCCAAATACAGGCACCTGGGGCTTCAGTGGACAGGTTTAAAGCAGACACAAACATCCAGAGATTGGGCACAAGGTGGGCGGTGCAGAGGAGGATGCCGGGGTACAGAGCAGTCAGGTAGTAGGGTCCCCATGACTGTAAGTGGGTGAGCCAGAATTTGAATCTGAGGCTGTTGGAAGCCGACGCCCCTGTCCTTAGCCACTGTGTGACACTGCTCCTGGCATATGCATTCATTCATTCATTCATTCATTCACTCAGCCGACGCGGAGCTCCCGCTTCCTCAAGTCAGGACCTTGACTCCCACCCCAGAGTGAAGAGTTCTCGCCCAGGAGAGGAGGGCAACCACATTCTCTCCTGCCCCCAACAATTCAGCCCTGTCCTCCCTCCAGGAGTTCTCAGTCAGGAGGATGGGGGAGAGAAAAAACACAGGTGCGTCCCCACGTGCGGCCAGGGTTACGTGAGAAGAGTGTGAGAAAAGAGGGTCTCAGGGGCTTCATGCAGTGCCGCCCTGAGGCCAGGCAAGCTTCGCTCCTTTCTCCCCCACTTCCCTGAGCATGTGACAGTGACCCGGAAGGCCTAATAGTAGTGCTCACTACTAACCCCTACCAAGCGCTTCCTCTGTGGCTCACACCCTCCTGAGTGCACCACAGGCAGTTTCCTGAATCGTCCTGAGAATCCCAGGGGTGGCTCTGACATCACCATCCCAGTTTACACATGAAGAAATTGAGGCACAGAGAGGCTGAGTAGTTTACCTAACGTCACACAGCCATGGAGAGTGGAGCTGGAATTTAAACCCAGGCACTCCGCTTCGTCTGTGCCTGAACTAGTCAGCCGGTGCATGTGTGAGCCTGATGCCAGCACAGGAACCTGGGGAATGAAAGGCTGAGTATTTGCAAGACTTTTTGAAACCACCGAGTCTGCAAGGTTGCAAATGAGTAAGACAGATTACTACAGGGATAACTGGAATCTTCTCTATTATTCGTAAGAAAATGGTTTTCAAAAATTTTTTGTTTGTTTTGAGACAGAGTCTTGCTCTGTCGCCCAGGCTGGAGTGCAGTGGAGTGCAGTGGCGTGATCCCGGCTCACTGCAAGCTCCACCTCCCAGGTTCACTCCATTCTCCTGCCTCAGCTTCCCGAGTAGCTGGGACTACAGGCGCCCGCCACCACGCCCGGCTAATTTTATTTTTGTATTTGTATTTTTAGTAGAGACGGGGTTTCACCGTGTTAGCCAGGATGGTCTCGATCTCCTGACCTCGTGATCCACCCGCCTCAGCCTCCCAAATCTTTAAATACTTTATTATTGCTCACAATTTGAAAACAAATCTCACAAACGATCCCCCACCCCAGCTGAACAAGGTAACAGATACTGCGAACAGAGGGAAGGGTGTTAGATGCAAAGGTTGGGCTCACCTGGCCCGCTAAGTATCCCCTTCAGAGCCTGAGGTTCTGCAGGAGGAAGATTTCAGCCCTCAGAAATTACAGATGGGGGCTAACAGGCTGAGGCAGGAGCTAGGGAGCCCAGTTACTTACTGAGCATCTGTGGTCCCAGGCTCTAAGCAAGGGTGGGTGGGGGGACAGGACTTCCACCATCGATTATCTGAGTAAGGTGCATGGGGCTCCCAGCTCCCAGATTTATTCACCTGAAACCCATTCACCACGTGCTCATTCTAGGATCGTGGGTGACCCAGCCCCATCCCGGCCAGGGGACTCACTGTCTACTGTCTTAGGAGAAGAATACAGAGTGACAGTTTGGCCAGGGAACCTGTAGGAGCCCAAGGAAGGTGCCTGGTTCAGCCCGAGGCTCGGGAAGGCTTGCTGGAGGCGGTGGTGCCTCGACTGGGTCTTGAACGGGTAAAGGATGCCCCGTGTTTCCGGTGGAAGGAACAGTAAGCACTATGCCTAGCGGTGAGAATTGCAGGGGGTTGGGTTTGGGTGCAGCCGGGACCGCAAGGGCGGGCCGGGGCCGGGAGAGCAGGGTCCTGGCTGTGGATTGCGGCGTCGCGCCCCCGCCCCCGCCCCCGCCCCCGCCCCCGCCCCAACCTACACAGGCCCCGCCCCGCTGACCCGGGGAGCCTCGCGTTGGTGTCGGGCGCCCCCTGGCGGCGCAGCGCGGGCGGTTTGGCCGGGGAAGGGGCGGTGCCGCGCCCACCGCAAGGCTGACTCCCCCAATTTCTATTAGCATCAGAAGAAGGCCCTCCCAGGGAGAAGTAATTGTTTTCGCGTATAATTTCGATACATTTGCCTTTATAGCAGCGCAGTCGCGAGATGCTTTTGCTTTATTATTATTTTTATAATGGAGGGAGGGTCCCGCCCAGGGACTAGTGTTCAGGGCCCGCATCCTCCACGATCCAGGGACGACCACACGGCGGGTGCCCACCCAACTCCATCCTGGCCTCCTTCGCCTCACTTCCAGGGGCTGCAGGGGACACCGAGCTCCTTTCCCTCTCAAAGGTGCAACAAAAACCCAGCGAGCACTGCTGCGGGCCCAGCGCTGCTGGGGACATCAGGACAGGGCAGAAGCCTGTGCTCCCGGGGTCGCCTTTCAGCGGGGACGCAGCCAGCAAACCCGCTGAGCTCTCTTCTGCTGGGGGAGACGAGGGCAGGAGATGGGGCGGGCGAGGGGGGATGGGGGCGGTTGAGGGGTGAAGGGATGGAGGCGGGGCTTGCATCGGTGGCCTCACCAGAAGGGGGTGTCTGTGCGGGGGACCTGGAGGAGGGGACACAGGGAGGTTGGGGAGACTGGGAAGATCTTTCAGGCAGAGGGAACCACACCAGCGGCTGTCAGGAGGAGGGAGGGGCGAGGGCTGGGTGATGGGGTCAGCAAGGGGCAGGGGGTGGAGGATGGGGGGCGACGGGGCGGGGCCTGGCAGCCCAGGACGGTTTTGGAGCTGGGGGAAGGTCTGAGCGGAGGGGCAGGGGCAGAGGTTGGAAGGCTGCAGGCTGGCGGGGAGGGAGAGGGGGACGGGAAGCCCAGCAGTGGCGGGGCATGCACCTTGTCCCCTCCATCCCCTACCTCGGGCCTCCTCTCTCCTAGGCTCCTCCACTCAGCCCCCCGCAGATCCTCTTGCCCCGGGTCCTTCCTGTGTGCGGCAGAGGGAAGGACCATGAGTGGACACGGGCAGGAGGATCATTTGAGCCCAGGAGTTCAAGACCAGCCTGGGCAACATAGTGAGACCTCATCTCTATAAAAATAAAAGATTAGCTGGGTGTGGTGGCGCGTGCCTGTAATCCCACCTACTGAGGAGGCTGAGGCAGGAAGATTGCTTGAGCCCTGGAGTTCAAGGCTACAGTGAGCTGTGATAGTGCCACTGCATCCAGCCTGGATGGCAAAGCAAGACCCTGTCTCAAAATAAAATAATAAAATAAGTCACACATATTTGAAGTATACAGTTTGACAAGTTTTGACATATTGATGTATATTCTGTGAATCCATCACCATAGTAAGATAATGACCATTTCCATCACTCCCAAAAGTGTGCCCCTGGTTGGGTGCAGTGGCTCATGCTTGTAATCCCAGCACTTTGGGAGACTGAGGCAGGTAGATCACCTGAGGTCAGGAGTTTGAAACCAGTCTGGCCAACATGGCAAAACCCCCTCTCTACTACAAATACAAAAATTAGCTGGTGTGATGGCATGTACCTGTAGTCCCAGCTACTTGGGAGGCTGAGGCAGGAGAATCACTTGAATCCAGGAGGCAGAGGTTGCAGTGAGCCGAGACCACTACACTCCAGCCTGGGTGACAGGCTCAAAAAAAAGAAAAAAGAAAGAAAAGAAAAGAAAAAAAGAAAAGAAAGAAAGAAAAAAGGAAAAGAAAAAAATATTGTGCCCCTGTCCCTTTGTAATCCATTCCCTCTTCATCCCCCCTCCCCTCTCCTCCACCCCACCCCCATTCCACCCCCAAGCAACAACTGGTCTGCTTCTGCCACTATAGACGAGACTGCAATTTTCAGAATTTCATGTAAGCGGAATCACAACGTGTTCTTTTTTGGCCTGGCTTCTTTCGCTCAGTATAACTATTTTGAGGTTCATCCATTTTCTTAGATGACATTAATAGTTCATTCCTTTTTATTGCAGAGTAGTATTCAATTGTAGGATATGCAACTGGATGTGCAGTTAGCTGATCCATTCACCTGTTGATGAGCACTTTTAAAATGTTAGCTCTAGGCCAGGCGCGGTGGCTCACGCCTGTAATCCCAGCACTTTGGGAGGCCGAGGCGAGTGGATCACGAGGTCGAGAGGTCGAGACCATCCTGGCTAACACGGTGAAACCCTGTCTCTACTAAAAAATACAAAAAAACTAGCCGGGCGTGGTGGCGGGCGCCTGTAGTCCCAGCTACTCAGGAGGCTGAGGCAGGAGAATGGCGTGAACCCGGGAGGCGGAGCTTGGTGAGCTGAGATTGTGCCACTGCACTCCAGCCTGGGTGACAGAGCGAGACTCTGTCACCAAAAAAAAAAAAAAAAAAAAAAAAAGTTAGCTCTAAAACTGCTATGAACCTTCCTGTTCAAGTCTCCATGTGGACATGTGCTCTCGTTTCAGTTGGGTAAATACCTAAGAGCACAATGGCTGGGCCATGTGGCAGGTATGTGTTCAACTTTTTAAGAAGCTGCCAAATTGTTTTTCAGTGGATGTCCATTTGCATTCCCACCAGCAGCGCATGAGAATTCCAGTTCCTCCACATCTTCACCAACACTTGGTATGTTCAGTCTTCATTTTGGCCATTCTAGTATGTGTATAGTGGTGTCTCATTGTAATATCTCATTCCCTAGTGACTCTTTTTTTTTTTTTTTGAGACGGAGTATCGTTCTTGTTGCCCAGGCTGGAGAGCAATGGCACAATCTTGGCTCACCACAACCTCCGTCTCCCAGGTTCAAGCGATTCTCCTGCCTCAGCCTCCCGAGTAGCTGGGATTACAGGCATGCACCACCACACCCAGCTAATTTTGTATTTTTAGTAGACACGGGATTTATCCATGTTGGCCAGGCTGGTCTTGAACTCCTGAACTCAGGTGATCCACCCACCTCACCCTCCCAAACTGCTGAGATTACAGGCGTGAGCTACCACACCCGACTGGGACTCATGTTTTGTTGTTGTTGTTGTTGTTGTTGTTGTTGAAACAGTCTTGTTCTGTCACCCAGGCTGGAGTGCAGTGGCGTGATCTTGACTCTCAATAACCTCTGCTTCCTGGGTTCAAGCGATTCTCCTGCCTCAACCTCCCGAGCAGCGGGGATTACAGGTGTGCACCGTCACACCAGGCTAATTTTTGTATTTTTATTAGAGACGGGGTTTCACCATGTTGGCTGGGCTGGTCTCAAACTCCTGACCTTGTGACCGCCCCTCATCGGCCTCCCAAAGTGCTGGGATTACAGGTGTGAACCACCGAGCCCAGCCGGAACTCATGGTTCTGAACTTCTTTTCGTGTCTGTCATCTGTTTACCTTATTTGGTGAAAAGTTTATTCAAATCTGCTGCCCACTAAAAAAAAAAATAATAATAAGTTGTCGTTGTTTACTAGTAAGAGTTCTTTTTATATTCTAGATCATGTTTCTTCTTCCTCCTCTTTTCTTCTTCTTCTTCTTCTTCTTCTTCTTCTTCTTCTTCTTCCTCTTCCTCTTCCTCTTCCTCTTCCTCTTCCTCTTCCTCCTCCTCCTCCTCCTCCTCTTCTTTTTGACAGGGTCTCATTCTGTTGCCCAGGCTAGAGTGCAGTGGCTCATTGCAACCTCGACCTTCGGGACTCAGGTAATCTTCCCATCACAGCCTCCTGGGTAGCTGGGGCCATAGGCATGCACCACCACACCCGGCTAGTTTTTGTACTTTTTTGTAGATACAGGGTTTCGCCACGTTGTCCAGCTTGGTCTTGAACTCCTGGGCTCAAGTAATCTGCCTGCCTCTGCCTCCAAAAGTGCTGGGATTACAACAGGCGTGTACCATTGCGCCTGGCCTGATGATGCATTTTCAGTGGAGGCAAAATTCCCCCAATGGGAAAAAATTGGTTCTTGTGAAATGAAAAAAACTGTGCTCTTTATGTACAAAGCACAAAAAACTCACAATACATAAACGGGTGCCTGTGTATTCAATTTTCATGGGGGTGATTGGGAAGGATTGTCTAAAAATATTCCTTGGATGAGGAAGGGAATGGAAAAAGGCTGAGAAACTGTTCTAGATACAAGTCCTTTGTTGGATGTATGCTTTGCAAAAACCAACAATGTTTAATTTGGATAAAGTCTAATTTATCAATTATTCCTTTTCTAGTTTGTGCTTTTTGTGTGCTGTTTCAGAAACCTCCGTCTAACTGAAGGTTACTAAGATTTTCTGCCGTTTTCATGTAAAATTTTCACAGTTTTAATTCTTCCATTTAGGTCTGTGATCCATTTTCTAGACTCCTTCAGATTTATTTATTTATTTTGAGACGGAGTATTGCTCTGTCACCCAGGCTGGAGTACAGTGGTGTGATCTCGGCTCACTGCAAGCTCCACCTCCCGCGTTCAAGCCATTCTCCTGCCTCAGCCTCCTGAGTAGCTGGGTTTACAGGTGAGCACCACCACACCCGGCTAATTTTTGTATGTTTAGTAAAGATAGGGTTTCACCATGTTGGTCAGGCTATTCTCAAACTCCTGACTCGTGATCCACCTGCCTCAGCCTCCCAAAGTGTTGGGATTACAGGCATGAGCCACTGTGCCTGGCCCCAAATTAATTTTTGTATGTAGTATGAGGTAAGTGCAGAAGTTCTTTTTTTTTTTTTTTTTTTTTTATGGACATCCAGTTGATCCAACACTCTTTGTGGAAACACTTTTCTTTCCCCACTGAATTGCTTCATCACTTTGGTCAAAAATCAGTTAATTTGGTCAGGCACGGTGGCTCATGCCTGTAATCCCAACACTTTGGGAGGCCAAGACAGGTGGATCACTTGAGGTCGAGAGTTCAAGACCAGCTTGGCCAACATGGTGAAACCCTGTCTCTACTAAAACTACAAAAATGAGCCAGGTGTGTTGGCAGGGGGCCTTTAGTCCCAGCTACTCAGGAGGCTGAGGCAGGGGAATCGCTTGAACCTGACAGGCAGAGGTTGCAGTGAGCGGAGATCGCACCATTGCACTCCAGCCTGGGCAACAGAGCAAGAGACTCTGTAAAAAAAAAAAAAAAAAAAAATCGGTTAGCTATATGTGTGTGGGTCCATTTTGTAATATACTGTGGACCAAAGAAAAACCCATTCATGGGCTGCCTGGTCTGGGCCCCGACTGTTTTCTAACACTGACCTCCAGTACTCAGACCTCCTTGCTGGCCCCTGGCTAGGCACCTGCTGCCTCAGGCCTCAGTTACAGCTCTGTCCTGGTCTAGAACCGTCTGCCCTGAGATGATCTCCTGTCAATGCCTCCTCCTCTGAGAGGGAGGCCCCTGCCATGGCGTTGTTCTGCTGATTTGGTTCCAGGAGAGCTTGGTGAGATCAGCAGGCACTGGATCACACAGGGACTTGCAGGCGGAGATGAGAATTGAGGTTTTACTCTGTGTGAGATGAGAACAGCAATGGCACCATCTGACTATGGCCCGGGCTGCTGTGTTGAGGTGGACTGTAGAGGGAGCGCGGAGGCAGGGGTGGCTGCAGGAGGCCCTGAAAGCACGTGGCTCCTGCCGGCCACTCACTCTGCCTGCAGTCTGTCATCAAAGCAATCCTTGGCCCTGTGAGCAGATGCTACAGTGAGAAGGAAGGTCAGCCCTGGCCAGCCTTGCCCCGGGATCCCAGGGCGTGGGATTCCGGAAAAATAGGGGCTTCCCTCCTCCACGTGCACCATGGCACCCCTCCCTCGGCTCCCACACCCTCATGGGGCGGCTCCAGGCTGCAGTCCTGGCCCTTGACTCATTTGTTGCTCTCAAGGCTTGGGCTGAGTTTGTGGATCAGAAGAAGGAGCCCTGGGTGGAAGCCCTGAGGTTTTAAGTTCCGGTTCCTCTTCTTACCAGCTGGGTGACCTCCAGTGAGTCACTAGACCCTGCAGAATCTCATTTGTGAAGTTGGATAAGATCTCTGCCCCCACCACCCAGGCCCCAGCGGAGCTATGCAGATTTTTTTTTTTTTTTTTTTTTTTTTTAGACGGAGTCTCACTCTGTCGCCCAGACTGGAGTGCAGTGGCCGGATCTCAGCTCGCTGCAAGCTCCGCCTCCCGGGTTCACGCCTTTCTCCTGCCTCAGCCTTCCGAGTAGCTGGGACTACAGGCGCCCGCCACCTCTCCCGGCTAGTTTTTTGTATTTTTTAGTAGAGACGGGGTTTCACCGTGTTCGCCAGGATGGTCTCAATCTCCTGACCTCGTGATCCGCCCGTCTCGGCCTCCCAAAGTGCTGGGATTACAGGCTTGAGCCACCACGCCTGGCCAAGCTGTGCAGATTGACTGTCTTCTGAAGAGTCCCTTGGAAATGTTTTGGTGGGGGCAAGAGAAAGAGCTTTGCTTGTTCTTCAGAAAGACTTGCCCGAGTCAGACACTGAGGACTCCAGAGCATCTGGAGGAAGCCCAAGGGCCACCTCCACTGAGAAGCCTTCCTTCACCAGCCTGAATAAAATGGACCTCTGTACACACACCTGTCTCAGTGATGGCAGTGGTAGGCCATCTGGAGTGGCTGCTGCCGTCACACCAGCTGCAGCAGGGAGGCATGGCTGGGGCTGCATGTTCCATGGAACTGGTAGGAGCTGGGGACAGGCAGGAGCCCCTCCCATTCTGAGTTGGGACAGCAGCTCCCTGGGTGCTGCTGCGGCTGCCCAAGACACGGCTGCGGACCCAATTATCCCTGTCCTCTTGGAGCCCAGGAGCAGGTGGGAACCCTCCCAGGTGCAGTTGCAGCCACCCGAACCACAGCTGCAGACCCAGGCCTCCGGCTCCATGGAGCGGGCTGGAGCCCTGCCCTGTCCTGTGCACAGCTGCAGCCGCCCAAACTGCAGCTGCAGACCTGTGCCTCCTACTCCACTGAGCAGCAGGAGCCCTGCCCCACTTCCCGTGTAGCTGCACTGGCCCTGACTGTGGCTGCAGACCCAGGCATCCCTGCACTCTTGGGGACCCTGGAAAGCCCCCCTGCCCTCACAGGCTTGGAAATGCCTGCTCCCACTGCCTGGCTTCTCCTTGCTGTCGGCACCTGCTCTGATCTTGGGGCAAAGTTGGGGCCGAGCCTGGGTGCCGTCACAGCCCAGCCAGGTGTGCCCACATTTGGGGCAATGCTGACATGCCAGCCCCCTGCTGTCTCAGCCCCCTCCAGATTTGGCGCACTGATGAGCATAGGAGTGAAGCTGAGGAGGAACTGAGGGTAGCCTGGCACTGGCCTGCAGATGCCCCTTGGTACCTATAGTCTGGGCACCATGAATGGCAGCAAGAGGCAGACAGGTTTCTGGACAGAAGGAGGTGAGCCCCCAGTGAGGCCCACCTTCCGGCCAGGGAGGCCCTGAAGGCCAAGGGCCAGGCTGCCAGTGCCGTGGACTGGAGTGCGAACTTGTGTTGCCTTTTCTGGGCCTGCCCGTGTCCTCCCATGGACCAGTCAGTGTGAACTTCCTCCTCTCTGAGGCTCACAAAAGCCTCAGGCTCAGCCAGAGCGATTCCTCTGCCTCAGTCTCCCAAGTAGGTAGGATTACAGGTGCCTGCCACCACACCCGGCTAACTTTTGTATTTTTAGTAGAGACAGAGTTTCACTATGTTGGCCAGGCTGGTCTTGACTGTCTCTTTAAGAGCACTTAAGAGCACTGTGTCTTTAAGAAGCAAGAATGGCTCACGCCTATAATCCCAGCACTTTGGGAGGCCAAGGCAGGTGAATCACTTGAGCCCAGGAGTTCAAGACCAGCCTGGGCAACAAGGCAAGACCCCATCTCCACAAAAAAATACAAAAATTAGCCAGGCATGGTGGCACGTGCCTGTGGTTCCAGCTACTTGGGAAGCTGAGCTGGGAGGATTGCTTGAGCCCAGGAGGCTGAGGCTGCAGTGAGCCGTGATCACGCCATTGCACTTCAGCCTGGGCAATAGAGTGAGACCCTGTCTCAAAAAACAAAACAAAAAGAAGAAGCAAGAATGTGCTCGTCCTTCCTTGTAGGTGCTGACTGAAGCTGCCTGGGAATCACCAGGTCTAGGATAGAGGGAGGAAGGGCAAAGGTGGGGGCAACACCAGGGGAAGTGGGGGCTATAGGAAGAGGGGCTTTGGGGCTGGGTGCAGTGGCTCATGCCTGTAATCCCAGCACTTTGGGAGGCCGAGGTGGGAGGATCACCTGAGGTCAGGAGATTGAGACCATCCTGGCTAACACAGTGAAACCCCGTCTCTACTAAAAAATACAAAAAAACTAGCCGGGCAAGGTGGCGGGCGCCTGTAGTCCCAGCTACTCAGGAGGCTGAGGCAGGAGAATGGCGTAAACCCGGGAGGTGGAGCTTGCAGTGAGCTGAGATCCAGCCACTGCACTCCAGCCTGGGTGACAGAGCGAGACTCTGTCTCAAAAAAAAAAAAAAAAAAAAAAACAACAACAACAGTGCGACAGTGCTCTCTGTCACTCCCATCCTGTCCTTTCTGCCCATGGCCCACAGCAGCCAGGAAAGCCAGATGTCCTGGAGGGAAATGCTGGGCTGTGACCTCAGGGATCCCCATAGTTACTGTCTCCTCTGATACCCACCAGAGCAGCAGTTCTCCCACAGCTGGCCCTGTCCCCCCTGGGGGCCATGCGGTTCTGTCATTGTCTTCCCTCTTGCCAGCAGGGGCTTGCAAAGCCCTCAGACAGTGGTGCAGTGACACGGTTCTCCTCCTCATCCTGGCTCACTCATGCATTTGCTAACTCAGCGTAGGTTCATGGAGCACCTACTATGTGTCAGCTCTGGGCCAGGTGTGGGAATATATTGGTGAGCAGACACACCCCACTACTGGGGCTGCAGGCTACGGGAGAGTGAGAGAGTAGCCGAGTGGTCACACCCAAGAATGGGTCATACGAATCAAGGTGGGTGCTGTGAGGGGAAGGAGGGGGTTCAGGGCAGGAACAGGGTTCTAAGGAGTCAGATAAGACAGGAGTGGGGTCTCATTCAGGGTCTCCCGGGGGCCTCCCTGGGGAAATGATGGCTGAACTGGATGGGAGGATGAGAAGGTACAAAGAACATTCCAGGAGGAGCAAACAGCAAAGAAGGTCTCGTGTCTGGGAGGCTGATGGCCTGTTGAGAAGCCAAAAGGCTAAGGGGAAGGAGGGCAGGAGTGAGGGACAGGGGCCCAGGAGCCTGGGGGTCCTGCCTCTTTCAGGCTGGGGCTTGGCCTGTAGCCCAGGGCGAGGGAAACCACAAATTGCTAAGCAGGAAAGTGACATGTTCAAGTTCGGATTCCAGAAAGATCACCCTAACCTTGATTCAACACCCAGCTATAAAGGATGTTATAGAGACTGGACGACGTGGCTCACACCTATTATCCCAGCACTTTGGGAGGCCAAAGTGGGCAAATCACCTGAGGTCAGGAGTTCGAGACCAGCCTGGCCAACATGGCGAAACCTCATGTCTACTAAAAACACAAAAATTAGCCGGGTGTGGTGGCGGGTGCCTGTAATCCCAGCTACTCGGGAGGCTGAGACAGGAGAATGGCTGGAAACCGGGAGGTGGAGGTTGCAGTGAGCTGATTCTGCCACCACATTCCAGCCTGGGCAATAGGGCGAGGCTCCATCTCAAACAAACAAACAAACAAAAACAAAAAAAGAATGTTGTAGAGACAATAAGGGAAATTTGAATGTGACAGGGATTTAGAAGGAACTAGAAGATTATTGGTAGTTTCATTCACTGTCATGATGGTATTGCAGTTTTGGAGAAAAATGTCCCCTGAAAAAAGTAAATGCATTTACTGAAACATTTGGGTGTGAATGAGCATCATATCTAAAATTAACTTTAAAATATTTTTAACAAGACAGGCTGGGCTTGGTGGCTCACACCTGTAATCCCAGCACTTTGGGAGGTCAAGGCAGGTGGATCACCTGAGGTCAAGAGTTCAAGACCAGCCTGACCAACATGGTGAAACCCTGTCTCTACTGAAAATACAAAAAATTAGCCAGACGTGGTGGGGTGCTTCTGTAGTCCCAGTTACTCAGGAGGCTGAGGCATGAGAATCGCTTGAACCCAGGGGGCAGAAGTTGCAGTGAGCCAAGATCACACCACTGCACTCCAGCCTGGGTGATAGAGCAAGACTCTGTTTCAAAAACAAGCAAACAAACAAACAAAAATATTTTTAACAAGATAAATGGAGAAAATATGGCAAGATATTAATCACTGTTAAATCTAGGGGATGGGCCGGGCGTGGTGGCTCAAGCCTGTAATCCCAGCACTTTGGGAGGCCGAGACAGGCGGATCATGAGGTCAGGAGATCGAGACCATCCTGGCTAACACGGTGAAACTCTGTCTCTACTAAAAAAAATACAAAAAACTAGCCGGGCGAGGTGGTGGGTGCCTGTAGTCCCAGCTACTCTGGAGGCTGAGGCAGGAGAATGGCGTAAACCTGGGAGACAGAGCTTGCAGTGAGCTGAGATCCGGCCACTGCACTCCAGCCTGGGTGACAGAGCGAGACTCTGTCTCAAAAAAAAAAAACAAAAAAAAAAACAACTACGCGATGGATATAAAAATTGTCTATTGTATACTTCACTCTACTTTTAGATTTATTTGAAATATTTCTTATTAAAAAGAAAAAATTAATAACAAAGAAGAAAAGATAGGTCAATGATATACAGACAGACAGATAGATCTCCCTGGTTTTTGGGCAGAGGGTGGGTTGGAGGGGCCAGGCCTTCTAGGTTGGGAGACCCCAAGTGTTAGTCCATTTTGCATTGCTATAAAGAAATACCTGAGACTGAGTAATTTATAAGGAAAAGAGGTTTATTTTAGCTCATGATTCTGCAGGCTGTAGAAGCATGGCACCAGCATCTGGTCAGCCTCGGTGAGGTCTCAGGAAGCTTCCAATCCTGGTAGAAGGTGAAGGGGGAGCAAGTGCATCACACAACGAGACAGCAAGAGGGGTGGAAGGTGCCACAGGCTTTTTTTTTCTTTTGCGACAGAGTCTCGCTTTTGTCACCCAGGCTGGAGTGCAGTGGTGTGATCTTGGCTCACTGCAACCTCCGCCTCCCAGGTTCAAGCGATTATCCTGCCTCAGCCTCCTGAGTAGCTGGGACTACAGGTGCCCACCACCACACCTGGCTAATTTTTGTATTTTCAGTAGAGACAGGGTTTCACTATGTTGGCCAGGCTGGTCTCGAACTCCTGACCTCAGGTGATCCGCCCCCCTCACCCTCCAAAAGTGCTGGGATTACAGGCATGCCACACGCTTTTAAACAACCAGATCTTACATGAACTCATTGTCACTTATTACCATGATGAGGACACAAGCCATTCATGAGGGGTCCACCCCCATGACCCAAACACCCCCCACCAGGCCCCACCTCCATTAGTAGTCACATTTCAACATGAGATTTGGAGGGGACAAACATCCCAGCCATATCGCCCCACGAAGAGGATGTTTGTGGTAGGTGAATTCTAAAATGACTACCGGTGATCATGTCTTTGTGTCATCTTCTCCACTTGAGTGTGGGTGAGACTTGTAGATATGATGGAATATCACTTCTGTCACTAGGTTACATTATTTGGCAAAAGAGAAACTTGCAAGTGTGATTCGGGTCCCTAACAGTTGAAGTGATCAAAAGGGAGATCGTCCTGGGTGGGCCTCACCTAATCAGGTAATCTCTTGAAAGGGGACTCCTTTTTTTTCTTATTCTTTTTTTTTCTGAAATGGAGTCTCGCTCTGTTGCCCAGGTTGGAGTGCAGTGGTGTGATCTCGGCTCACTGCAAGCTCCACCTCCCAGGTTCATGCCATTCTCCTGCTTCAGCCTCCCAAGCAGCTGGGATTACAGGCGTGAGACATTGTGCCCGGCCAAAAGGGGACTCTTAAAGACAGGGTAAGTCAGACAGATGTGCTTCTGCTGGCCTGAAGAAGGAACTAGAGGATTAGTGTTAGTTTCATTAGGTGTGATGATGGTATGGTAGTTATGGAGAAAAAAAGGTCCATTTAAAAAAGTTCAACTGGATGTGGTGGCTCACACCTGCAATCCCAGCACTTTGAGAAGCCAAGGCGTGCGAAGCACCTGAGGTCAGGAGTTCAAGACCAGCCTGGCCAATATGGTAAAACCCCATCTCTACTAAAAATACAAAAAAATTAGCCGGGCATGGTCGTGGGCACCTGTAATCCCAGCTGCTTGGGAGGCTGAGGCAGGAGAATCGCTTGAACCCAGGAGGTAGAGATTGCAGTAAGCCGAGATCATGCCATTGGACTCTAGCCTGGGTAACAGAGAGGGACTCCATCTCAAATGCACACACACACACACACACCCCCCCTCCCCAAGGGACTGGGCACAGTGTCTCATGCCTGTAATTCCAGCACTTTGGGAGGCAGAGCCAAGAGGATCACTTGAACCCAGGAGTTTGAGACCAGCCTGGGCAACATCGTGAGACCTTGTTTCTATTTTTAAAAAATAATAAATAAATAAATAAATAGATAAATAAATAAATAAATAAATAAATAAATAAAAAGAAAGGCCAAGCACAGTGGCTCACACCTATAATCCTAGCACTTTGGGAGGCCAAGGTGGATGGATTGCTTGAGCCCAGGAGTTCAAGACCAGCCTCACCAACATAGCAAGCCACCATCTTTAGCAAAAAAAAAAAAAAAATGAAAATTAGCTGGGTGTGGTGGTGTGCACTTGTAGTCCTAGCTAGTTGGAAGGCTGAGGTGGGGGGATCGCTTGATCCCAGGAGGTTGAAGCTACAGTGAGTTGAGATCACACCACTGCACTCCAGCCTGGACAACAGAGTGAGACCCTGTCTAAAAAAAAAGGAAAAAAAGAAAAAGTCAAGGAAGCCTCCGTGAGTTCTCTAGCCACAAGGAAATGAGTTCTGCCAACAAGTACATGATCTGAAGAAAGGGCTCCAAGTCTCAGGTAAGACCTCAGCCTTGGCTGATACCAGGATTTTAGCCTTGGGATGCCCTGAGCAGAGAACCCAGTTACGGTGAGACTGAACTACCAACCAATAACACTGTGAGCTGACAAAGCACTTGGTTTGTGATAATTTGTTATGCAGGAATATAAAACAAATACGCTGTTAAAAGAGTTCAAGCAGAAGAACTTGTGACTGTGGGGATGGTGTGAAGCAGATGGACCTGAGAGTACTTAGAAGATGAAATCGCCAGATGGATGAGAGCTGAGAGCAAGGGAGGGGGCGTCTGGAAAGAAATCGAGAGGGAGAGCCTGCAAGAGGATGAGATCTGGGGGACACATTGAGGTGTCCCTTCAGGCATTTCTATGACTTCTTGAACTTTCAGCTGGGCACAGGAAAAGGTGAGGGCTGAAGGTCAAGCATATGTGGGGAGTGTTTGGTGTGTAATGGAGGTTGGTGCCTTGGTAGGGAAGAGCTGGGCCCAGGATGGACCCCCAAGGACCTGACTCTGAAGAGGCCTGGAGGGCTGATTCATGGGTCCTAAAAGCTGGGTGTTATGGTTTGAATGTGTCTTGTGCTGGACACTTAATCCCCAGTGCAATAGTGTTGAGAGGTGGGGCCTTCAAGAGGTGATTGGGTCATGGCGTCTCTTCCCTCACAAATGTATTAATGTCATTATTTCAGAGTGGGAGTGGGTTTGTTACTGTTGGAGTGGCATCCTTATAAAGGATAAACTTGGCCTTCTTTCTCTTGCACACTTGAGTGCTCTTTTGCCCTTCTACCTTCTGCCATGTGAGGACGCAGCAAGAAGGCCCCAACCAGATGCTGGCACCTTGGTTTTGGACTTCCCAGCCTGTAGGACTGCGAGAAACAAATTTCTCTTCTTTATAAATTACCCAGTATTCTGTTATAGCAGCACAAAACAGACTAAAACACCAGGGAGGGGAGAGGGCTCAGGGTGAGAGGCAGCGCAGTGCTGGCTGCATGTCACACAGGCCACCAAGGCCTGCTACTGTGACCGCTTCATTACCTCTGGACTTGGTCTCCTCCCCTTCTTTACTCCCACAGCAACGGCTCCAGTCCAGGTCTCCTGGCCCCTCCTGCAAACCCCTGCAAACTCAGGGCAGCTCTGGGAAGGCAGGAACCATATCTGACTCACCCTCTTGTCAGGCCCTGTGTGGACTCTGGTGACAAAGTCACAGATATTACCAGTGTATCTGTGGTCTGTAGCCTACAATCATAATGAAAGGCACGCCAAATTTCAGTTCAACGTTAGTAAAAATAAAGGTGTTGTTTTCTTCCCACCCAAGTTCACAGATCTCCTGAATTCTGTCTACAGACTTCTACTTAGGATGAAGGGCCCAAGCTGTATGCCACGATGAGGCATGGGTAGGTGCACTTTGTGAACAGAACAGCATGGCCAGACGGGAAGAAAATGTCTGCAAGCAGCGGCAGCAGAATCAGCAGGGCTTTTATGGGCAGTGCAGACAGGACACATCGGGCTTCAGCAGGAAGACAGTGCCTGCTGACAGCCAGCCCACTCTCGGAGAGGGCCCACGTGAGAGACCTGAGCTGAGAGTGAGGGTGAATGGGCATTCTAGGCTGAGGGCAGCACACATGTGACCTCACGCTGGTCCCTGCCTCTCTGGCTTCTGTCCCTTCAACGTGAAATGGACAGGCTGGACCAGAGACCTCCTAGGGCCCTACCAGGGCTCACCCTGTACTGCCTGTCTCACGTTGATCTCTGGTGGGGAGGGCCCAGCCGTCACCATGCCATTGGGACTCACCCCTTTGCTAAGTGAGAGCTCATGGTGGTCTCTGTTTCAGTCATAACTGACTGATGAGTGTTAACTGTATCATTTTATTATTACTATTATTATTTTAACACGGAGTCTCGCTCTGTCGCTCAGGCTGGAGTGCAATGGCACAATCTCTGCTCACTGCAACCTCTGCCTCCTGGGTTCAAGCGATTCTCCAGGCTCAGCCTCCTGAGTAGTTGGGATTACAGGCATGTGCCACCACGCCTGGCTAATTTTTGTATTTTAGTAGAGATGGGGTTTCACCATGTTGGCCAGGCTGGTCCCAAACTCACCTCAGGTGCTCCGCCCACCTTGGCCTCCCAAAGTGCTGGGATTACAGGTGTGAGCCACCGTGCCCGGCCCAAACTGCACCATTTTATAAGCTCCCCACCGTTTCACAGACCCTGGTCAAAGTGAAATATTCCACAGAGGTTCGGGCCATGAGAAACATCCTCCCCAACTGCCTGACTTTCTTATCATACCCGGCCGGGCAGAGATCCAGCTGAAGGAGCATCGCAGTCACATTCTGTGGAAACAAGGGCCAAACTGCCTCATCATGGGATGTTATTAACTTTTTTTTTTTTTTTTTGAGACAGAGTCTCGCTTTGTTGCCCAGGATGGAGCGCAGTGGCGCAGTCTTGGCTCACTGCAACCTCTACCTCCCGGGTTCAAGTTGCAGTAAGGCCACTAAGATGCTGAACATAAATGCCTGTGTTTGCTGTAGAGCCACCCCCCACCCAACTCTCTCTGTCTCCCTCTGCGTGCATCTTCCTTTAACCCTTGCCTTTCTTTCAAAACGTAACAATGAGTAAGGGCCAGAAACCCCTCTCAGCTGGCTTTAGCAGGAAAAGGAAGACTGGACTTCCCTTTCCATCTCTCAGCCCTGTTCTCCTCTGTGTGGGCTCCATTCTCAGCCAGCCAGGGTCACCCCACCAAGATGGTTGCTGGCAAGATGGCGGCTGGCAGCTGTTCTCTTAGTGGGCCAGACTTGGCTCATCTCTCATGAACTGAAATGGGGACAGGGTGGGTACCAGAGGAAAAATCCCGTCATGAGAAGAGGATAGAACAGATGCTGTACCAGCAAAAGTGGTGGAAGGCTGCTACAGTGAGTTGAAGTTTGTCCCCCGCTCCCTGCAAAATGAGATGTCTACCTGTGAATGCAAGTGACTTATTTGGAAAGAAAATCTTTGCAGATGTGATTAAGCTCAGGCTTTTGAGGTGACAGCATCCTGAATTCAGGGTGGTTCACTTTAGTGTCAAGTGAACTTTTTTTTTTTTTTGAGACAGAGTCTTGCTTTGTTGCCCAGGCTGGAGTACAGTGGCGCAATCTCAGCTCACTGTAACCCCCACCTCCTGGGTTCAAACAATTCTCCTGCCTCAGCCTCCTGAACAGCTGGGATTACAGGCACCTGCTTCCACGCCCAGCTAATTTTTTTATTTTTACTAGAGACAGTGTTTCACCATGTTGGCCAGGCTGGTCTCGAACTCCTGACCTCAGGTGATCTGCCCGCCATGGCCTCCTAAAGTGCTGGAAGTACAGCTGTGAGCCTGTACAGTTGTGAGCCTGAACTTTTTTTTTTTTTTGAGAAGGAGTCTCACTCTGTCACCCAGGCTGGAGTGCAGTGGTATGATCTCGGCTCACTACAACCTCTGCCTCCCGGGTTCAAGCGATTCTTCTGCCTCAACCTCCTGAGTAGCTGGGATTACAGGCGTGCACCACCACACCCAGCTAATGTTTTGTATTTTCAGTAGAGACGGGGTGTCACTGTGATGGCCAAGCTGGTTTCATACTCCTGACCTCAAGTGATTCACCCGCCTTGGTCTCCCAAAGTGTTAGGATCACAGGTTCGAGCCACCACACCTGGCCAAGCCTGAACTTTTAAGAGCAGTGGGGGAGACTGAGTCGCAGTGACACAGAGGAGGAGTCCACGTGAAGAGATGGAGGCAGAAATTGGAGTGGTGCAGCCCCAAGCCAAGGAGTGCCTGGAGCCACCAGAAGCTGCAAGAAGCAAGAAGCCTCCTCCCCTGGAGCCTCTGGAGGCAGCACAGCCCCATGGATGCCTTGGTTTCTGACTTCTGGCTTCTAGAACTGTGAGAGAATAAATGTCTGTTGGCTTAAGCCAGCAGTTTGTAGTGACTGGTTACGGCAGCCACAGGAAACTGACACCCACCCAGCTCACGTTTCTATTTTTTTTTTTTTTTTTTTTTGAGGCAGAGTCTCACTGTGTTGCCCAGGCTGGAGTGCAGTGGAGCCATCTTGGCTCACTGCAACCTCTGCTTCCCAGGTTCAAGTAATTCTCCTGCCTCAGCCTCCCGAGCAGCTGGAACTACAGGTGTGCACCCCTATACCCGGCTAATTTTTGTATTTTTAGTAGAGATGGGGTTTCACTATGTTGGCCAGGCTGGTCTTGAACTCCTGACCTCAGTTGATCCACTGCCTCAGCCTCCCAAAGTTCTGGGATTACAAACGTGAGCCACTGTGCCCAGCCTCAGCGCATGTTTCTGAAGCACCATAAATACTCCTTCGTTGTGATTCCCAGGATTGAAGGTCTATACAAGGTCCTGGGCTTCCAAATGTGCCCATACTTTCCCATCCAGCCCTTATCTGCTGCTCCCATGATGCATCACTGCTCCATTGCCCTTGTAGGAAAAGGCAGCACTGGGTGGGAACAGCTGTGGGCTCTTCACTAAGTAGGTGCTAAATACATCAATATAACTGAAGTGAGGCCAGATATACAAGTACAGTCACTGCCTTCTTCTCAGTGCTCACCACGGGCACAACCCCCTGGGTCCGTGGCCTTGAGTAAGCCACTCAGCATCTCCGCTCCCCGCAAAATGTTGTCAAAAGGTGAGCCTCAGTGTTCTTACCTATAAAATGGGGATGATAACAGTACAATCCAGGCCACATACAGTGGCTCACGCCTGTCATCCCAGCACTTTGGAGGCTGATGCAGGCAGATTGCTTGAGCCCAGGAGTTTGAGACCAGCCTGGACAATATGGTGAGACCTTGTCTCTACTGAAAGTACAAAAATCTACCTGGCTTAGGGGTGTGAGCAGTTGTCCCAGCTCCTCGCGGGGTCACGGGGCTGAGGTGGGAGGATCAGTAGCGCCTGGAGGGCAGAGGTTGCAGTGAGCTGTGGCCTTCTCTCCAGCACGGGCGACAGAGTGAGACACTGTCTCAAAAACAAAAACAAGGCCGGGCACGGTAGCTTACACCTATAATCCCAATACTTTGGGAGGCCGAGGTGAGCGGATCACGAGGTCAGGAAATTGAGACCGTCCTGGCTAACACGGTGAAACCTTGTCTCTACTAAAAATACAAAAAATTAGCCGGGTGTGGTGGCGGGTGCCTGTAGTCCCAGCTACACGGGAGGCTGAGGCAGGAGAATCACTTGAACTCTGAGAAGCAGAGGTTGTAGTGAGCCGAGATTGCACCATTGCACTCTAGCCTGGGCAACAGAGTGAGACTCCGACTAAAACAAAAACAAAACCCAAAAATATCCAGTACAATCCTGCAGCTAATTTAGGGGGGTTAAAGGGGGATACAGAGACCTCGGCATAGCACTGGGTGTTATTAAGAAGTACTGTCTTCTCCCTTCTCCATGCTCTCCCTCCAAGTGAGCAATGAGTTGTTAATTTTTCTTCTTTCTTTTTATTTATTTATTTATTTATTTATTTATTTATTTATTTTTTTTTTTTGAGACGGAGTCTTGCTCTGTCGCCCAGGCTGGAGTGCAGTGGCCGGATCTCAGCTCACTGCAAGCTCCGCCTCCTGGGTTCACGTCATTCTCCTGCCTCAGCCTCCAGAGTAGCTGGGACTATAGGCGCCCGCCACCGCGCCCGGCTAGTTTTTTGTATTTTTTAGTAGAGACGGGGTTTCACCGTGTTAGCCAGGATGGTCTCGATCTCCTGACCTCGTGATCCGCCCGTCTCGGCCTCCCAAAGTGCTGGGATTACAGGCTTGAGCCACCGCGCCCGGCCTATTTATTTATTTTTTAAACGGAATCTCACTCTGTCGCCCCAGGCTGGAGTGCAATGGCACCATCTTGGCTCACTGCAGCCTCTGTCTTCCAGGTTCAGGCGATTCCCGTGCTTCAGCCTCCCAAGCAGCTGGGATTACAAGCGCTCACCGCCACACCTGGATAATTTTTGTATTTTTAGTAGTGACAGGGTTTCACCATGTTGGCCAGTCTGGTCTTGAACTCCTGACCTCAAGTGATCTGCTCCCCCTCAGCCTCCCAAAGAGCTGGGATTCCAGGCGTGAGTCACTGCACCCGGCCTAATTTTTCTTCTTTTATCAACAATTACCTTCCATGTGTAGGCCCTACGTGGGCTGGAGGACAGAGCCATTTCCAGGCACTTGTTGGCCTGAGTCACTCTAGCTTTTAGAGGCTCAGGCTATATCATCTCCAACATGAATGCACCCTTATCAAAATGTTTCCCCTAAAAAATTCTGAAAAGATTTCTATAATTTTGCCTTTGAATTTTCTTGGCTACGTGACTCTGCCTTTGCTAATCTTGGAGAACATACATAGCGCCTCTATGCCTCGGTTTCCTCATGCATAAAACAGGAATAATGATGGCTCTTTAGTCATAGAATCCAGTGTGTTGACATATGTAAATTCATATAACACCACGCCCAGCAGAGGTAAGTCCTGAATCCATGTTTGCCAAATAAACTAAAATACCAGTAACTTTCAGTCTCTGATTTCTCACCGACCATCTGGCACTCTCAGAATTCTTGCTACGTGAGAAAATCTAACCCACAAAGAGTTTTTAAATGTGGTAAGACTTTTATAAACACCAAATCGAAAAGATGGCATAACCTTCCATCTTCTAGGTATTTAATGAAACGTCTATTAATTTTGCCATTTTATTTTTGCATTTTGCAGTAGTACACAATGTTAATTATTAACACAATGTTCATCGCCCCTCAAAATTCTGTGAGCTCCAGCCCCATGAGTCTAACCAATAACACAGCGTCAGCAGGGGCAGAGGGCACACGGATGCCTCCAAGGGGGCTGATTCTGAGATGACCAAATAGAGACCGTGACCAGATCTATTGCCCAGTCCCACCTGGCTCTGCACACCAAAGCTGTGGGGGCGGGGAGGATGCGACAGACCTGTGTTAGCAGAAGTCAAAAGGTTCCGTCCAGAGACAGGTGGGTCGGGTTCACCTGGATCACAGCCATGACCAGGCAGGAGGCAGAGGGTGCCAAGGCTGTGTGTTCATGGACAAGAGGAACAGCTTCTGAGCTGGAGCCTCAGGGGGCAGGAAAAGGGGAACAGGCTCTCCAGCTCTCCCTGCCCTGGCCCACCCTACCTGTTCTCACATGATGTGAGGGCTGGAAAGGCCCAAGGGGACATCTAGTTTAGTCTCCTTCTCATTGACAGATGGAGGATCGAGGGCTTTAGAGCAGAAGGGATCTGTCTGCTTCAGGCTATGCTGGTCTCAAGTGCCCCGATGATCCAGTTTCTCTCCCTGTGACATCCCTGCCCTGGCGCACCCTGCATCTCCACTCCACTTCCCAGCAATGAAGCTGTCCTGCATTGCATGACATAGGCTTTCTCCCTTCAAAACAGTATTCCAGGGCTGGGTGCGGTGGCTCACGCCTGTAATTAATCCCAGCACTTTGGGAGAGGGGGGCGGGTGTATCACTTGAGGTCAGGAGTTCGAGACCAGCCAGTCCAACATGTTGAAATCCCGTCTGTACTAAAAACACACAAAAAATTAGCTGAGTGGGGTGGCACACATCTGTAATCCCAGCTACTTGGGAGACTGAGACAGGAGAATCGCTTGAACCTGGGAGGTGGAGGTTGCAGCGAGCCAAGATTGCGCCATTGCCCTCCAGCCTGGGCAACAAGAGCGAAACTCTGTCTCAAAAAACAAAACAGAACAAAAGAAAAGAAAAAACCGACAGCATTCCAGGGCTGGACCCCTGTAATCAATCCCAGCACTTTGGAAGATGGAGGTAGACAGATCGCTTGAGGTCAGGAGTTCAAGACCAGCCTGGGTAACACGGCAGAACCTGATCTCTATTAAAAAAAAAAAAAAAAAAAATTAGCCAGGCATGGTGTCACATGCCTGTACTCCCAGCTACTTGGGAGGCTGAGGCAGGGGGATAACCTGAGCCAGGGAGATGGAGGCTGTGGTGAGCTGTGATCACGTCACTGCACTCCAGCCTGGGTGACACAGTGAAACCTTGTTTCAAAACAACAACAACAACTTAGCATTCCACAGTCTGCTCTCCAGTGGACCTTCCCACCTTAAACCAGAAAAGGGATGAGTTAATACCAGAGTGTGCACTGATATCGCTGCCTTCGTGGCTACAGGAGGGTTGGAATCCTGGCTCAGTTCTGATTTGTTGTGTGATTTATTTTATTTTATTTTATTTTATTTTATTTTTTAGACACCCGTTTGAAGTGCAGTGGTATGATTTCGGCTCACTGCAACCTCTGCCTCCTGGGTTCAAGTGTTTCTTCTGTCTCAGCCTCCTGAGTAACTGGGATTACAGGTGCCCACTACCACGTTTAACTAACCTTTTTGTATTTTTAGTAGAGACAGCGTTTCGTTGTGTTGGCCAGGCTGGTCTCAAACTCCTAACCTCGGGTGATCCACCCGCCTCGGTCTCCTAAAGTGCTGGGATTACAGGCATGAGCCACCGCGCCCAGCCCAGAGACGAGGTTTCACCATGCTGGTCAGGCTGGTCTTGAATCCCTGACCTCAGGTGATCTGCCTGCCTCAGACCCCAAGTGCTGGACTTACAGGCATGTGCCACCACGCCCCGGCCTGCTGTGTGATTTTGAGCATGATTCAACCTCTCTGGGTTTTGCTTGCCTCCCCTAACACATGAAGAAAAAACACTGGCTGCCTTCCGGGGCTCAGGGGTTCTAGTTGTCCACATCCGTGAAGCTCCGGGCATACGGCAGGGCCTCAGGAAATAGTAGTATGTATCTCCCGACCCCCAATCCCATCAGGTGCTTCCTCTTTCAAAGTGTCTTCTGAATCTTTTATTCTCACCAAGGTGTCATGCCTAATAATAATTTTAAGGCTACTCCCTCCAGGGGAATTTCAGCAGGGATCTGTTAAAAAAAAAAAAAAAAAAAAAAAAAAAAAGCAGAGTGCTCATGGTAGAATTTCTGACAACAGCTGAGAGTGAGAAAACATTTTGTGTGGAGTTAGGTTAGGTGGGGGTGTTGGGGTAGTGCAATGGTGCAGAAGGGAGGAAGGGAGGCAACTGAACCTTTTCAAGTGGTGCCTCTATCTTTGTAGCAGGTGAGAGAAGGCCCGTGTTGGAGGGGCTGCTGCAGTCTAGGCCTGGGGATGGCTGGGTTTCATGTTTTCCAGATGCGAAGCAGGGATTCCCAGCAAAGGAGAACCATAAGTCACGGGGAAAAGTCTGGCCGGAAGCTACTGACACACATACTCACAGGACCACAGCAAGTATGTTAAGATTTCCAGGGGTGGATGAGAGAGCCCTGGAACCTGGCCCTCGGAACACAAGCTTATGGACCTGAGATTGGAGCTGTTTATACCTAACCTGACCAGGAATTGGTCACGTTAGGTATAAATAAGATGAACAACTGGAGTTTAATAACAGTCTTGCAGAACGTTAAGGCCAGGAGCAATCTCAGAGATCAGCCAGTCCCACCACCTCCTATACAGATCATGACATGAACTGAGGCCTGGACAGAAGACAGTGGTGGCCAGGGCCTCGAAGCTGAACTGGCAAGTCTCTGGGCCTGTCAGTCACTTAAAACATAGGAGAAGGGTTCTAAAGAAGCTTTTGTGGCAGAGCACGGTGGCTCACACTTATAATCCCAGCACTTTGGGAGACCCAGGCAGGCATATCACTTGAGGCTAGGAGTTAAAGACCAGCCTCAACATGGTGAAACCCCATCTTTCAACTTGGTGAAACCCCATCTCCACTAAAAATACAAAAATTAGCCCGACGTCATGGCGGGCACCTATAATCCCAGCTACTCGGGAGGCTGAGGCAGGAGACTCGCTTGAGCCTGGGAGGTGGAGGTTGTAGTAAGCTGAAATTGCATCACTGCACTCCAGCCTGGGTGACAGAGCAAGACTCTAAAAAAAAAAAAAGCTTTTGTTCTTTTTTTTTTTTTTTTTTTTTTTTTTGAGACGGAGTCTTGCTCTGTCGCCCAGGCTGGGGTGCAGTGGCCGGATCTCAGCTCACTGCAAGCTCCGCCTCCCAGGTTTACACCATTCTCCTACCTCAGCCTCCCAAGTAGCTGGGACTACAGGCGCCCACCAACCCGCCTGGCTAGTTTTTTTGCATTTTTTAGTAGAGACGGGGTTTCACTGTGTTAGCCAGGATGGTCTTGATCTCCTGACCTTGTGATCCGCCCGTCTCGGCCTCCCAAAGTGCTGGGATTAGAGGCGTGAGACACCGCGCCTGGCCAAAGCTTTTGTTCTTAACACTGTCTGGCTCTTTGAAAAAGATCAGCCCCAAGCATTTGGAGATATAAGAGGTGTGCTATCAGACACTGCTGTTACAATAGTGTAGAGGAATGGCATTAGGCAAACCCTAGGCAGGAACACTGAAAAATGAAGCAACTGACCTATTAAAGCCATTGAATTGTGGTTGTTTTTTCTTTCTGCTAACCTTTGCTTGATTGTTGTTATAAGTGTTTGCAAAATAACCCTCAGGGATAGAAGCGCTCAGGTGGAGAGCTGGCACAATGCCCCTCACCTCAGGTTTGCCCATGTATTGGTATTGCTGCTGTAATAGTTACCACAATGGTATTGCCTTAACGCACCTCCAGTTCTGTAGGTTAGAAGTCCAACCGGGGTCTCGCTGAGCTAAAGTCAAAGTGCAGGCAGGGCTGTGTTGTGTCTGGAGGAATCTATAGGAGAATTCTGTTCCCTTGCCTCTTCCAGCTTCCAGAAGTTGCCTGCATGCCTTGTCTTATGGTCCTTTCCTCCCTCTTCAGTGACAGCAACATTGCATTTACCTGACCGTTCTTATGTTGTCACATCACTTTTTGACCACAGCCAGGAAATGCTCCCTGATTTTAAGAATTTTTTTTCTTTTTTTTTGAGACGGAGTTTTGCTCTTGTTGCCCAGGCTGGAGTGCAATGGCGCAATCTCGGCTCACCACAACCTCTGCCCCCTGGGTTCAAGCGATTCTCCTGCCTCAGCCTCCCAAGTAGCATTACAGTCATGCGCCACCACACCCAGCTAATTTTGTATTCTTTTTTACTAAAGATGGGGTTTCTCTATGTTGGTCAGGCTAGTCCCGAACTCCTGACCTCAGGTGATCCACCCGCCTTGGCCTCCCAAAGTGCTGGGATTAAAGGTGTGAGCCACCGTGCCCGGCCTTTTAAGAATTTATGTGATGAGATTGGGCTCACTTGGATAACTCAGAATGATCTCCCTATCTCAATGTCTGTACTCTTAGGCCCCCTGTGGCAGCTCACACCTGTAATCCCAGCACTTTGGGAGGCCGAGGTAGGCGGATCACTTGAGGTCAGGAGTTCGAAACCAGCCTGGCCAACATGGTGAAACTCCCTCTCTACCAAAGAACAAAAAATAGCCAGGTGTGGTGGTGCGCACCACTAGTCCCAGCTACTCAGGAGGCTGAGGTGGGAGGATGGCTTGAGCTGGGGAGGTGGAGGTTGCAGTGATACGAAATTAGCCAGGCGTGGTGGCACATACCTGTAATCCCAGCTACTTGGGAGGCTGAGGCAAGAGAATCACTTGAACCTAGGAAATGGAGGTTGCGGTGAGCCGAGATCGCACCATTGTACACCAGCCTGGGCAACAGGAGCGAAAACTCTGTCTCTAAAAATTTATTTTTGTGTGTATATAGGTAATACCTAGAGTATTATTGAAACACAGGAAAGAGCCCAAGCAATGTTTGTTTATTCATTCAACAGATGTTTTTCTGGCACCAGTCCTGGGCTGGGTGCCAGGGAAGTGGGATGAATTGGTTCAATGCTGGTCATATGACACAGAATCCATGGAGGCAACTGTGTGCAGGAGGGTGGGGTGAAGCAAATAAGAACCCAATGCATTGGCCAAGCATAACCAGGCAATGTGGGCCCCAAAGGCAACTATAGTTATGGAGCAGAAAGGATTTCAGGCCAAGGGAACACTGTGGGCAAAGGCATGGCAGTGGGAACAGGCAGGGGGTGCTGTGGGGTTTGGGGAGACAAAGAGGGATGTGACCGTTGGACTTGACAGCTTTCGAGGGCGCACTCATGCTGTCTGATCCACCATCCCCAGTTCTCACATCCACCAGCCCAAACCCCAGCTCTCTAGACGCTGAACCAGAGGCCTCAGCCCTCATGCCAGTGTCCTCATTTTACAGACGGGGATGCAGGCCCACTGGAGAAGAGAAATACACCCGAGGCTGGTCACGTACTTCATCCATTCCCTCACTGCTCACCTTTCTACAGAGCCCTCCTGGACCTGGCACTGGGGACACAGAGGGGTCAGACGTGGCTCTGCTCTGAAGAGTTCAGGGACCAGTGGCACAAAACTGGGGCAGAGGATTGTAACAGGATCCAGATCCCATTTCCCTTCCGGGGCTCTACCCAACGCCACGGCTCCTTCCTGCCATGCCTCCCAGGAAGACCCCTGTGTCCCCGTCAGACCTCACTGTCATTCTTCTTTTGTGCAGCCTACATTTTTTTTTCTTCCTTCCTTCCTTTTTTTTTTTTTTTTTTTTTGAGACGGAGTCTCGCTCTGTCGCCCAGGCTGGAGTGCGGTGGCGCAATCTCCACTCACTGCAAGCTCCGCCTCCCGGGTTCACGCCATTCTCCTGCCTCAGCCTCCCGTGTGGCTGGGACTACAGACGCCCGCCACCGCGCCCGGCTAATTTTTGTATTTTTAGTAGAGACGGGGTTTCACCGTGTTAGTCAGGATGGTCTCGATCTCCTGACCTCGTGATCCGCCCATCTCGGCCTCCCAAAGTGCTGGGATTACAGGCGTGAGCCACCGCGCCCGGCCTTTTTTTTTTTTTTGAGACAGGGTCTTGCTCTGTCTCCCAGCCTAGAGTGCAGTGGCAGGATCTTGGCTCACTGCAGCCTCCACCTCCCGGGTTCAAGCAATTCTCCTGCCTCAGCCTCCAGAGTAGCTGGGATTACAGATGTGTGCCACCACGTCCGGCTAATTTTTGTATTTTTAGTAAAAGATGGGGTTTCACCATTTTAGCCAGGCTGTTCTGAAGCTCCTGACCTCAGGCAGCTCGCCTACCTCAGCCTCCCAAAGTGATGGGATTACAGGCATGAGCCACTGTGCACTGCCTGCAGCCTGTATTTTTTTATTGAGTGTCTCATGTGTGCCAGGCAATGCCCTGGGTACTGGGATTACAGCCGTGTGGTAGATAGGCCCCTCCCTCGGTGGAGAAGACAATAAGCAGAACCCACAGGTATCCAATGTGTCGGGAGGAGGCAAGTGTCACCCTGTGAAGGAGAAACAGACTAAGGGAAGAGACAGGGAGGGAAGGTGGTCAGGGGAGGTTCTTTGAGGAGGTGACACTCTGGCCGCAAAGAAAATGAGGAAGCAAGTTACACAGGAATGGGGAGAAGAGGACTCTAGACAGAGGGAAGGGGGGCCTTGATGGGTCTGGGGGTCTGCACAGAGGCTGTGAATGCAGGGAGCGGCGTAGATTTAGCTTTGGGAAGACCTGGAAATCAATACTGGTCTCTCCATCTCCCTTGTTCTTGAAAATGGACCACCAGGAATGAGGTTTGGGGAGGCCACTGGCTGCTTCTCCAGGGTCTTCCTGTATCAGTCACAACCAGCACACGGAGGGATGCTGGCCAGACCTGGCTTCATCAGGGTGACAGCCCAGCTAACCTCATACCTCCCACTTCATCAACACTCCTCCATGTTGGGGAGGCAAGGCAGGGAAAGGTCCCCCATGGTGCAGCTGAGGAAGTGGGGGCGCAACACTGCACTGTGCCAGGTGCAGAGGAAGGGGGCTGGAAGGGCTTTGCCACGGTGTCCCCCAGGAGACCACCTTCTGGAGGCAGGTGACCTCTTGAGGGGTTCTGCGGAAGAAGTTCCCAGCAGAAACCAGGTGGGAAGTTCCCAGAAGTCAGCAGAGGGGACTCGGTGGAGGTGGCAACGCACAGGGCGGGTGACAAAGTACACATCCCGTGGGGCAGCAGCGGGGGAGGGGACAGGGGCCCTGAAGGGGCGGCGGAAGGGGCTCAGAGGCGTGATCCTGCTGGCAGGGCGTTTAGGACCGTGTGTGGAGGCGGGACCCCGCGAGCGGTTAGAAGGAGGGAGTCGCGGGCATCCGAAGATCGGCGGAGACCGGCCGTTGGAAGTGGGCGGGGCCAGGGAGGACAGGGGGCGGGGCCAGGGAGCCGGGGGTGGGTTCGTGCCGTTCAGAGGCGGGGCGGGAGGGGCCACGGGCGGGGCTGGGGCGGGGCCGAGGCGGGGCCAGGTCGGGGCCGGGCCGGGGCCGGGCCGGGGCGGGGCGAGCGGAGCCGGGGGCGCGCGGGCGGCGGCGGCGCGGAGGTTCGCTCGCCGGTGTTGGGCTTGGCGAGTGGCGGCGGCGGCGGCGGCGGCGACGGCGACGCGCACAGAGGCGGATTGTGGCTTCCCTGGTGCTCGTGGCGGGTTGCGCCGGGGCGGGGGCGGCGGGGCGCGCCGGGGGCCCCTGCGGGCGCGGCGCAGGCGATGAACCGGGGCCCGGCATGGCCTCCGCGCGGCCGCCGGGCCGGGCCTGCGCCTCGGCGTCCGCGCCCGCGGGGCTCCGGGCCGGGCCGCCCGCCTTCCCCGCCGCCCCCGAGCCTGCGGGCGGCGCCGAGGCCGAGGAGCGCTCGCTGCAGCACATGCTGCGTGCCATAGCGGAGGAGCGCGGCCGCCTTAGCCTGCGCCGCGAGGTCTGCGGCCTCGGTGAGTGGGGCCTGGGGGCGAGGTCGGGCCGAAGGAGGTGAGCGTCTCCGGGGCCGCCTCTGCGCGTCCGTGTCTCTGTGCGCCCCGCGCGTCTCTGTCTCTGCGCGGGTGTCGTGGTCTCTGGGTCTACCCGGGTGCTCTGTCTTTCTCCA
This sequence comes from Chlorocebus sabaeus, assembly GCF_047675955.1. Classification (NCBI taxonomy): domain Eukaryota; kingdom Metazoa; phylum Chordata; class Mammalia; order Primates; family Cercopithecidae; genus Chlorocebus; species Chlorocebus sabaeus. The sequence continues at coordinate 5,596,765 of NC_132922.1, forward strand.
TGCGCCCCCCGCCCTGCGTCTGGGTCTGTCCCTGCTTTCTGTCGGACCAGCGCCCCGCACCCCTGTGCCCGGGTCTCATTCGGCGTTTCCCCCTGTCAGCCCGTCCGGGTGTCTGTCTCATCTCTCTCCTTCCTCTTCGTGCCTCTGCGGGTATTCTTCCTTCTCCAGGAAGCCCGCCCCGGGCCTTCAGCACGGCGGCAGGGAGTGTGGGCGTGGGATCTGGGTACACCCGTAGCCCAGCGCTGCAGGGCCGGGCCCTCGTGGGCTCTGGGTGGACCTCCCTGCGAACGTGCCCTGGCCACTGTCTCCTGCTTCCCGAAGCCTTTGTCTTTCCTCACCCGCCGGCCCCTCTCATCCCTTAGCTGTATCCAAGGACCTGTTGGGCAGTGGCCCCCCGAACCCGCCCGCTTGGCTGAGGGGCAAGGCCTGCTGCCTCTCGGTGTGATTCTGGGCTTAAGTCATGGATCTGCTGGGGGGGCGTGGGGTGGGGGTGCCTCGTATTGTTTGGAAGGGCCTGGGACTGCAGGTGTGGGTGGGGTCTCCCAGCCAGTGAGGTAATCCATTACTGATAGATCGTGCCCAGACTCAAGCCCAGGAGAAGCCCCCTCTTTTGTCGTCTCAGGTTCGTCATTTTCTCCATGGAAAAGACCCCTCCCTCCTCCGTGCTGGGAATGACTTCATACCACATTGTCAGCCACCCCCCACCCCACCCCCAGGCTAGGCTGGGGATTTCTGAGGGGGTGACAGCACTGTTGAGTAGGGAATGTCAGCCTTCCAGATTCACCCCGTGGCCCCTTCATTCACCGTTGGGGAAACTGAGTCCCAGAGAACAAATGCATCCCCCTAAGGTCACACAGCCGCCCGGACATGGCAGTCCCAGGCATTCAGAGCCCCTCAGCAGGCCACACCCTGGAGGCTGGAGTGGGGAGAGGAAGTAAATTTGAATCCCTTTTGTAGGAGGCAGGCTTAGCATGAGAGGCTTCCCAGTGAGCAGGCCCCAGCCTAGCCTGCCTAGGGGGAGCTTTCCTTATGGAGGGGTGAGGGTATGGGGTGCTTATGAAGTGAAACGGACAAGAAGAACTTCAATGGTTGACAAGGTTTCAATGGTTTCTTTCTGAAAGGTGTCAAGATTTACTTATGAGCAGAAATTGGAGCACGCTCATTAATTCATTCTGCAAACATTCATTGAGCACCTACTGTGTGCCACCCTGGCAGGCCCACCTGTCACCTGGCACCGAATATCTGGGCTGGGATGCATCTCAGGGACCATCTGCTGCAGGCCACTTGGCCCTGTTTGCTCAGCAGCTGCAAGCAGTCCTTCCCCACTCCCCTGTCCACACACACCTGCTGTCCTCTGACCACCTTTACGTGTGAGCACCTTCTCTCCTCTTGTAGACAACCCCTCCCTCAAGGAGGCTGCAGGGCCATTCCCAGAACAGTGAACGGTGAAAATGGCACCTAGCATTTACTGAGCGCTTACTATGTGCCGGGTGCTTTACTCATGCTGCAAATTTAATCCTGACACAATATTGACTTTGCCAGGGAGCAGTATTATCTCCATATCAGCGATGAAGAGTCTGAGGGCTCCTCTCCCGGCCTCCAGGCCTCCTGCACGTGTGAGGTCTCCCTTCTTCCCCTGCTGCTGAACTCAGTCCCTGCGGGGCTCTGAAGCACTGCACTTTACACCTGCTGTTTTCTCTGCAGGGAAAGCCGTCCCTACTCATGTGCCCCACAAGCATCTCTAGGTTTTCCTTTAAGTCTCAGCTCCAATGCTGCCTCTCCGGGAACCCTTTCCAACTCCCAGGCGCACAGTCCTGTGCTGCCTGTGTTCTCTTTGTGCCAGGCACGTATTTGTCGGGACAATCAGGACGACTGTGGCCTTGTCATGGTCTGTGTGCTGTCTTCCCAGTTAGCACGTGAGGCCCTCAAAGGCATTACCCAGTCTGATTCGTCTTGGTGCCCAGCATGGGGCACATACGGAGCAGGTGCCCAGTAAACACACAGTGAACAAGTGAGAAAATTATTATCTGGACTAGCAGATGAAGGGCGTGGAGGGCCACAGAGATGGGAATCTTAAATTCTCAGAAGGGCTCATTTTTGGCCGGGCACGGTGGCTCACGCCTGTAATCCCAACACTTTGGGAGGCCAAGGCGGGCGGATCATGAGGTCAGGAGTTCGAGACCAGCCTGGCTAACATGGTGAAACCCCGCCTCTACTAAAAATACAAAAAATAAAAATCAGCCTGGCATGGTGGCGGGCACCTATAGTCCCAGCTATTCAGGAGGCTGAGGCAGGAGAATGGCGTGAACCCAGGAGGCGGAGGTTGCAGTAAGCCGAGATTGCGCCACTGCACTCCAGCCTGGGAGACAGAGTGAGACTCTGTTTCAAAAAAAAAAAAAAAAAGTCGTATTTTTCAGATGAAAGATTTGATGATCAGTGAGGGATGAGCTTACTAGGAACTTGATGCCCAGAGTGGAGCAGAGCGCACCTCTCACCTCTCAGGTGTGAGTCCTGAGAGGAGCCAGAACTCCAGCCCCGGAGCACTTCTGCGTCCTCGGAGTCATCAACACGCGCAAGTTGTGGGGGTTGGGTTGTGTTTGATCATCTCCACTTCATGTCTCTGGGAGCCTGTTAGATGTATGAATGAATTTAAATCTCCCAGGTTTTTGTTGTTGTTTAGCGAAAGCTTGGGTTATTCAGAATCCTGCTGTGTCCTCTGAGGTTGTTTTGAAGGTGTCGAGGGAGCCCCAGCTGGAGACACTAGGCTTTGGTTGAGTGGTTGTCATTCTCGGAGTCAGTGTCTATGAGATGGGACAAAGCTCCTGGCCCTCCCTACTCAGGGATCATCACTCAGCTCTCGTGATGAAAGGCACCTTGTAGATTCACACCTGGCTTTCGAGGCTTGTCTGTGGCAGCCTCTGCAGTAGAAGGGGACTTGAGCACTTGCTCTGTACTGAGAGGGGGCAGGAGTGTTGGGCCCTGATCCCTGCCTTGTGGGAGGGCACAGTCTATGGGGGAGACAGCCAGGAGCACAGGTCACTGTTAGCTGAAGTACAAACCCTGCTGGAAGCAGCTGGGGCTGCGGCTGCCCAGAGCAAGATTTTGGTGTTGCATCCACAGGACACTGCTTGTGACTCCAGGTCACAGATAAGCCAGGTGATTCAGGACCCAGGTGTGCGATGCAGACGTTTGGACCGAAGGGGGACAAACCCTGCCACTTCCTCCTGGGTCCTGGACCTCCGCCCAAGCACGCAGGCCCCCTTTCAACAGGGGCAGCCCACCCGACAGTTGGTCAGGCGATGTGGACACAACCTGGGCCCAAGACCCGGTATGAGTCCTGAGAGGTGCCGTGAGCACGTGGGGCCCACATCCAGCTGCTTGTCTCTGTGCCCTGCCTCAGCTGAGCATTTTTGGAGCAATTTGTGCCTGGCATTTGGGGCTAACCCCCTTTTAGGTGGCCTGGGGGATTCTCCCTGTGTCTGGAGTGCTGCAGAGAAGGGGCGTTTTATGTTCATTCTTTCCTTTTGTCTTTGGAGTAATCCCATGGGATTACTCCAAAGTTTATTCTGATGAGGGAACACGGGTTGGGGGGAAGTAATGTGCTCCCAGCTGCAAGGCTAGAAAGTGGCCGAATCTTGCTGAGCCCAAGCTCTTAATTGCTTGACCCTGCGCAGAGGTGAGGCCCACCTAGACCTGTCCTCAGGGTGCTGAGGGTCTGGTGTTTCAGGTTGTGTGGCAGCCTGGCCACAGTGGATGGAGGCAGGGCCCCAGTGGAGCTGTGAGCTCTTAGCCAGAGGCCGCAGAGAATGGAACCACCAGCATGGCCCATGGGAGGGGTTTGTGGACAGCACAGTCTTCAAGCAGGGCTGAGGCTGGGTGGGCTTGTGTGGATGGAGGAGCAGAAGCTCACTTGGCTCTAAGCGGGGCTGTGGAAGTCGAGGCTGGAGTACTCCCTGGCTGAGAACTTGGTATTTCCCTGCTCTGGCCTCGGAGAGCCCTGCAGGTGTGATTTGTGGAGCAGCTGCACGGGAGGGGCCCCCAGTGCAGAGGATGCTGCGTGCCTGCCGCGAGCCAATGCCTGACACCTGCCACGTTCCCTTCAGTCCCGCTCCCGGAGAGGTGGGTTCTGTCTTGACCTCATTTTGCAGGTGAGGAAGCTGAGCTTCAGAGCGGGGAGGGATGCACCCATAGCCACGTAGCTGGCAGGTGGCAGGGCTGCCATTCCAGCTGAGGCCCATCATATGCAAATAGTCGTCCCAGAAGGGTTCGTGGAATGGGCCCGAGGAGTAAGGGAGACGGCCTTGCCTCTATGCTGAACACCTGCGTGTGCTGGGCCTGCGAGTGGGGAAGAGCGCCAACCCCCATCACTTTGCTAGGCCAGGTGTAGCTGGGCATAAGTGATGGGGGCTGGGGGGCCTTTAGTGGGAGGTGCTGCTGGAAAGGAAGACTGTGAGCCCTGGCTAAGCACGCCAGCCCTCGGGCCTCAGTGTCCTCATCTGTAGACTGGAGACCACAAACTCTCTAGGGACTTGGGGATTGTATGAGAGAAGTGACGGAGTAAATGAGACATGGCAGGTACAGGCTCAGCACAACCCCCTGGCGTGGGGTCGGGTGCAGTCCAGGCTGCTGTTGTCATCCAGAATACAAAGCACCTGGCCCAGTGCCTGCACGTGGAATTAGGACTGTATTCACACCCTGACACTCAGGCTGCTTTGAGTCAATGCGGAAGGTCTCCCTGGGCTCCTTGGGGCCCTCCAACCCCAAGGCAGTCAGAGCTGGTCGTGGGCCAGCGCAGTGGGGAGGAAGTGTGGCTGTGTGGCATGGCAGCAGAGCCTCTTTCGGTTCCTGGGCCTATTTTAAGGGTTGTGGGTTCCGGCCTCTACCCGTTCCTGGGGCTGGAGCAGCCTGGGAGGGCCTCTCCTGAGGCCGAGACTCTGTCCTTTCAGGGGAAGCCTGAGGATGCTGGACCTCACACTCTAAAGAGGCCGAGGACCACAGCTGCGCGGACGTCTTTGCGGTGGCCACGTGGGCACCACTGGCCCGGGTGAGAATGTGAGAATGTGCTGCCCTGCTCTGGGCCTTGGGGAGTCATTCCCACCTCGGGCTTCCAGCCTTCTGCAGAGAACTTCCACGGCATGAGCCGTTCCCTCACTGTCCTGGGTCTCCTTGCCTCCTCCATCGAGCTGGGGAGGCTCGTATCGGCCGCACCACTAGGCTGCTGTAAAAAGCCCTGAGCAGGAGACTTGTTAAACATCCTCAGATTTCCCAAACAAATTTTTTTCTAATTAAAAAGTTACATGCACGTTACAGAAACTGGAAAATAAAAGAGGAAACAATTATTCCTATTTCCAGTGACCCAGAGACACACTATTAACTTTGCAAAGTCCTGCCTGCTGGTCTTTCCAGAGGTTTTTAAAAGAGTACTTGATCCTCTCTAGACAGGTTTCTTAATCACGCTTTTTCATTTAAAGTTCCTAAAACATTTCCCATGTTGTTCTGACTCTAAACATTAAATGACTGCTCAGGAGTTGGGTGGGCGTGCCATGATTTACTTAATTGGTCTCATGTGGTTGGAAGCATAGCTGGGATCCAGTTTTCACTGTTATAAATAACTTGCAGCAAAGCTTTTTCTACGTGCAAATGTGTCTGTATTTGGATTATGTCTTTAAGCTGGCAACCTGGGAGGCCATTTCTTGGAGGCTGCTGTCTGACCCCCAAGGGCAGGGGCAGGACCATAGGTGGTAGATGGGTGTTTACAGGGCTTAAGGAGAACCCTTTAAGATAGCTTGTGTGGACTAGGAAGGAAGGTGAGCCGCAGAAGGTAGTGATGGGCGTCTCTGCCGAGGGCATGCAAGGAGCTGAGAAAGGATCCAGCCTCAGACTAGACTTTGGGCCCATGCCTTGCCAGTCTGTGATCCTCCAACCTCGTCTTCTCCCCCGAGAGCTCTCCCCCTGGCGTTTCAGGCTTGTCTTCCCAGAGCAGGAAGCAGAGGTGCCCTCTTTCCCATCGGAGGACCGTGAGGCCTAGGAGCTGAGCCCTGAGCACAGGCCAGGCCAGCTCCCCAACTGCACCCACACACTCACCTTCCACTCCTGCTCACCCCTCACTCCAGGCCGCCCCAGCTTGCCGGGGCCTCGGAGATAACAGACGTTTGCCCCTCAGGGTCAGTACACGTGCCCGGCTTGTGCCACTGCCCCTGCATCTCAGAATTCAACCAGCCTCTCCTTGTCACTGCTACAGACAGGAGCTCTGCAAGCCCCAGTCCAGGCTCTCCCCGCTAGGGGTTCTGTGGGGCTGGGGAAGCCCTGGTGCATAGCAGCAGCCCCAGCCCCGCTCTTCTGTCCTCTGGAGGCCCTTGTCCCTCTGGGCCTCCGATCCTTCCTGCATGCAGTGCTGGGCTAGGCAGGGCCAAGCAGGATTTGCAAACAATACGTCATCTAATCTCATAACCCGTCAGGTGGGTGTTAGCCCGTGTCTTATAGGGAAGAAGCGGAGGCTCAGAGGGTCGGGTAGACCTTCCCTCGGTCATTTCCAGCAGCTTGAGTCTGGTGCACTCAGCTTCCTAAGAGGGCAGAGCTCGCTGCCCATCACCTAAACCCGGCTGTCCTGCCCACCCTCCCAGCGTCCTGAGAGCAGCCACCAGGTCCCCTGGTAAGTCAGAATCCGGTGAAGGTCCTGCCACCCAGGTGGGCACCAGGGCTGTTCTGCAGCTGACTTTGATGCGTGTTTTGACTGGATGTGATTTCCCAGATGTCCCAGGTGATGTCTGCCTCTGGGCCCTTATGGCTGCGGCTCCTGTGCTGAGGGGACCTTTCCCATCCAGGCCTACCGACCCCTCGGAAGTGGGGCTGCATGCCCTGTGTGACCTGTGCTGGGGAACTCGACTCAGCACCTGTGCTTACTTGTTCCACTTGAACCTCAGCCTCCACTCCTTGGAACACCCCTCCTGCCTCAGTCTACCCACTCTGTACCACACTATGTCCAGAGCACAGAAACTTGGGGAACTTTAAAATGCCCACTCCTTCCCCCGACCTGGACATCCGAACGAAAGTCCTCCGGGGGATCCTGGAGCCTGTGGTGTAATTCATTCCGTGTCTGGGTGTGTCAGCCGGGGTTGGAGCCTGTGGTGTCATTCATTCCCTGTGTCTGGGTGTGTCAGCCAGGGTTGGTGGCCACTGGGCTGTTTTCCACCCCTGCCCCCATTTGATAGATGGGGCCGCCGAGGCTCAGAAGCAGGAGGGGACTGGCTGTGATGCCTTCCTCCACCCTGCTGACTTGGCCTGCCTCCAGCCACCTGTCCTTGGACCTGCCTAAACCCCAACAGCACGAACCTTAATGTCGACATTGATACCTGGCAGGGGGTGGGTGGGAAAATAAATGCTCCACAGGGTCCCTTCCTCACCCCCAGAGACACCTGTGCCCATGAGTCAAAGCCGAACTCTGCACATCAGGGAGACGGAGGCTGAGGTCAAGTACAGAGCCCGGACTCAGCCCCACCACATGGAGAGGCAGAGGGCCAGCCTCCCCTGGAGCCGGTCCCTGCCCGGCCCACTCTGCGGGATGGGCATTCTCCTGGGAGAAGATCTGACTCCAGGCTTCCTGTGCCTGATGAGCTCGATCCTCCCAAGGTAGGGGGGCAGTTTGCTCCCAGTGTCCCAGTTTTGGCTCAGGCAGCAGAACGCCCTCTGGGTCACAGCCCGTCCTGGGGGAGCTGGGATGGAGAGAACGTCCCAGAATTCAAGCAGCCTAGCCCTATCCCTGACACAGACAGGTAGGGGAGACTCAGCGTGGACCCTGGCTGGCTCAAACAGGGTGACGAATTGGGAGGCCTGGCTGCCAGATCTCACAAGTGCTGCCTGTTGCCCCGTGGTGCAGGTGAGGAACGACAGGCAGAGTTCCCTCACTCCACATGTCCGTTATCTTTAATGTAAAAATGCTTTGTATTGGGATGTCCTTTGAATCTTGAAAAATGCTTTTCACACTTGGAGCAACACTTACGGCAGAGAAAGGGAGAAGAACAGAATACAAGTCCACATGTTCTGAAGTGTGTGGGTTATCCACGTAATTATGATAGAGGAGTGCTGCTCTGCACACCCTCGTGTGTCCTCAGAGCAGTGCTGAGCAGAAGCCAGGAGGGGTGTTGTCCTGTTTACAGAGGGGGGACCGGGCCTCAGAGTGATAGGTGGACCTGGGGTGAGGTGGCCCTGGACTGGGCTTCTGCCTTCTAGTTCTTTCTGAAACCTTGCTTCATGGGCAACAACAGCCAATCAAGACCCTTCTTACCTTCTCTGCAGTTTTTGCCCCGTCTGAGTGTACATTTTTATATATTTGTAGTCACCATTGTGTCATTCATGGAGGTCATATTTCTGGAGCCCTGGAAATGCAGTGCTGAATTAGGGTTGATCTGACTCCTGGGAGCTTGGCACTCACTGGGGAGCGGGTGGTGGCAGGCTGGTGCAGGCTGATCGTTCGTGCCTCTGGCTTCCCGCCCCTGCCTCTGTGTCCTGCTCACACACATCGCTGGGACCAGCCCAGACATCCCTGGGATCTCCAGGCCCCACTGCCAACGTAGGAGATGAAAAATATCTTTCTTCCCACCTTAGGTTGAGGGCTGAGGTTCCTATAACAAAAGGCAGACGAGAGAAAAGTGTAATTTAGTATAAGTTTTACATGATACAGGAGCCTCCATAAGGAAATGAAGATCCAAAGAAATGGGCTCAACCTGTGTGCTTGCTTTCTTTTCTTTTCTTTTTTTTTTTTTTTTTTTTGAGATGGAGTCTTGTTCTGTTGCCCAGGCTGGAATGCAGTGGTGCAATCTCGGCTCACTGCAACCTCTGCCCATCCTGGGTTCAAGCAATTCTCCTGCCTCAGCTTCCTGAGCAGCTGGGATTATAGGCAGCTATCACCACACTTGGCTAATTTTTATGTATTTTTAGTAGAGACAGGGTTTCACCATGTTGATCAGGCTGGTCTCAAACCCCTGACCTCAGGTGATCCACCTGCCTCAGTCTCCCAAAGTGCTGGGATTACAGGTATGAGGCACTGCGCCCAGCCTCAGCGTGTTTATTTTCTGTGCTAGGTTTTATAAAGAAGTAGGTAATTATGGAGGAGTCTGATTGGATAAAGAAGTGTGATCTGGGCTGGGCGAGGTGGCTCACGCCTGTAATCCCAGCACTTTGGGAGGCTGAGGTGGGTGGATCACGAGGTGATCTAAAAATTAGCCGGGCGTGGTGGCAGGTGCCTGTAATCCCAGCTACTCGGGAGGCTAAGGCAGGAGAATCGCTTGAACCTGGAAGGCGGAGGTTGCAGTGAGCCGAGATGGCGCCACTGCACTCTAACCTGGGCGACAAAGCAAGACACCATCTCAAAAAAAAAAAAAAAAAAAAAAAATGATCTGGTGGTAATAAACTGGGGGCACTTAGCAAGGCCTGTTTGTTGAGATTCTTCTCTCAACTAATCCCTGTGTCTTCAGAGATGGGGAATGCTCTCTTCCTCCGGACAGAGAGGGTGCCTCTCACATGAGGGTCTTATGACCTGCTTCAGGGAGAAGGGCAGAGGGGGTGAGAGAGACCTTCCTGCTTCTGCTATTTTCTCAAATGCCAGTGTGTTGTATTTTGGCGTAACGTGGCCTGAACCCTATCACCAACTGACCCTCGGACATTTGCTCCCACCTGTGTGTGTCTCGGGCACCTCCAGCTCAGCCTGACCAAGACATGACTCGCTGCCTGCCCCGTGTCTGCTCTCCCCTGCACGCTGCAGCCGCAGGCCAAGAGTCAGTCCTCCCTTGCCCCTCAGCCAGCTATGGCTGAGGTCCAGGCTGTGCCTGCGCTGTCTCCTCTCCCCACTTGCATCGTCCCATATGTCCCCACGTGGCCATTCCTGACTGTGTCACTGTCGCCCAGGCTGGAGTGCAGTGGCACAGTCTCGGTTCACCGCACCCTCCACCCCCTGGGTTCAAGTGATTCTCCTGCCTCAGCCTCCTGAGTAGCTGGGATTACAGGCGCCCGCCACCACGCCTGGCTAACTTTTTGTATTTTTAGTAGAGACAGGGTTTTGCCATGTTGGCCAGGCTGGTCTTGAACTCCTGACCTCAGGTGATCCACCCGCCTCGGCCTCCCAAAGTGTTAGGATTACAGGCGTGAGCCACTGCACCCGGCCCATGTTCACACCTTTAAGAACCTCTTGATGTCTGGAGCCCTGGAAATGCAGTGGTGAATTAGGGTTGATCTGACTCCTGGGAGCTTGGCACTCACTGGGGAGCGGGTGGTGGCAGGCTGGTGCAGGCTGATCGTTCGTGCCTCTGGCTTCCCGCCTCTGCCTCTGTATCCTGCTCACACACATCGCTGGGACCAGCCCAGACATCCCTGGGATCTCCAGGCCCCACTGCCAACGTAGGAGATGAAAAATATCTTTCTTCCCACCTTAGGTTCAGGGCTGAGGTTCCTATAACAAAAGGCAGACAAGAGAAAAGTGTAATTTAGTATAAGTTTTACATGATACAGGAGCCTTCATAAGGAAATGAAGATCCAAAGAAATGGGCTCAACGTGTGTATTTTCTTTTTTTTTTTTTTTTTGAGATGGAGTCTTGTTCTGTTGCCCAGGCTGGAGTGCAGTGGTGCAATCTCGGCTCACTGCAACCTCTGCCCATCCTGGGTTCAAGCGATTCTCCTGCCTCACCTTCCTATGTCTGCCAGGCATATAGTCCAAGACCCTCGGTGACCTGCCCCAGCTGACCCCCTGTGCCCCAGCCATAAGACATTGGAGGGGGTTTCCCGAGGACCCCTCCACACTGTGCTTGGAATCACCCTCCTCACCCCGTTGTTGGCAGAGGTGGGGGTCCTCAGCTCTCGGCTCTAGGGCCCTTCTGTGGCCTCCTCCTGACCCATTGGTGGAATCGGCCACCGCTCCCCTTGTTCTTGGTGGCACCTGTTGATTCCTGCCCCAGTGCTGTGACTCTGCATAGCCCCCTGTGTGTGGCTCCTGTCCCTCTCCCACCTGAGCTCCCCTCTAGGGCTCCAGCTCTTCGTCCCTTGCGCCAGCTCAGAGTAGATGGATGCCTGGGTGCAGGCCCCTGGGAGTGACAGGGAGCTGCCTAGGGGCACGTTTGGTGGTGGGTGGGTGGAGAGGGATCTTTCGGGTGAAGAGGTGATCATTTGTTGGGGAACTGGTTCTTGAGCGAGGCATTGCCCACACAGGGCCCCGCCTGAGCAGAGGCGGCAGGAAAAGGGCAACGAAGGTTCGCACTGTGATTTGCTGAGCCACTTCAGGGAAGTCCCTGTAGCCCTCTGGGCTCTGTTCCCTGTTGCAGAGTAGGACTGCTTACTGCTCTGTCTCTACCTGGGGAGGGAGTGAGGGTCAGACCTAGAGCCTCAGAGCATGTCATGGAGGCTGCCTGTGACACGTGGCAGAGCTGTGCCTCAGTTTCCTTTTGTTACGTAGGGAGAAGAAGGTGGACCTGGTCACTGCTCACAGCCAAGGTCCTGGGACGCATGTTCACTGGCCACACTCTTAACCACTGGAAACCAAGCCACTTGTAAAAAGCACTGTGGACAGGCAGGACCAGCTGCTCAGGGAGGGGGACGCTGTGTGTGCTGGGGTTCGGGGACATCAGAAGTGAAGGAAGTAAGACAAACGAGAAGAATCACACCCCACTCTGGCCCCACAAAATGGAAATCGGAACCCTGTCATCCCACAACCCTGTGAACTGTGACTTCACCCTTTGGGTTGTAGGTTTCCTCCCCCAAACCCCTAGCTCTGTCTGCAGGTCCCTCCTGCCGGCCCACGGACTGTCTCCATTGGCCGGTGCTGACCCGGGCCATCCCTGAGACCTCGCGCCTACCAGGGGTGTGGGGGTCTAGGATTCCAGGTTTCTCCTGACCCTGGGAGAAGGGAGCTGCCCCTGCACACAGTGGGAGCTCGTTAGCTGCTGCTCAGCTCCCAGGAGCGCTCTCCCTGCAGCAAACCCGGATGAATCAGCCCCAGCCGGAGCTGCTGCTGCTTTAGGGTGCAGGGATGAGGTCATCTCTGTCAGGCTGCGACAAGAAGGCACTGCGTCCAGGATCCTTCCGTGTAGTTCAGCGGGGCCCATTCTCTCCCAGGGACACTTGGAGCCAGAGCAAGTTCTGTCGCCTTTACAGAGGGGATTTCATTTCCTCAAGTATTGTATCGACAGCATTTCATTCCAGTGACAGCCCAGTGACGAGAGGGGTGTTGTCCCTGTTGGCGGAGGGAGACAGTGGGACTCAGGCCAAAGCACTTCTGCAGGGTCCCATAGCAGCAGGGGATGTTGGACCTAATTCTCCTGGATTCGAGGCTGGCCCTGCCTTTCTCCAGGGAAGGGCACTTGATGCCCTTTTTTTCTGGGTGGGCCTGGCCTGGCATAGTGTACGAGGCAGAGCCCACCCCCCTGGTTTTCACAATGAAGGGGGTCTCAGAAGTCAGAGTAGAGGAGGGCTAGGAATGCGGGTTGGTGTGGGAGTGGGTATTTCTGAGGAGGACGCTGCCTGCAGAGAGCATCAGATTGAGCAGGGGGCTGAGACACCCGGGAAGGCAGAGCCGCAGAAGGGTCCAGAAGGTGCCTTGCGTCCTTTTCCTGTGTGGTGTGTCATCGCTTTGCACCTAGTACACGTGGGCCTGCACACTGAGCGCCTGCCATGGGCCGAGTGTTGGGCACAGGGGTGGGTGGCACTGGGCGGATGGGTCCAGGTGTGTGCCTGGCTCCCGGCTCAGGGCCCGGTCACGGAGTGGGGAGGCGGCTGAAGCACGTGGCCTGAGTTCCTCCACCAGGGTTTGGCGTCTCCGCAGGTATCGTGAGCTGGGGGCGTGGGTCAGCCTCAAGGTTCAAGGGTTCTGGGACTTCCTTGTGCCACAGAGCATGCTGGCATGGAGGTGGGAGGAGGTGGAATGATGACTGGGCGGTGGCCGGGTGACCTCAAGCCCAGGCAGTGGAGGAGAGGGCGGGGAAGCTGGCAGCGCTGGCTCCTGGCTGAGATGGGGCACCTTTGCCTGAGGATCAGGAGCAGCCTGAGAAGTTACTCAGGAAGTGGTCAGCCGATTGCGTAGGAGGCCATTTTCTGTGTCGAGCAGAGCAGTGAGTTAGGAGCTTGGATAAGGCCCACGTGAGGATGATCTCACAGAAGACGGGAATTTGAATCTGGAGCCACTGTTTCGGCTTGATGATTGTGCTTAGGAGATACTGAAACTGGAAACAGCTGTGGGGTGCGGGGGCGGCAGGTGCAGTGGTCACAGGAGGTGGGGGGGATTGTGGAAATTGCTGCTTGGAGGAGGATAAAGGACGCTTTATGGGAGCCCCAATCCAGCGGGAGCCTCCACCCCATACAAGGCGCCTTAAGGTCAGGGTTTATTCTCCTTTGTCCCCCAGGACCTCACACAGTGCCTGGGGCAGAGCAGGCCAGTGGAACTGGATATGAAGCCCAGCTCCCACAAGCTTGCCAGGTACCCAGACTTAAAGACCTTGGTTTCCTTAACTGTAAAATGGCTATTAGGCAGTCACAGATGTGGCCTGGGGATTGTGAAAGCACTTTGAGTATTTCACAACGTCGTGCAAGTCTAAGACGGGCCGATGAATCAAGTTCTGCCTGCCAGCAGCTGGGGGTGAGTGGAAAGGCTGCCGCGTGTTCTCTGAGCGCACTGAGGATGGGGCTTGGCATGCCCTGTGCATGTCCTGTGTTTGTCGTTGTTCACTGGCTCCCTGTGGTGGATACTGCCCTGCAAGCAGGGGCCTTGTCTGGGTGGGGAGGAGCCCTCGGGACAGGTAGTTAGGAACCACTGTGACAAGCCTGCAGTGTGGAGCCAGGAGCATGGCTCTGCAGGCAGGTGGGGCTGTGGCCTGGCCCTGACCCATGCCAGCGGAGTGACTGCAGACCAGGTGCTCAGGCCTTGAGTCCCAAGTTCCTCATCAGGTAGATAAAGGGAATTATTCTTACCTGTCCGGATATTTGTGAAGATCGAGTGAGGCAACGGGGTCAGGTGCGCGTGGCACAAGCAGCACTCGATGCCTTGCAAGGGGCCTATCTGGGTCAGGGAAGGCCGGTGCTGGGGTGGGGTGGTAAGGAAGGCACCCCTAGGGGGTGACTGTGGAGGTGGCCACTGAGCTGACTTGTACAGGCCAACTGGAATGGGCGCCATGCCCGTGTCCTGTGCCCTGTGGTGTGGTCGAGACCTGCTGAGAGGGAGCGAGGCCTTCCGGGGGGATGCAGGGTGTTTGGCCAGGGAAGAAGGGCTGAGGCTGGCTGGAACATTGGGGACCACATGGCAGGTGGCGGGGGCTGCCTGGAGAGCCTGGCTTGCCTGGTAAGGGAGCCTGGACTTCTTCCAGAGGAAGATGTGGAACTAGGCAGGGGGTTCAGGCACACAGAGTGGAGAGCCCACGCTTCCCTTTGGTCAGAGGAGAGGACATGGCACTGCTCACGTGGGGACCCAATGGTCCAGCTCCCCTCCTCCGAGTGCCTCGGGCAGCCGGGGCCTCCCTGGACAGTGCCTTTGTTTGCTGTGCCCCGAGGGAGGGAGGCCCTTTAGCTGGAGAGGCTCTGGGAGAGGCTCTGCGAGGCACGAGTGGATGAAAGGCCTATTGAGGGGCCACAGAAGCCCATTCAGCTGGCCCTGGCTGCCTGAGTGCGGAGGCTTCCAGAGGGCCAAGGGCCGCCTGGACTCTCCCCAAAGAGGCCAGTTGACCCCCACCTTTGGACCGTGGCCAGGGCCAAGTGGAGTCTGTTGCTGAGCCCCATGTTCTCTGGAGAGGACCTTCTCCAGGCCCTTGACCCAGACAGTTCTGGGACAGGCACCCGGCATCTGCAGGCCGCCCCATGCAGAGATGCCTTCTCAGCCCCCTCCCCACCAAACACTTCAGGGGTCCCCAGCTCTCTGGGCATAATGCAGAACCGCTGAGCCAGGGAAAAGGGCCCGGCCCCCGCAGCTCTGCTTCCCACTCCGCTTCCTCGGCCTCAGGGCCGCTCCACCATCCCGGGCTCACTCATCTTCAGCGCAGGAGAGTGTTGAATGCTCTCCACCTTTGCCTGCTTGATTCCTAGTTTTCCTGGAGTCCCTAGCCGACTGGAATTCCCTGTCCAGCCACCGCCTTCCCCTGCTGGCCCCTGCCACAGCTACCATCTCACTTCTTACTGTGTTACTTATGAATACATCCTGCCTCCACCGAAGCTCGACGGGGCAGGGACCACATGAGACCAGACTAACTGATGTGAGGACGAGCGGGTTCAAGCACCAGCTCCAACCAGCCACAGGAGCCAGGCAGTCTCTCCCTCCTGCCGCGTCCTCATTTGTAAAATAAAACCTACTTCAGTTGTTGTGAGATCAAGAGCATCAGGCTCCAGTGTTTAGCACCATGTCTGGCACACAGGAAGCCCTGGGTGTATTTGTAAACATACTGCAGAATATTTGTAAAACAGGACAAAGTTATTCTGGCCTCACTTTTTATTTATTTATTTATTTTTTTGAGACGGAGTCTTGCTTTGTGGCCCAGGCTGGAGTGCAATGGCACGATCTCGGCTCATTGCAACCTTCGCCTCCCAGGTTCACGCCATTCTCCTGCCTCAGCCTCCCGAGTAGCTGGGACTACAGGCGCCCGCCACCACGCTCGGCTAGTTTTTTTGTATTTTGACTAGAGACAAGGTTTCATCGTGTTAGCCAGGATGGTCTCAATCTCCTGACCTCGTGATCCGCACGCCTCAGCCTCCCAAAGTGCTGGGATTACAGGCGTGAGCCACCGCGCCCGGCTCTGGCCTCACTTTTTTTTTTTTTGTCTTTTGTTTGCAGGATGAGGATCTGTGCACTGCACCACTCTTAACCCTGCACTGTGGGCATGTTCGTGGAATTCCTTCAGGTTTTCCTCCTAGGCATTTTTAAAGATAGTTTCCTTCATTTAAGTATTCAGGTATAATTTTGTGTCTGGCTTTTCTCCTCCACCATGAGCGTTTTTCCAACTAACTGCATTGTTAAAAACATTTTGGTTACTTTTTGAATAGGTAAACATGCTCAGGGTACAAAATACAAAGGTATGAGAAGATTCTTAATGAAAATACTGAGTCTCTTTTCTCCTCTATAGTTTCTCTCCCCAGAGGCCATGAGGATACTAGTAATGATGTAATAATACTTTCCGACCCTGGGTGCTTATCTGGTGCTGATCCTGGGTGCTGGCTCAGTGCTGACTCTTGGTGCTCACCTGGTACTGATCCTGGGTGCTGGCTCAGTGCTGACTCTTGGTGCTCACCTGGTGCTGATCCTGGATGCTGGCTCAGTGCTGACTCTGGGTGCTTATCTGGTGCTGATCCTGGGTGCTGGCTCGGTGGTGACCCTGGGTGCTTATCTGGTGCTGATCCTGGGTGCTGGCTCAGTGCTGACCCTGGGTGCTTATGTGGGACTGATCCTGGATGCTGGCTCAGTGCTGACTCTGGGTGCTTATCTGGTGCTGATCCTGGGTGCTGGCTCAGTGCTGACTCTGGGTGCTTATCTGGTGCTGATCCTAGGTCCTGGCTCAATGCCAGCACAATTTTAAAGGCTTTATGTGGATGGACTAACTTAAATTATCAACAACCCAGGAGGTAGATACCATTGTTACTGCCATTTTACAAGTCAGGAAACAGGCACCAAGAGGTTTGGATTTGTCTGTCACATAACCAGACCCGCTGGAGCCAGGATGGACCCTGACAATCTGGCTTCCTCACCTCCCTTCTCTTCCGCAGGCTCCAGCAAGCATCGAAGTCATCTTAAACGATTGGCTTTAATAGGAAAAACCTCTAATATTGGTCTGCTCTCCATTTTTCGCTTCATTTATCCTAGAGAATTTTCCTCTTTGGAACAGATAGAGTTGCTTCAATCTTTTTTAATTGCTGTGTAGTATTCTGTTCTGTGAATGTCTTATAGTTAGTTAATTTAGTTACTATCCCTACTGATAGGACAAGTCCAGTATTTTGCCAACAGTGCTGTAATACTTACAGAGTTTTACGTAGGTGGTAGGTAGTGAGACCACAGGGAAAAAGTCATCTTGTGAGATCGCTGGGTGAGAGGTAAAATGCGTTTGTGATTTTGATCATCTGATATTTTTGGCAGTTTACGTTCCTACTGCAGGATATAAAGTCCCTGTTTCTCCACATCCTCTTTG
The DNA here is from genome assembly GCF_047675955.1 of Chlorocebus sabaeus. Taxonomy (NCBI): domain Eukaryota; kingdom Metazoa; phylum Chordata; class Mammalia; order Primates; family Cercopithecidae; genus Chlorocebus; species Chlorocebus sabaeus. Next base: position 5,613,903 of record NC_132922.1, read on the forward strand.
ACCTGAAGTGTTGTCAGGTATTTTGATCTTTGCAAATCTGATAGGTGGAAAATAGAATCTTGAGGTTTTAATTTACTCTCTAATTGTGTCAAGTTGAGCGTGTTTTTGTGTTCTAAAACTACTTATATTTCCTTCTGCTTTCCTTGCCGTTTTATTTTCTTATGCATTGTATACAATTTAGTATTTGTTAAGGAAATTGCCCTCATTTAAGAGTTCCATCGGCTGGGCGCGGTGGCTCACGCCTGTAATCCCAGCACTTTGGGAGGCCAAGGCAGGTGGATCACCTGAGGTCAGGAGTTCGAGACCAGCCTCAACATGGAGAAACCCCGTCTGTACTAAAAATGCACAATTAGCCAGGTGTGGTGCTGCATGCCTGTAATTCCAGCTACTCGGGAGGCTGAGGCAGGAGAATTGCTTGAACCTGGGAGGTGGAGGTTGCGGTGAGCCGAGATCACGCCATTGCACTCCAGCCTGGGCAACAAGAGCGAAACTGCGTCTCAAAAAAAAAAAAAAAAAAAAAAAAGAGTTCCGTCTATGTTTCCAGTGTGGTATTTGTTTTTTGCTTTGTTTATGGTGGTAGTGGGGGTTGCTGGTTTTTTTCCTATAGAAATTTTTAATTTTTGGCCAAGCCCAATGGCTCATGCTTGTAATTCCAGCACTGTGGGAGGCCAAGGCGAGCTGATTGCTTGAGCTCAGGAGTTTGAGACAAGCCTGGGCAACATAGTGAGACTTCATCTCTACAAAAAATACAAAAATTAGCCGGGTGTGGTGGCGTGTGCCAATAGTCCCAGCCACTCAGGAGGCTGAGGTGGGAGGATCCCTTGAGCCTGGGGAGGTCAAGGTTGCAGTGATTGTGCCACTGCACTCCAGCCTAGGTGACAGAGTGGGACCCTGTCTCAAATAAGAGACATTTTAAGGGTTTATGTAGTTTGATCATTCTTTTCCTTAATAGCTTTTATGTTCTCCTTAGAAAGGCTTCTCCCTCTCTGAGGGAATAAAAAATCCTCTCATGGTTTTTCTTTTGTATAGTTTTACTTTTAACATTAAAAGTTTTAATCTTTTTGGAATTTATTTTGGCTTGAGCAGGGACCCAACCTTATTCTTTTTCCTCAGCATACCACTTGTACCAAGACCAACTGTGGAAGAAGAATCCGCATCCTATTGATTTGAAGTGCTGTCTTCATAAAAACTCTTGGCCAGGCGTAGTGGCTTATGCCTATAATCCCAGCCCTTTGGGAGGCTGAGGCAGGCAGATCACCTGAGGTCAGGAGTTCGAGACCAGTCTGCTCACCATGGTGATATCCTATCCCTACTAAAACAGAAAAATTAGCTGGGCATGGTTGCACATGCCTGTAATCCCAGCTACTCAGGAGGCTGAGACAGGAGAATCGCTTGAACCTGGGAGGCAAAGATTGTGAGCCAAGATTGTGCCATTGTACCCCAGCCCAGGCAACAAGAGTGAGACTCCATCTCAAAAAACAACAACAACAACAAACCCAAAAACTCAGTTATTGTGTGTTTGAGTTTTGTGTTTTTGCTTTCTCTTCTGTTCCATTGATCTGTCCAGTCATGTACTGATACCACCTTGCTTTCATTAATCATTTAATTCATTTATTCAATTAGCAAATATTCGTTATGTCCTATATGCCAGAAGCCATTCTGGAAACCGAGTGTATAGCATTGAACAAAATGATCAAAGAGTGAAAAATAATCGTATCTTCGTGGAGCTTAAGTTCTGGTAGGGCATCTGTGTGAAAACATACGTCGGCTGTGGTAGGGCCGGTGTTGGCAAACTATACCCCAAATCCGAACTGTTTCCTGTTTTTGTAAAGAAATTTTTATTGGAACATAGCCATGTCCATTTCTTTACGTATTGCCATGGCTGATTTTGTAGTTGAGACAGGACCCTGTGGTCTGCAAAGCTGAAGATATTTTCTCTCTGGACTTTCATGGAATTTGCCGACTCCTTTACTAGGGAAAGACTGAAAGTAAACAGAACAAATAGGCAAAATAAATATTCGATAGCGACAAGTGCTGTGGAGAAAAATCAAGCTGAAAGTGGGATAAGGGCATATTGGGGATGGGATTTGCAACTTTAAATCAGTTGGTTTGGGAAGGCCTCTCTGAGAAGGAGGTGATATTTCAGTGAAGAGCCTGGGGGTAGGTCAGGAAATAAGCTTGGTGGAGGAACTTGAGCCATGCAGTGATGAGAACTGATTTGTGTTCTAACAATGGGCAGGGTGGAAATGCAGAGACCAGTGAGCAGGCAGTGATGGTGATATGGGCCGGGATGGTGACGCGTAGCACAGGGTGGAAGCAGTGTTTTGTGAGAAGTGGGGGGGCTGGGGGGGCTGGGCACAGTGGCTCACACTTATAATCCCAGCACTTAGGAAGGCCTAGGTGGGAGGATCACTTGAGCCCGGGAGTTCAAGACCAGCCTGGGCAACATGGTGAAACTCTGCCTCTACAAAGAATACAAAACAGAACTGGGCGTGGTATTGCATGCCTGTAGTCCCAGCTACTTGGGAAGGTAAGGTGGGAGGATCGCTTGAGGCCGGGGGTGGAGGCTGCAGTGTGTCATGATCATAGCACTGTGCTCCAGCCTGGGCGACATAGACCCTGTCCCAAAATAAAATAATAAATATAAATCAAGAATGGGTGTTGAATTTGATTGAATGTTCTTCCAGCATCTATGGAGATAATCCTGTTATTTCTCTTTTGAGCTCTAAATATGAATATATTAATAGATTTTCTAATATTGAACTTTTTTTTTTTTTTTGAGACCGAGTCTCACTCTGTCAGCCAGACTGGAGTGGCCCGATCTCGATCACTGCAACCTTCGCCTCCTGGGTTCAAGCAATTCTCCTGCCTTAACATCCTGAGTAGCTGGGATTATAGGCACGTGCCACCACACCCGGGTAATTTTTTTGTATTTTTAGTAGAGACAGAGTTTCACTGTGTTTGCCAGGCTGGTCTTGAACTCCTGACCTCAGGTCATCTGCCCGCCTCGACATCCCAAAGTGCTGGAATTACAGATGTGAGCCACCGAGCTTGGCCTAAACCATTCTTTATTCCCAATTAAATCCTGCTTGGCTAATGGCATATATTTTTAAGAAGTTGCTGGATTCTTTTAAATGCTATATTTAAGATTTTTGTTTTGACATCCGTAAGTGAGATTAGCCTGTAATTTTCTGTGTATGTGGTCTTTGAAATCAATACTGTGCCTCCTTGTAAAAATGAGTTGGCATGTTTCTTAGGCTCTGAAGTTGGGTGAGTAGCCCTGAAGCTAGCTGTCTGTTTCCTGAAGATCTGATAGAATTGCTTTCCCAAAATCACTTCTTGGGCTGGGCGCAGTGGTTCATGCCTGTAATCCCAGCACTTTGGGAGGCCGAGGCAGGTGGATCACTTGAGCTCAGGCGCTGGAGACCAGCCTGGGCAACATGGTGAAACCTGTCTCTACCAAAAATACAAAAAGTAGCTGAGTGTGATGGTGCATGTCTATGGTTCCAACTACTTAAGGAGGCTGAAACAGGAGGATGGCTTGAGCCCGGGAAATGGAGGTTGCAGTGAGCCAAGATCATGTGACAGCACTCCAGCCTGGGTAGCATAGATTCCGTCTCAAAAAAAAAAAAAAAAAAACAAAACCTCTTGGCCTGCTGGGCTAATGTACTTTTTTTGGGAGTAGTTCTTGGACATTTTTCTTTAATACAGAACCATCATTTTTAATCGCTGTAAACTATTTTAATTAGGGCTTTACCATAACTTGCTTAACTTGTGTGGTTTAATGGTTTAATTCTTTTCTAAAAAAGGATTGGGGTGGGTTTCAAGGAGTGCCTCCTAAAGTCGAATTCGTGATTATTCCCAGGGTCTGGTTGGTGGGAAATATTCCAAGTTATCATAGTAACCAGAGTGGCAGTTGTCATTCATCGTTTCTAAGTGCGGGTTGCACTGCTGAGCGCTGTGTAGGATCTCATTTGGTCTCCATGGTAACCATAGGAGGCAGCTGTATCTGATTTTACTGATGAGGAAACGGAGGGTCGGAGAGGTTCAGTCACTTACCCACTTGGGCAGTGCATCACGAACGGGAATCAAGTCTGCTCTTGAACTCCAGTCTGACAAATTCTTCCCCCATCCTGTATAGTGATTGGATTCATGTGAAAGGCCTCAAAAGATAAACGTTTCCCTTCTTTTTCAGTGTGCATCTGAAGAACCATCTCCGTGGAAAATAATTAAATCATGTTAAATTGGCACTCGGCTGGGAAGTGGATGCCACAGCACCTGTGCATGAAGCTCTTGTCCGAAGTTCTTCCAGGCATTCTTAGGCTATCCCAGGAGCCCTGAGGGTGCTTCAGGGCTCAGAGTGGCCCCTGTGAGCCCACCCCGCTGGGGACTTAGAAGTTGGGGGAGGGGGGAGGTTTGAAAGCCTGAGTTGCTTTCCTAGCTGTTCACCAGGTGACCCCTGGGTTCCCTCAGTTTCTGCATGTGTAACACAGCTGGGAGAATCCTCGTGCAGGGCCAGGGTAAGGATAAGGATGTGGGCTTATCCAAGAGAAGGATATGGGCTCTGTTGGCAGGGGCTCGGTTTGAGTCTCAGCTCCTGAATACGCCTAATTTAGCCACTAGAGTCTCAAGTTTTGGCTGAAAATGAAAACTGAGGTTTGAAACTAAGCTGAGGTTGTCCCCACCTCATAAAGTTGCCCTGAGGATTGGAAAAGACAATGGGTGGAAGGGTTTTATAAACTGTAGGGTGGGCTGAGCGTGGTGGCTCACGCCTGTAATCCCAGCATTTTGGGAGGCTGAGGCAGGTGGATCACCTGAGGTCAGGAGTTTGAGACCAGCCTGGCCAACATGGTGAAACCCTCTCTCTACTAAAAGAAACAAAAAAATTAAATTAAATTAAAATAGAAAAAATTAGCTGGATGTGATGGCGCATGCCTGTAATCCACCTACTTGGGAGGCGGAGGTGGGAGAATCACCTGAACCTGGGAGGCCGGGGGTTGCAGTGAGCCGAGATCGTGCCATTGCACTCCAGCCTGAGCGACAAGAGCGAGACTCCATCTCAAAAATGAATGAATGAATAAATAAGTAAACTGTAGGGTGCAGGGCACATGTGAGCTGTCATCACATTCCTCGCTCCTGAAACCAGCACTGTTGAGCCGTTGGTGCTGGCATGTCACCCGTCCCGTGTCGTGCAGAACTAGGAGGAGAACTAGTGGCAACTCAGAGGTGGCGGACACTGCACTGGGGTGTGGACGGCCCAGGATTAATGCTCACTTCCCATGCACCCTGTTCCCTGCTTGTCCCTGGAGTCACTCGCCTGGAAAGGGCTCTGCCAGTTCTGGAGTTGGAAGAAAGTGACTGACTTACAGAAGCAGGTCACTCGCTTGAGGCAGGGGAGGCAGCCGGATTGCCAGAACTCCTAGCAAATATCAGTTTTCCCGGTCCAGGCCATTGCCATTATTCACGGATTCACCTACTCACTGAAATTTATTTGTGACCCCAGAATCAGTACCCATGGTACTTTCAGGTTAATGACTGACATTCATGGAGTGTCGAAAAATTCCTTACCTGACACACATTTCCAGCTGAGGTCAGACAAGGCGATGCCGCATCTTCGTATGTCAGTCCTCACACTGCAAAGTAGTGTCCTTTTTGTGTCAAATTAGTGCCATGGCTTTTGCATTTTTTGTGCTTTTTGTCAGTGATTTAAAATGGCCCTGGGCTGAAGTGCTGTCTAATCCGAGGCACGAGATGGCTGTGATGTACTTTTTGGAGAAAATACACGTGTTAGAGAAGCTTCGTTCAACATTGATTGTTGCTGGCCGTGAGTTCAATGTTAGTGAATGAACTATATATTAAATATGGTGTCTTTTTTTTTTTTTTTTTTTTTTAAACGGAGTCTCACTCTGTCTCCCGGGCTAGAGTGCAGTGGCGTGATTTTACCTCACTGCAACTTCCGCCTCCCGAGTTCAAGCGATTCTCCTGCCTTAGCCTCCCAAATAGCCAGGATTACGGCACCCGCCACCATGCCTGGCTAATTTTTGTATTTTTAGTAGAGATGGGGTTTTGTGATTTTGGCCAGGCTGGTCTTGAACTCCTGACCTCAAGTAATCTGCCCGCCTTAGCCTTCCAAAGTGCTGGGATTACAGGCATGAGCCACCGCATCTGGCCTCAAATAAGGTGTCTTGAAAGAGAAACATACATAAAGCAAGGTTATGAATTGATCAGTTGCTGAAAATGTGATCAGAGGACCCTAACCTTGTATTTCCCCTAGGAGCCAGTGGGCTGGTATTGACTAATTCAGTGTTCACCGCTGCCTCAGATGAGAATGGACAGTAATCTGGCTCCATAGGACCCGGGGAGGGAAGGCAGGCCCGCGGGCACAGAGCTGTCCGAGGTGCTACCACAGTGAGCCTGGCTCAGCTTTCGGGGGCCACATCTGCTTCCATAAGTCTCCACTGTGCTTGAGGGTGGGGAAGACCTGCAGCCCTGACTGGCAAGACAGTAGGGAGAAGGGACAGACCGAAGTCTGGAGATGAGGAGGCTCTGTGCTGGACTAGCAGCTCCCAGGGCTTGTGACCCAGGGGATTTCTTGCTCGGCAGGCCCTGGGAAAGGGTGAAGGGAGAAGGGGTTTGCTTGTGGGAGGAAGAGTCAGCAGTGACTTCATAGGCCAGCTGTACCTTGTGTGCTTATTCACAGCCATTTACTGCACTGCGAGGCCAAAGGACACTGGAAGGTTTGGGATCCACTGACGTCATCCAGGCAGGTCACACTGCTATGCTTGGTGTCAGTGTTTCTGACAGGCAGGGCAGCAGAGCAGAGGGTCTCCAGCAGCCCATGTTGCAGTAGCGGGAGCTGAGCAGCCAGCAGAGCGCTTTCACTTCCAGCCAAGTCCTCACCTTGGATTCTGGGCGGGTGGCAGGTCAGAGGCCCATCTGACAGGTGGAATCACTGAGGGTCACAGAGGTTGGTTGAATGAACTGGCCACCTGGGTAGGGAGGGGTAGCGTCAGGACCTGAGCTCACGTGTGTGTGACTGCAGCTCCTAACATTGTACTGTGCCTCTGGGAATCAGAGAGACCCCTCCAGTCCCGACCTTTCCTGGCTCTTGGATGTGGAGTGTGTCTGTGTTTGCCTCCCTTCCTCTCTCTGAAAAGAGGGAATCTCTTCTCTCTCCACTCTCCCCGCTCCCTTTCTTAATGAGTCCTATGATATTAAAAGTTGTACATTCATGGGAAAAAGTAATATAATCTTATGACTGAAAATATTAAGTCAAAACCAAAAAAAGAAAAAGGAAAACATCACTCTGTTCAATTCATCCACTCCTACCGTTCTGGTCTGTTTACCTCTAACGTTTCCATGTGATTTATGGAGTTGTCATCAGTGTGTCTACAACTGGGGGTTCTGCTTTTCCGCTAAACATCGTATTACACATATTCCCGTGCATCTGCATGTCATCTTTTTAGCCATCCTTTAAAAAGATAAGTGACGATTTGGTTGAATACATACGGCTTGCTTTACCTCGGGGCAATGTCAGAAACTGCAGGATGTTGTGTCCTTTCCTTTCGTCGTCTTCATCGTGGTTACTGCTGTTATTTTCTCTCATGAGTAACACATGAAACGCTTTTGTGCAAAAGGCCTTTAATTGTGCACTCCGCCATAAGGTAGATGCATAGGAATGAGAAAGTGCTCATTAGCTTCTCACGTTTTGTTCTCTAGCATATCGGAGAGTTCCAGTTCAGTGCACCCTTGCCAGCATCAGCTACAACTTAACAATTTGATTGGCGTATAATTTATGTAAAATAAACTGCATATATGTAGACCGAACAGTTTGATAAGTTTTTACGTTTTTTAAATTAATTAAATTTTTGAGACAGGGTCTCGCTCTGTCACCCAGGCTGGAGTGCAGTGGCGCCATCTCGACTCACTGCAGCCTCCGCCTCCCGGGTTCAAGTGATTCTCGTGCCTCAGCCTCCTGAGTATCTGGGACTACAAGTGAGCACCACCACACCCGCCTAAGTTTTGTATTTTTAGTAGAGATGGGGGTTCACCATGTTGCTCAGGCTGGTCTTGAACTCCTGACCTCAAGTGATCCGCCCACCACGGCCTCCCAAAGTGCTGGGATTACAGGTGTGAGCCACCGTGCCTGGCCTAAATTTTATGTTTTAATACGCTTTTAGAGACAGAGTCTTATTCTGTCCCCCAGGCAGAAGTGCAGTGGTTCGATCATAGCTCACTGCAGCCTCGAACTCCTGGGCTCAGGGGATCCTCCCACCTCAGCCTCTGTAGTAGCTGGGACCACAGCCACATGCCATCATGCCCAGCTAATTTTTATTTTTTTGTAGAGACAGGGTCTCACTACGTTGCCCAGTCTGACCTTGAACTCCTGGCCTAAAGCAGTCCTTCCGCCTTGGCCTCTCAAAGTGCTGGAATTACAGGTGTGAGCTACCTCACCCGGCCAAGTGTGATGAGTTTTGATGGCCATACACACCTGTGAAACCAATGCCGCAATCAAGACGCAGAACCTTTCAGGGTGGCCACCCATCTGCTTTAAGTCACTCCAGTTCTGCCTTTTCCGAAACATCACGTGAATGGGATCATACAGTAAATAGCTTTTTGCGCCTGATTTCTTTTGCTCTGCAGAACAAGTTTGAGGTTTATCTGCGGTGTGGTGTGGATCACTAGTTTGTTTTTATTGTGACACGTGTGTATTCGCCTGGTCTCCAGTTTGGGGCCGTTATGAACAAAGATGCCGTGAACATTTGTGTGCCAGTCTTGGTGGACATGTGCTTCATTTCTGTTGGGCAGGTGCCTAGGTGTGGCTAGTGACTGGTTTTGTAAGTATATGTTTAACTGTGAGAATCTGGCAGTTTTCCTAAGGGCTGCTGTTTTTGGTTTGATTTTTTTGTTGTTGTTGTTGTTTGTTTGTTTGAGACAGAGTCTCGCTTTGTTGACTAGGCTGGAGGTGCAGTGATGCAGACTCGGTTCACTGCAACCTCTGCCTCCCAGGTTCAAGCAATTCTCCTGCCTCAGCCTTTAGAGTAGCTGGGACTATAGGCGTCCATCACCACACCTGGCTTATTTATTGGTTTGTTTGTTTATTTTTTCTGAGATGGAGTCTTGCTCTGTCACCCAAGCTGGAGTGCAATGGCGTGATCTTGGTTCACTGCAACCTCTTGCCTCCGGGTTCAAGTGATCCTCCAGCCTCAGCCTCTTGAGTAGCTGGGATTACAGGCACCCGCCACCATGCCCAGCTGATTTTTGTATTTTTAGTAAAGACGGGGTTTCACCATGTTGGCCAGGCTGGTCTTGAACTCCTGACCTCAGGTGATCCGCGCCCCACTGCACCCCCCAAGCCTCCCAAAGTACTGGGATGACAGGCGTGAGCCTTAAAGACCAAATTTATTCTCTTATTCTGTTGGGCTCTAAGAGGGAACCAAAAGTGAAACAATATTAGGAGGTAACAAAGAATTGAATTTTATCCAGGAATAATCATAGCGCTTTGCTTAATTTTGCAAGGGTCTGTAGTAGGGTGACTTGGGCATTGCCTGTTGCAAAAACGCGGCAGGAATTTCAAAGCGACTCTGCAGACAGCATGCATGTGTGGTTCCCCAGGTCCTGTGAGCCTGGGAGGTCTTGCCAGTCCTGTGGGCTCTCCTGACCCTCACCCCTGGAGGCTGACAAGGCTTGGCTGACCCAGACCCTCACCAATGAAGCCTCCTTCTCTTTTCCTCCTTCTCACTGCCCTAGAGCCCAGGAGCCAGGCAGGGCATGGGAGTGGGTGGCTAACACACGGTTGGGCTGAGGGCTGGGGGCCGGGGCTGGCTTCGAGTCCTGGTTCTTTGGTTAGTGGTGTGGCTGACGTCAGCCAAGCCTGGGTGTTCTGCATTTGACTCGGCTCATGGCCGAGTCCTGGTTGGCCCACTGGTCTGTCTGTGAGGGCGAGAGAGGGTCCCAGTACCACTGGCCCTCAGGTTCCCCATCTCCAAGTGTCAGGATTTGTTCCTTCCAGCTGGTACTAGTGCGGTCTAGTACCAGCACTAGATCGCACCGCTCAGTGAGGAAGACACACAACAAAAGCAGCCCTAGTTTAATCTACTAGGTTGATAAGAGGGAGCTTGGCAGCATATTTTGAAGTGTTGAATCCATCTAGAGAGGGGACAAACCCACCTATGTGGATCCTACTGTGTGCCCGTGGTCTTGGTTTGTCTGCAAGTGCCCCGAGGCACCTGTGGCTCAGAGCCCCCGCCCGTTGTCCCATCACCAGCAGCTGCGCTGGAACGGAAACCCAGATCTTCCCTACCAAAGCTGGTGGGCTTTTTCTCTTTTGCAAGAAAATATTACAAATATATATCATAAAGAAATACCATTTGTAATACAAGGAGACGTCCCCGTGAGGATCAGATGAGCACGAAGCTGGCGAGCGTTCAGGGCCAGCAGTGCAGACGCGGGGCAGGGGTGGGGCAGGTGCCGTCTCCCCGCAGTTCAGCCTGCAGCCTCGGAGGCGGCTGTCCCTTTAAGTCGGGTTCCCGTTGGGATTGCCGCAGCCATCGCAGCCATCGGGGAGTGGGTGGGGGTGAGAGATGTTGGTGAGAGCCCTGCCTCTCCAAAGGCCCCCCCCAGCCAAGCCTTCCCGGCTTCCAGCCTAGACAGCAGCCAGCCAGTGGCGTTCCTGGCTCCTCGGGATTTTCCTTTTCCACCGAAGCTGCTGATTCATCCCCAGGCTGGAGTCGGGCTCTCAGGCTGCTGCTGGGCGGAGGAACTGGGCCTCCCAGGGGGTGTCCTCCAGCGTCTCTGGATGCTCCATGGGTGGGGGTCGGGAGTGGTGAGGGAGGGGCAGCGCATCTCAGAGCCCTGGCAAATTTCTGGCCAGAAATGTGGGGGTATGGGCACACCTTGGCCAAGGCCATGCTGCAAGGGCCAGGGTGGCCATCCTTCCTCACTCCTGTCCGGCCTCCCTCTGCAGGGTGCTTCAAGGATGACCGCATTGTCTTCTGGACTTGGATGTTCTCCACCTACTTCATGGAGAAATGGGCTCCCCGGCAGGACGACATGCTTTTCTATGTGCGCCGGAAGCTGGCGTACTCTGGCAGCGAAAGCAGTGCAGACGGGAGGAAGGTGAGTGGCCCCTGGCCCCTGCCCCCGCATCTGTGCCCCAAGCATCCCTGTGGTGTCTGCTCTCAGCATGCATGTGGGCTTCATCAGTGCTCACGCATATCAAAGAGGGTGAGTGATACTTATTGAGCACCTACTGTGTTCCAGGGACTGTGTGGACAGTCTCATGTGCAAATCTGGATGTGCTGGGTGTCTGTGCACATTCTCATTCATCTTCACTGTGACCCTGAAAGGCAGTGATTGCTGTCACCACCGTAGCTTTGAGGAAACAGGTTCAGACACAGCTGACTCAGCTGGCCTCTTATAATTAGTTAGTAGGTGGTAGAGCAAAGGTCAGACTCCAGAGCCCAGAGCCCTCCCTCGGCCATGGCAGGGTGACGTGGCTCAGTGGTGGTGATGATGACGGTGCCTTCCACTTATTGAGCCTTTGCCATCATCTGGACACAGTGCTGAGCTCTCTTCTTCTCAGCCTCATTGTGAAGTCCCAACAGCTCGACAGGGTGGGTGTTCTTATCCCTGTCACAGATGAGGAAACGGAGGGCTCGGAGACGAAGTGATTCGCCTAACATATTTCATCCACTAAATCTAAGTGTGGGAGGAGCTAATGAAATACATTTTGCATGCTTCCTTCTCTGTTTCCACAGGCTGTTGCGGTTTGTAAAATGTTTAAACAACCCCATATGCCAGACATGGACATGCTTTTGTTTTCCTTTAAAAACAAGGAATGAGAGGGCCGTGGAGCCAGGTCTGGAACCTGCAGCCTGCCTGGCTCTGTGACTCTGGGGCCATGTTTGCGGGCAGAGGCTAATGCAGGGATTACTTGGAGCCTGGCCTTGCCTTGGGCCCATTTTCTGAGCCTGAACACATGCGGGATGGATTTTCTGCAAGTGGGCAGGCCTGGGTGCCTGCATGCTGGCCCTGAGCCCTGAGCTAGCCCCACATTGGAGGGACCAGCAAGAGACTATGAGCAACTGGCCAGAGAGGTGGGGGAAGAGCCAGGAGAGGGGAGGGCAGCCCAAGAGGGGAGGTCTGGAGAAGTGGGGGCAGCCCAGGAGGGGAGGTCTGGAGAAGTGGGGGCAGCCTAGGAGGGGAAGTCTGGAGAAGTGAGGGCAGCCCAGGAGGGGAGGTCTGGAGAAGTGGGGGCAGCCAGTGGGGTGCAGTGTCTGAAGGGCCCATTGGATTTGGTACCAGGGAGGGGTGGCGGCCTTAGCACAGCAGTTTCAGTGGCAGGTGGGCAGGGACTGGAGCCACTCAGTCAGGCAGGGGATGCTTTCTGGGAGGGATGAAGAGACCTGACTGGTGATGGGATCCCTGAGTAAGAACCTTCTGGAGCTGACTCAAGGCCCCTCAGAACCTGCTGCCACACCCACCCTGTCTGGGTGTGCAGTTGAGAGACCAGCTTTCAAGGTCAGTCTTGCTTCCCCTGGTTTACCATATGACGTTGCCAGGTCATCTCCTCTCTGGGGTAAAGGGGGATCAGGGCAGGTGCCCTGAAAGGTGAGGGCCCTCCCATTGTGGATACCTGGGAGGCTGGGATGTTTGGGGTTGGCGTGACCACATGAGTGCCCTTGGCAAGGGAGGTGGCTGGTGCCTTGGGATCCTCACTGCCCGTGACCCTCATGGCAGGCACAGGCTCCTCTAATCTCAGCACAGCTCTGGGGGGAGGCACTCCTCTCACCCATGGGAGCTGGAACTCGGAGGCTCAGGCCCTCTGTCGTCCCAGGGCTGTGGACCCTGCCCCTGTCTCCGTCCACTCCGGCCTCTCAGCTTCTGCTGGAGTTCAGGTTGCAGAGAACCTTTCCCCCACCCTCAGATGTTGGTCTTTTCCCCAAGACAGAGTCTGCTGCAAGCAGGGGCTCTAACGAGGACTTGGCGCATTTGAGATACTCAGCTGTAGTTTGAATTTTGGTTCCAGAGAGGTCACGACTCTGGTCAAGAGGGCAGACAGGGAGGTGGGAGGATGGGTCGTGTGCACCCTGGATAGGCCGGGGTAGGGGGAGGAGAAAGGAACATCAGATGAGGGGTCCATCTTGGGTGGAGGAGAAGTTAAAGGTGAGAGCCCTCCACTGAGCACAGCCCTGGATCCAAGCCTGAGGAATTTGGAGCAGAGGGGATGGGGCCACATCCAACCTCTGCTGAAATTTGGGGGTGTCGAGGTCAGGGAAGCCTGAGTCCCACGGGAGCAGGTGGCAGTCCAGCTATTCACATGCTAGAATGTTCCATTGTAACACCCACTGTGAACCATGTGCAGATGCCCCCCCCACACTCAGTGCTGGGAGCACAGAAATGACTCATATCTGGCCTCAGTCTGTTGGGACAGACAGACAGTGTAGCCAGTGGTACGGAGCCATCAGTGCTGTGATGGTGGGAAGAGGAGCGGGGCGCTGGGGAGAGTGCAGAAGGTGACATCTGGTGCGCAGATTGTAGGACAGAGAGAGCGGGCAGCAGTGGCTGACATGCCCCGTGGAGGGACCAGCGAGTGCAGAGCGCGAGGGTGTGTGATGGGTGCCACATGGGACCTGCCAGACTGGGCCGATGGAGATTGTGGGGCCTGGTCGGGGGTGGAGTCCTGGGGCTGCCCCAACTTGGCATTTTTCCCAGCTTGCCGGGCTGCAGTTCTGAGGGTGGCCTGCAGGGGGCGGGCTGGAGGCGCTGATGGGGAGACGGGGAGACCCTCCTGGCAAAAGCCCTGAGCCCTGGGTGGAGGTGGGGGCCCCGCAGAGGCGCCTGCGCACTGCAAGTCCTCTGCGGCAGCCTGGCTGCTTCCCGCCCCCTCCCCATGCCCGTCCCGCTGGTTCCCGGTCGCCATAGCAACCAGCCGGGCCTCCTGCACCTAGCAGGGGAGGGTGGATTGGCAGGAGCTGCAGTATCAGGGGGACAGAATGCCAGGAACCCCGCAGTGCTCCAGGGCACGAGGGATATCCCCAGTCCAGCCTTTCCTAGGGAGGAATGTCCTGGATTTCCTGCCCTCTGTTTGCTCCAGCCCTGAACAAAACGCTCTATGTTCCTGGGCAGCCCATTGTGCCTTTGGCAGGAGGGGGACATAACTGTGTGCTGCTGGCTCTGCGCTGGTGGCCCGAGCCCTGTGTCATGGTCCCAGGACACCTCAGGACCCTAAGATGCAGATCATCTTCACACCCATTCAGAAAACCAAAGCTCAGAGACAGGGAGGAAGCTCCCCGGGGTCACACAGCTTGCCAGCAGCGAAGCCCTGACCCCAGTCTCACCTCTTCCTTTTTGGTAGATTGTTTTCAATATAACATCTATACGGAAAAACAAAGATGTGTACATAGCTTGATTTTTTAGACTGAACACCTGGTTTCACCAGCCCCCAGATACAGAGTGTGACCAGAACACCAAGGCCCCTTCACCCCACCCCAGGGCTCACCCTCCTGTGGAGTCAGTGGGTTCTGTGTTCTCACAGCCCCTGTGTGTGGAGTTGGGCGGGTTCTGTGTTCTCATAGCTCATGTGTGTGGAGTCGGACGGGTTCTGTGTCTTCTCACAGCTCGTGTGTGGAGTCGGGCGGGTTCTGTGTCTTCTCATAGCTCATGTGTGTGGAGTCGGGCGGGTTCTGTCTGTTCTCACAGCTCATGTGTGTGGAGTCGGGCGGGTTCTGTGTCTTCTCATAGCTCATGTGTGGAGTTGGGCGGGTTCTGCCTGTTCTCATAGCTCATGTTTGTGGCCTCGGTGGGTTCTGCCTGTTCTCACAGCTCGTACATTGGAACTGGGCAGTATATTTTGTTTCAGGCTTCCTTCTTTCTGTGTCATGTTTGTGAGGCATGCCTGTTGACACAGGTGGTTGTCATCTGTCTGGTCTCACTGCAGTGTAATGCCTGTGGAGTGTACCGTGGTGGCCTGGCCACCCTCCTGTCAGTGGGTACCAGGCAGCTCCCAGTGTTCTCTTGGCTTTGGTGTGCACATGGGCACCTTTCTGATGGGGAACCTGCTCTTTTGCCTGCCTGTGCTGTGGGCTGCCCTGAACAGCTGTGCCCACAGTCGTGCCCACGAGCCTTTCATTCACTGAGTCCATAGTGCTTTGCTGAGCAAAATCAAATGAACAGGTCAATGAAGCGAGACCAGGAGGAGCAGCAGAGTCTTGTGAGCCCTGGGACTCTCAGCTCGGGGGCTCGGAGTGACTGCAGAACCACACAGGCGGTGGAAGTGGGAGGCCCCCCGACCCGGGGACATCTCTTTCTCACTCCTAGGCAAGGTTGGCCTCCTGCATCTCTTTCCATAGATCCCAGCTCTGCCCCGGGGGGCGCAGGCCTGTGCACCCGCAAGGGAGCCCAACAATACCCAGCCCCTCAGAGCCCGAGTCTGTGAGAGCGCCCAGGACCAGGACCAGAGGCCCCCAGTCAGCACAGCCGCATCAAAATTGAAAGCCAGGCCGGGCGTGGTGGCTCACGCTTGTAATCCCTGCACTTTGGGAGGCTGAGGCGGGTAGATCACTTGAGGTCAGGAGTTTGAGATCAGCCTGGCCACCATGGTGAAACCCCGTCTCTACTAAAAATACACACAAAAAAATTAGCCAGGTGTGGTGGCAGACGCCTGTAATCTCAGGTACTTGGTAGGCTGAGGCAGGAGAATCACATGAACCCAGGAGGTAGAGGTTGCAGTGAGCTGAGATCGTGCCACTGTACTCCAGCCTGGGTGACAGAGTGAGACTCCATCTCAAAAAAATAAAAGAGGCCGGGTGTGGTGGCTCACACCTGTAATCCCAGCACTTTGGGAGGCCGAGGCGGGCAGATCACAAGGTCAGGAGATCAAGACCATCCTGGCTAACATAGTGAAACCCCATCTCTACTAAAAATACAAAAAAAAAATTAGCCGGGTGTGGTGGCTGGCACCTGTAGTCCCAGCTACTCGGGAGGCTGAGGCAGGGGAATGGCATGAAACCGGGAGGTGGAGCTTGCAGTGAGCGGAGATTGCGCCACTGCACTCCAGCCTGGACCACAGAGCAAGACTCTGTCTCAAAAAAAAAAAAAAAAGTAATTGAGGCCGGGCACAGTGGCTCATGCTTGTAATCCCAGCACTTTGGGAGGCCGAGGTGGGCAGATCACCTGAGGTCAGGAGTTCGAGACCAGCCTGACCAACATGGTGAAACCCCGTCTCTACTAAAAATACAAAAATTAGACAGGTGGGTGGCGCGTGCCTGTAGTCCCAGCTACTCAGGAGGCTGAGGCAGGAGAATCACTTGAATCCAGGAGGTGGTGAGCCAAGATCATGCTGCACTCTAGCCTGGGTGACAGAGTGAGATTCCGTCTCAAAAAAAGAAAAAAAGAAATTGAAAGCCAGTCTCCTAGGAGAGGTGTAGACATGCTGTGCTTTCTCTCTGATTTGTATTTATTATTTGATCTTCAGTAAACTTGACTCTGATCTGTTAAAATTGGGCTAATAAGGGTTGCTGTGAAAGGATTAATAATTTGTGAAATGTGTAGCCCAGATCCCGCCATCCACTAAGAGCTCAATAGGGGTCACTATTATCATTGGTGCCACTTAGCAAATATTAGCTCTTCAAATCATGTGACAACTTTGAGGGGAAGATGCCCTTAGTCCATTGTACAGATGAAGAAACTGAGGCTCAGCAAGGAGAATGGATGGCCCCCGTGTCCCATCTCCCATCACTAGAGAACTGGGGAAAAAGAATTGGAGTTCTGGCTGGGCACGGTGGCTCACACCTGTAATCCCAGCACTTTGGGAGGTCAAGGCAGGAGGCTCACCTGAGCCCTGGGGTTCAAGACCAGCCTGGACAACATGGCGAAATTCCATGTCTACAAAAAAATCTTAAAAATTAGCCGGGTGTGGTAGCATGTGCCTGTGGTCCCCGCTGCTTGGGAGGCTGAGGTGAGAGGATCATTTGAGCCCAAGAGGTTGAGGCTACAGTGAGCTGTGATTGCACCTCCAGCCTGGGCAACAGTGTGAGACCCTGTCACAAAAAATAATGACAAAAAAGAATTGGAGTCCTCGTCCGTCGTAATACCTGTCCAGCATAGTAGTCAGGGTGAAGAAGAGCGCCTGGACCACAGTGGGCCCTGGACGCTCACTTCTGCTCTGGGCCTTGCAGGCGACTGAGCCCGAGGTGGAGGTGGAGGTGTACCGGCGGGACTCCAAGAAGCTGCCAGGCTTGGGAGACCCTGACATCGACTGGGAGGAGAGTGTCTGCCTGAATCTCATCCTGCAGAAGGTATGGGGTGGATGGGTGGGGCTGCGGATTGGCCCCGAGGGGTGGCTGACCCCTCCCTGCACGCTGAACCGCACTCTTTTCCAGCTGGACTACATGGTGACCTGTGCGGTGTGCACACGTGCCGACGGCGGGGACATTCACATCCATAAGAAGAAATCTCAGGTGAGCCCTGGCGCGGGAGTCCCCGCCTCCCAACTGCCAGTTCAGCCGCGGCGTGGCAGACCTCTGGCTGCCTGGCATTTGAGAGAGACAAGTCTTCCCACTTACTTCTCTGCCCCCGAGGTGAGGGGTCTGACTCCAGAAATACGCTGAGCTCCTGGGATCCTGTATCCCATTCGAGGAGCACAGAACCAGCTCATCCCCCACATCTCCCGGGAGGTCTGTGGCTTTGGACCGGCTCTAGGCCGGGTGGCCTCCCTATACTGACTTGGACTGACTCTGGGCCTGTGTGCGGGGCGGGGCCTCACTTGTCCTTCACATCTGCTTTCTTCCAGCAAGTGTTCGCGTCCCCGAGTAAACACCCCATGGACAGCAAAGGGGAAGAGTCCAAGATCAGCTACCCCAACATCTTCTTCATGATTGACAGCTTCGAGGAGGTGAGCTCCACGCAGGGCCCCTCTCCTTAGCTTCCCCTTCTCGGGAGATGGGTGTCAGGTGCTTCTCCCCCCGGCCTTAGCCTTGCAGAAAGGCGTGGGTGGCTTGGAGCCGGGAAGAGTCCAACTGAGGCAGACGTGGCTCGCCCTCTTCCCGGTGTTTGCTTGTGGGCAGGTGAATTCCCCTGGCGCAGCCTCCATTTCCTCCTCTGTAAAATCAGCGTCATGATCATCTGTCCTACTTACTGTCAGGGCTGAAGACCAAGAGGCTCCTGAGTGGGAGGATGCCTCATAAACTCTCGAAAGCAGCGCTGCCCGGGCAGGAGGAGCCATTATTAATGCCAGTAAACTATAAAGAAGCACCTCCACGCCTGCACTGGCTTGGAATCCTAGGATGTCAAAGAGGGATGGGTTTCCGGAGTTATCTGGGCCAAGCCTTTGTTTTAAGGTTTGGGAAACGGGCCTGGGCAGAATGAGACTCACTGAGAAACACAGGGCGCTGGGAGGGTGGGGAGGGAGCTGGTCGCGGCTCACTCCCTGCTCTGCCCACTCGTGTCTCTCCTCTGTTGAGGCCCTGGTTGGGGTCCTTGTGTGCATCCGAGGCCCTTAGGGTCCTGAGGACTGAGAAGGAAGGCATGCGCGTCCGCAGGAAGATCCCAGCCTCAGGGAGGTCGTGTCCCCTCCCCAGGCACACGCAGTTCCTGTGTGGCAGAGCTGAGATTTGCATCTAAGTCTTTGTGTCCTCGGAGCCCAGTCTGTGCGCCAGGCCCTGGGAGTAATGACTCGTTAAGGCGGCGGGATGGGGCCTGTGGTACCTTAGTCTGGTGCTGTCACCCCAGGTGGGCAGTCACCCTGCCACCACCACTGAGCCTTTGGCTACACAGGAGCCTCAAAGATGTAGCAGGCAGGGCTGGGCACCCCAGGCGGTGTGGAGGGGCCCAGACAGTGGCCGACAGTCCTGGTGAACCGTCATGAGGGCGTGCGTCTTCCGCCAGTCCCAGAGTCTCCGTAAGGGTCCCTGTCCTCCCCTGCTGCTCAGCCCCTGCCCCAGTGTGAGGCTGTTCCTGTCCCATGGGCCTTGGAGGGCATGAGGCCACAGGAGTGTGTGACAGAGAGCTAGCTGTCCCCTGCAAAATGGGGTTTTCCGAGCAGCCCTCCCTGCCAGTTGGGCCAGGCTGTGGTGTGGGCGGTAGGAGCCGATGGTCAAGTCCCTGTCTCTTTGTGCCCTGCCCCAGGTGTTCAGCGACATGACTGTGGGAGAAGGAGAGATGGTCTGTGTGGAGCTGGTGGCCAGTGACAAAACCAACACGTTCCAGGGGGTCATCTTTCAGGGCTCCATCCGCTATGAGGCGCTCAAGAAGGTGTATGACAACCGGGTGAGTGTGGGGCGTCCTCACAGGTGCTACCAGGCCTGGGGTCGGTGGCTCCACAGCCCACCTCGGTCCACACCACGAGGCCTCCCAGCCTGCTTCTGAGTGGTAGTGGCCATCAGGGGCACCCACAGACCATTGGGGTTCCTTCTAGGCGCTCCCTGGGCCTCTTCACATCATTCTTCATGGTCAGCCTCAGCCCACACGGGCCGCTTGCATTCATGTGAAATGTGAGCGGGGACTTCCTCCTCAGTCTCTAGTTCCCTGGGAAGTGATGGCTGATAGTGTCACTCGCTTCCTGCGACTGGCCCTGGAAGCGTTCCGAGTCGCCCCCAACTAAGCAAACAGATGTGGGCAGGCTGCTGTCCCCAGCAGGCACCATCTACAGCCAGCCTCACTGCCAGCCTGGCGCCCTGTCCTCAGCCTGGCGCCCTGTCCTCAGCCTGGCGCCCTGTCCTCAGCCTGGTGCCCTGTCCTCAGCTTGGCGTGTGGTTCATGGGGTGGTGGGAGGGGCACCAGGAGGGGCACCAGGCAGGGATGTGGTTCCATTCCAGCTGCCCCGCCTGCCGGCTCAGACCCTCCCTCCCGGGCAGCCCCCACTCCTTGAGGGATGGTCACCTGGCTGTTCATGTCTCGGGGAGGGGCCTCATGGAGCCATCGCCACCTCCCTGACTCAGGCTGCCCCGCCGGCCCCCAGGTGAGTGTGGCCGCCCGCATGGCACAGAAGATGTCGTTTGGCTTCTACAAGTACAACAACATGGAGTTTGTGCGCATGAAGGGCCCCCAGGGCAAGGGCCACGCCGAGATGGCGGTCAGCCGAGTGTCCACAGGTGACACGTCCCCCTGTGGGACTGAAGAGGACTCCAGCCCAGCTTCGCCCATGCACGAGCGGGTAAGGGCTGCATGGCTGGGGGCTGGGGCTCCCGTCCCTCGGGTTCACTTTCCACTGCCTTCCCCCGTGCTCACGGCCCCTCGGGGACAAAGGTGTCATCATCCCCACCCACCAGTGTGCAGGCCGAGGTGCCGAGCGTGCAGAGGCTGGACCACCCAGCCCTTCTCTTTGCTCAGCGGTTTGTAGGAGGCGCTGCTGCGGGGGAAGGCGTTCCTGCCTTGCAGACCTGGAGGGCTGTGCCTGGCCAAGGTCACACCACAGGCTGGTGCTGGGCCAGGGCTCTTTCTGCCTCCCTGAGATGCCGCAAAGCCAGGCTGAGTCCACAGGGCCAGTAGGCAGAAGAGACTGGCTGGGGACTCGCGCCCGGCCCTGGCGCCTGCCTGGGTGGACCTGCTGGGTGAGCGTGGGCACATGGCCAGCCTTCCCTGGTGAGTCAGATGGGAATGATGGTGGCCGAGGGCCAGCCAGAGCATGCAGAGGCCTAGACCACCGAGCTCTGCCCCGAGGTTTGTACGAAGCACTGCTGCAGGAGAGGCATTCCTGCCTCGCACACCTGGAAACCAGACTTGCCAGCTCGCCCCAGGTCACAAGCTGTCTTGGGATAGCACTGGGCTTGGGCCCCTGCTCTGTCTCGAGGCCATCCTCCTTCCCCAGGGCAGGAGGCTGAGGTCAGCAGTGGCTTTGCTCCCAGCAGCCTGTGGTGGGGCACAGACAGGAGAAGGCCTCCAGCCCCACTGGCTGCTTTGCTCTGCCTGGTTCTTGCAGAGGGGCTGCCCAGAGCTGTAGGTCTTGGAAGAGGACAGGTGTGCTGGGCGGGGGGTGCCCGTGGCACAGGTCCGGAGCAGTCCTGCCCAGCCGTTGTCCAGGAGAGATGCCGCCCACAGCTGGGATCCTGCTCTGCTGCTCTCACAACCTTGGGTGTGTCTCTTCCTCTCCAAGCCTCAGTTTTCTCATCTAGAAACAGGGCACGAGGATCCCTGCCCCTTCAGTATTTGGGAGGCTCTGAGAAGTCTGGGGCTTGGCCCTCAGGAGGATTCCCAGGTGGCAGCCGCTATAGTTGCCGTTGACCTACTTGGAAAGCAGACGCATGGGAATGTAAACAATGCTTTACTGCAGACATGCCTGAGATGAGGGAGTGTGTGTTTGTTATACTTTTAATTCGAGAAAGACCTTAACCATACTTATCTCCAGGCGGTCAGATGTTGGTTTTCTTTCTCTTCTGTATACCTTTTTTTTTGTTGGGGTGGGGGGAGTATCTTCTGTAATGAATGTGTTTTACAATCCAAAGACGGCAAGGGCTATGTTTTGCAAAGATGGGTGAGAACTGCGGGAAGGGGCCTCTCTTGTCTTTAGAATAAGGTGGTTTATATTTCTGAGTTCATTTCTGAGATAAAGGGCCTGGTTCTTCTTCCTGGTCCTTAATTTTCCCCTGGGACTCTGACAAAACGTGTGTGTGAAAGTCCTTATGAAGATGTGGCCCGAGCTCTGGGCTGGACAAACCCGGGTGCCGTCTCCAGCCACAGCGTGAGGGCTGAGTGACCATAGGTCACTAGACCTGCCTGAGCCTTGGTTTTCCCATCTGTCCAGTGGGAGTGGTTGTGAGGGGTGTGAAAGTCCCTGGTGCCTTAGCAACTGGGCAGCCGTGGGGTTCAGGGGGAGGGACGTGCTAGGGTCACACAGGGTCAGCAGCAGGGCTGGCCCCTGGGGACTGCCACCTGTGCGCCTGCTATTACCTGTCTCCTTCTCCCTCGGGGTCGTCTGGAGCCAGTGCGTGACACATGCCGACTCTGTGTATTGTGGTTGGTGCTGTTTGTTTCTTTTATCTTTTGAAAACCTTCCCCGGCTTGTGGGAACACCGTCTGGAGCCCAGCAGCTGCCAGGACTTTGGTGGATGTCGGAGCCTTGACGAGGAGGCTGACGGGGCTCCCGAAGTCTCGGTCCCAGCTCATCCTGCTCCTCAGATTCTTGTTGGCATGGGGAGGAGGGAGGAGATGGGCCAAGTTCCCTCTGGCTGGAACGCCCTTCCCCCCCTTCTTCACCTGGCGAACTCCTACTCGTCCTTCAAGACCCAGCTCCAGCGGCATCTCCTCCAGGAAGCCTTCCCTGATTTCCCAGGCTGTGGATCCTTTTTGCCTCTGTGCTTCATGTATCCTGTGCTTCTCTTTCTCTGTCTCCACAGCCAGCATGCTGTCTATGGTTGTCACTCTCTGAGTCTGTCACCCCAGCAGACTGTGAACTCCTTGAGGGCAGGGACCTGCGATGTGCCTATCTGTCCTTAGTGCTGTGGCTGCCTGGCCCTGAGTGGGTGTGAATGTTTGGTGACCAGAACCAAACGTGATTAGAAGTGGGGAGGAGATAGAGGCCTAGAGCCACTTAGCATAGCATCTCCTGTGAGGGGTGCTGGGAACGAGAGGGATGGGGCCACTTCAGCCCTGAGAAGTAGGATAAGGAGCGTGGCCCTGGGGGACAGAAGACAGGGCTGCTGCCATCCTGCTTGGTGACCACAGGCAAGCCAAGGTCTCAGTCCCTGCCTTAGTTTCTCCATCCGTCAGATGGGCTGACGCTAGCCCCTGTCTCACAGAGCTGGGAGGCTCGGTGGGTCTCTGTGGGGCCAGTGCTCACTCGGCGTCAGCAACTGTTGTTAATTTGTGCTTGAACACCCCCCCAGCCAGTGTCTGAGGCCCAGAGGAGGGGGTCTTTCTGCCATTTGCAGCAGCAGCCTGGTTGCTCCTCGGGCAGCACTGGTAGCCAGGTGGCCTGCTGGCCCCTGGGCTGGAACGCATCTTCCAGTCTCTAGGCCCCACCTAGCACGGGCCAGTTGGGGCTGGATCCTCTTGGCCGAGCGACCTCTTCCCTGGGAGCTGTGTCGGGTTGTTTGAGGGTGGGAGAGGAGGGGCATTGGGACCCCCGGGTATGGGGCTATTCTGCTCTGGTGACTTTGGCTCCTTGTTCCCAGGTGACCTCCTTCAGCACGCCCCCCACCCCAGAGCGGAACAACCGGCCCGCCTTCTTCTCCCCATCCCTCAAGAGGAAGGTGCCCCGGAACCGGATCGCCGAGATGAAGAAGTCTCACTCCGCCAACGACAGCGAGGAGTTCTTCCGGGAGGACGACGGTGGAGGTGACCCCCCACTCCGTGCCCTAGGGCCCCCGTGCCCTTCAGTCTTCTCTAGATCCAGACCATTTATTCATTCATCTGTTCATTCAGCAACACTTAGAGAGCGGGTGCCATGTGCCAGCCACCCCTCCAGGAGCTGAGGGTAGAGCCGGGGACGGACAGAAATGGCTGCTTCCGGGGTTCCCGTCCTGGTGGGCCCAGGCATCTCCTTGGCAGAGTGCTTGGAGCCCAGACGTGCAGCAGTATGTCAGTTTCAGGGGCTTCCCCACCTTTCTAAGGCCTTTCAGCCTGCTTAAGAAGGCCGATGGGGGCCGGGCGCGGTGGCTCAAGCCTGTAATCCCAGCACTTTGGGAGGCCGAGACGGGCGGATCACGAGGTCAGGAGATTGAGACCATCCTGGCTAACACGGTGAAACCCCGTCTCTACTAAAAACACACAAAAAAAAACCTAGCCGGGCGAGGTGGCGGGCGCCTGTAGTCCCCGCTACTCGGGAGGCTGAGGCAGGAGAATGGCGTAAACCCGGGAGGCGGAGCTTGCAGTGAGCTGAGATCCGGCCACTGCACTCCAGCCCGGGCGACAGAGCAAGACTCCGTCTCAAAAAAAAAAAAAAAAAAAAAAAAAAAAAGAAGGCCGATGGGTGATCTGACGGCTCCACACACACGGGCTGTGGAGGGAGAGAGGAGGGCTCCCCTCCCTTGGGTCAGCTCACCCTCAAGGGGAGGCCCAGCCCTGCTAGCTCTGTGCAGCCTCCCAGGACCGTGTGCTCTTTGGTGACAGAGTCGCCACCTCATGCAGCCTCCTCCCAGCCTCCTGTGCCCCTGTCCCCCAGACTCTGGGTGTCTGTATCTGGGTGTTCCTGTGCCCCTCAGTCCTGCCCAGGCAGTCTGCACTCTCTCCTGAGCGCCTGCACCTGCTCCCTGTCCTCGCTCAGTGACCGTCCAGAATACAGGAGTCGTTCCCAGAGCCCCCAGGGAGGCCACGAAGGGGGGGTTTTAAGCAAGGGAGTGACACAATCAGATTAGCATATTTAAAATGCCACTCAGCAGACCCTGTGGGAAATGGCTCCTGGGGACAGCGGTGGCCATCACAGACTGGTTGGGAGGTTCTGCCACGCTCTGCTGGCATGGACCACGTGCCTTCCTCACTGTCATCCTCAGGACCCAGTGGGCGCCTGGCTGTGCACTGTGTGCATGTCTGTCTAGTGTATGGAAGTGAAGGATTGGCCAGGTGCAGTGGCTCACACCTGTAATCCCAGCATTTAGCAAGGCCGAGGTGGGTGGATCATCTGAGGTCAGGAGTTCGAGACCAGCCTGGCCAGCATGGTGAAACCCCATCTCTACTAAAAACACAAAAAATTAGCCCCGAGTAGTGGCAGGAGCCTGTAATCCCAGCTACTCTGGAGGCTGAGGCAGGAGAATTGCTTGAACCCGGGAGGCAGAGGTTACAGTGAGCCGAGATTGCGCCATTGCGCTCCAGGCTGGGCAACAAGAATGAGATTGTCTCAAAAAATAAGGAAGTGAAGGATTCGCTGATAACTCCCACTGAGCACCTCCCCCAGTGGGGAGCTGGGGCTGCAGCATTGGTCAGAAGAGGTGGCAGTCTTTGTCCTGACTACTGGAACCAAGAGGCAGGGGCCCCGCCTGTGCAAGGCCCGGGTCAGGGACTCCAGCACTGGCCTCCACCTGCTCTTGTGTGAACTTGGGCAAGCCCCTTCCCCACCTGGGCCCATTCCCGAGTCAGTGAGAAGTATTGATCACTGCCCTAGTCTACCTCTCTGGGGCAGGTTCCCCCAGCCGGGAGCGCAGGACTGGGTAACGGTGCAGGTCGGCCCAGGCTTGCCCCTCCCATGCTCTGCAGGTGGCAGTGCCTCTTCCAGGGACAGGGCCCGTGGAAGCAGTGAATTACACACTCTGTGTGGCAGACCCCCGGAGGAGACTGAGCTCGAGACAGAGAAGGGAGAGATGAGGGGGTGACCAAAGAAGTCTTCCGGGAGGTGGAGGCGTGGGTCTGGGCCGGAGGAAGGGGGAGGGGTGTCACGGGCGAGGAGGCGGCCGCTCTGGAGTGCGTGGGTGCTGGTGTGGAGGTGTTGGTAAGGAGCGTCCCTGCCTCAGCAGAGCGTGGCCTCAGCCTGGCCTGGGAGCTGGCGTCCTGCTCTTCCCCCCGCAGCCTGTGCTGTGGGCCTTGACCTGGCCTTCTCTCCTCCAGCCGATCTGCACAATGCAACTAACCTGCGGTCTCGGTCCCTGTCGGGCACGGGACGGTCCCTGGTTGGGTCCTGGCTGAAGCTGAACAGAGCAGATGGAAACTTCCTTCTCTATGCACACTTGACCTACGTGACTTTGCCGCTGCATCGGATTTTAACAGGTAACGCTGGCTGATTTTAACAGGGAAGCGGCCGCGCCCCACAGCCAGCTCTACCTCCAGGGCCTTGGTGCTTGCGAGCCACCCGGAGTCGTCCCGCCCCGTCCGGTCGGTTGGTTGGGTTTCTTTGCAGGGCTCTTGGCCTCCTTTTCTCAGACTTTGGGTGGAGCCATAGCTTTCCCAGAATCCTCCCTTTGCTCACCTTTCTGGCACACCTGCTGTCCCCTCGAGTGCCACAAGCCCGGGTGTGTGTGATTCACAGGCGATGGGAGGCTCTTGGGCCACCTCACCCACCCAGGCCTGCAGCAGCTGTGACAGGCCGTGGCTCTGGCCCCCACACCAGCTTGTACCTGAGCCCCTGCAGGGTGTGCCGTTGCTGCGGGCCCGTTTCCCAGTCTGCAGGTGGGGATGGTGGAGACGCGTCTCCTCTGCAGTCTGTGAAGCCTGGAGAGGAGATGCGTGAGTGGCCGAGGCGGGCTTCCTTCAGAAGTGGCACTGCTTA
Source organism: Chlorocebus sabaeus (assembly GCF_047675955.1). NCBI lineage: Eukaryota > Metazoa > Chordata > Mammalia > Primates > Cercopithecidae > Chlorocebus > Chlorocebus sabaeus. The sequence continues at coordinate 5,640,037 of NC_132922.1, forward strand.
GCACTCCCTGCTGTTGAGGGTTACTGTTTCACCTGCTTCCCTCCTGCCGGCCCTAGACATCCTGGAAGTTCGGCAGAAGCCCATCCTGATGACCTAGCTGCGTGCGGAGCCTGTGCAGAGCCCCGGCCGGGCCCAGCCCTGGGAGTGCTGCCAAGTGCCTACCTGTCCACCGCCACCGGTGTCTCCTGTGACCCGCCAGTGCTGGAGCCGCAGCCAGGCGAGGCCACTCGACTCCCAGGGCCAGGGCCGACTCCACGAACACCAGCCCAAACTGAAGTGCCTCTTTCCTCCCCTGCTGGCTCTGCTCCGCCCTGTGCCCCCCGCCTGTCGCCCCCCAACCCATCTCTGGAGAGCCCTCTGCACCCAAACAGGACTAGAGCTGCCGAGCGGCCATGAGAGAGAGCGGGAGGAGCAGCTGATGCCCAGAGCGGGGCCAGACCGGCGCATCTACGTTCACATGCCCCCAGCAGCAGGTGGAACCACCCAGCCAGGGCACTCGGCGCATCAGACTGTCCACACCTTCTTCAGGAACGCCAGTTGAAGATTCTGGAATGCCATGTGGATGAACTTCAGCACCCGAGTCAGTCCCAGCTCATCCTTCCCAGTTGACCACTTTGTTCTAATAGGAGATGGGAATACAAGAAGTTTGATGGCTTTGCCCTGGGCTGGGAATACCTCACCCACGCCCAGTTCCAGAAAGGCCTCCAGCTGAGCAGACGGCCCCGATCCCGCCAGAACGGCCTTTTGCTTCCAGCCAAAGAACACCGCCAACACACACACCTCCAACCTGGGACATCCACGCTGGGCCTCGGACGGAGGGACCCGCAGAATTTGGATTCTGAGGGTAGTCGGGAGGCCTCGGTAGCCACGCAGAACAGGATTATCTGCCAGAGGGTGTCTGATGTGGGGTGGGGCTGGCATCATCCCAGGGAGGTTCTCGGTGGGACCCCGTCTTCTGGGGGCGGGGGTGTCTTCATCGTCCCTGGTTTCCTGGAGCTCACTTCCTTTGACAGCGTGTGCTGGTCCCATCTCAGACCAGCTCACTGAGGCAGAGGAGTTGCTCAGAGGCTCACATGGGCACTCCCATCGGTTCGTGTGAGCAGCTGCCCAGCCCCAGGCCTGCCCTCAGCCTGGTCCAGCATGAAGGCGTTTCCATCTGCAAGGATGCACGGTGCCCTCCCCGAGAGCAGGCCTGTCCCCTCCCCAACTGGGAATCAGCTGGAAGCTGGGTCTCTTTTGGCTGGTTTTGTTTGAAGTTCCCAGGAATGTTTCAGGTTTTCCAGCGATGTGTTTAGGGATCTTCTCTGGGGGGGAAAAGGAAGAGGAGGGGCTTGTTCTCCCATCTGTTTATTCTTTGGGCTCCGGGAACAGGGGACTACTTTGGGGCTTTCTCCAGACTTTTGTATATTATTATTAAAAGCGAGCTATTGCATTTCATTCTGCCTCAGTTTGCCCACCTGTGAAATGGGGCTTACACCACCTACCTCACTGAAGTCTCCAGGGTTCAAGTGTGTGGCTGGGTCAGGGCACGGTCACCCCATCATTCTGCATAGGTTGGGTCGGATGTTAGACTCCTGGGATGCCCACCTCCCCCTCCCCCTTTGTAATAACGTAGTCCGAGACTGTGCTTGGTGGGGGATTTGAACCTTCTCTCTCCTCTAGCAGTGTCCGCTCAGGCCTGATGGCTCAGCTCTGCACAATTTCATGTTCCAAACCCGTGTCTTAGGGCAGCACAGAGCCAGGTCATGTCATGCCCCAAAGTGTGGGGACAGAGCCTCAGCGAGCCCCGAGCGTGGCCAGCCCCATTTGAGTGCCCTCAGGGGATGCCAAATGCTGTTTCCAAGCTTGTGTCCATGTGGCTAAAATCCACCTATTTCTTCAGGAACTCTTCCCCTGGTTGTTCTGGGGACTTGGGAGGAACACAGTCCTGACAGCTCGTCCGTGGGAAGATGAGGCAGTCCAGGTCGTGAGCAGCACAGCGGCCCGCCCTCTGTTCTCAGAAGTGAGGGGCGTGAGAAGGTTCTCTCCCCTAGGCCAGCATGTGGCCAAGCTCGGAGGCTTGCCTGGATGGCTCGGGGCGAGCTGGGCTCCTCGTCTGTCAGATGGCGAAAGTGCTGCCCGCCTCACAGGTGACCATGAGGACCAGTCACAGTGACGTGTGAGAGGGCTCGCTGGTCACGGAAACGTGTGCAAATCATGCTGGTTTAGAGACCAGCCCTCAATGTGTAAGGCATGTGAACAGAGCACACGGTGGACTGGCGGTTTCATAGCCAACACGTAGCACCTACCATGTGCGGCCGCTGGTCCGACCCCATCTTACAGACGAGGAAACCAGCACACAGGCACTAGGGGACTGCCCGGAACAAACAGCAGGGGCCAGCGACGGGAGTCAAACCCAGGCATGTGGCCCGGCCTGCACGCTGAGCCACACGGTGCTGCCCGGACAGATGGACAGACACTTGGTGGAGTCTGCCTTTCTTAGTCCCTAAAACCCTCTCCAAAGGGTACTTGCGATGCCGGATTTAAACCTTGCTCAGGGCCACTTAGCCACTTGAGAACTAGACAGGAAGGTATTACTCCCAGGTTTGTCTTTCCAAAGTAACAAACGATATGTAGAATGAAGTAACAGAGTAACAAGTGGCAGGGCCAGAACCAGCGCCCCTGAAGTCCGGGTGTTGGCACATTTGTGTTTCTTGTACGGTCATCTTTAATTTTTCCGGGAACATACCTGCCTCTTGTGTAATGCAGGGAAGACTCATGCATGGTGACACCTAGGTGTCCTTAACAGAACACTTGATCCCAAAACCCCTTTAAGACATTAGGTTTCCTCAACAGAAAACTGTGCTTTAATCCCAAACTCCCTTTAAGACATATTGGGGCCGGGCGCCGTGGCTCATGCCTGTAATCCCAGCACTTTGGGAGGCCAAGGCAGGCGGATCACGAAGTCAAGAGTTCAAGACCAGCCTGGCCAATATGGTGAAACCCTGTCTCTATTAAAAATAGAAAAATTAGCCGGGCGTGGTGGGCACGTGCCTGTAATCCCAGCTACCCGGGAGGCTGAGGCAGGAGAATCACTTGAACCCAGTAGGTAGAGGTTGCAGTGAACCGAGCTTACGCCATTATACTCCAGCCTGGGAAACAACAGTGAGACTCCGTCTCAAAAAAAAAAAAAAAAAAAAAAAAGGACATATTGGTCTTTAATGGCAAACTCCCTTTAAGGCCTGTTGGTCTTAAAAGAGGATTTGGGATTGAAGCACAGTTTTCTGTTGAGGAAACCTAGGTGTCACTTTTTAGAACATGAAGAAGAAAGTTGTGGGATGGGCTTTTCCATTTAAAGGAATATATGATGATCCTACGTTCTGATGGGTGATAGATGGTCTCCGTTTATACCCTTTCTTTCAGCAGCTGTAGTAAGTTCAGGTAGTGGCCATCTTACATTCTGATGTCCTACTGGAAGTGCCTAGTTGCCTGCAAAGACAACTAAGGCTCATTATTTCAAAAGAAAATTCTTTAAAACATGAGTGACAGGTAGTCAGAAGAGAACAAAAGGATGCAAGATACTCTATAGCCACGTCAGCTTGGAGGCAGGATGGGAGGATGGGTTGCTGAGTGGGGCCGCCGCTCACGTTTGGCTTCTTGTGGACTGTGAGTTAGGCTTCCCTCTACATGGAGTCATGGGAAGGGTCTAAAGGCACATTCCTGAGGTGCCTTCCCTCAAAGTCTACCCACACTCAAACCAGGGCCTGTTTTTGCTGTTTTAATCATAAATAGACTAATTAGTAGAAGACTTTTGAAGAACAAAGTAAAACTTTTTTTTCATTAAAAGACGTGCCGGAGGAAAGGCCCTGTGAAGCCGGTATATTCTAATGACTGCCTTGACCATGTCCTGATATGCTGGTTTTAAGTTGTTGGCCAAAATCCTCTAAAGACATATGAAACATCTGCCAACTTTTTAGTGAACTTAACAGGTTTCACTGATGTTTTTCTCAATTTTCGAATTTAGGTGGGATCTGCTTTCATGTCCTGTTTCAAAAACCAAGTCTCTCTTGCCAGCCCAATGGTTCTTCCTGTCCTGTTGCTCTAGTCTGTATCAAAAACCAGAATGACTCTACTTCTGTTTTAAAAATAACCACCTGATGGGACGGACACTACGAGCTAAGGAAACGCACGTGGCCTTGAGCTTGAAGGAAGCAGCCTCTGGAGCGGCAGCCACTGCCCTTCGAGGGAGAGCAGCTCTTCAGCAGGTGGGCCCTGGGAGCCGGGCGATGGGCACCCGCTGGGGCTCTTCTTTTCTCTTTTTCACTGGCTGCTTGATCCCCAGCGGCAAAAGGACCCCTGAGCCCTTTCTTGGAGCCCTGGAGCGCTCCTTGGGACACGGAGTGGCCTTGGGGCTGGGTTCAGAGCTCCTGCAGGGGGAGTCTCAGAAGTGGAGGCAGCTGCTGATGGGCGAGTTTGCAACTTCTTACGTCTAAGGCAAGTAGGCGTTTTTATTCCGTCTCCAGTCCTTGAGCTCAGCAGATCAAAATCACAGTGACCCTGCAACCCTACAGAGCCCAGGGCACGCTCGCCATCTGTCTTCCCCGCTGTGCACCTTTAGTCCCCGCTCTGTGGAAGACCAGGCAGTTTAGGTGTACACAGGCCTCTTTTATGGTTTCCAAATGAATTATTTGTGTGAGAGTAATTAAATCTGTAAGAAAACTGACTCTGAATTATGATTTCTACAAAATGTATTTTAGCAAAAACACGATGATGGCCTGCACTGGAGAGCGCGGTATGCTAATTGCCAGTGCTAGTTTCATAACCATTCCCAACAGCTGCTTTATTAACCGTCTTCCACGTCCAGTAGCGATCATTTCTAGGCGGTATTTGTTGGTTGGCTGTTAGCTTTGCTTTATGATTTCATGTTTCTTTCAAAAGTTGTTTTGCATGTTGAATATTAAATTTTTCTTTTCTGTGTCTTCCTCTAATCTTTTTTTCTGTCATGGGCATTTCAGGGTAAATACAGATATAGCAAAGCGATCATGATTGAACCTTAATTTGCCCCCAGTGATTCCTTAAACTTTTTTTGGAGCTTTCACACAAGCTGCTGTTTTGAACTGGAGTGTGCTGGAGGCAGAGAGAAATCACCCTGTGTGCTGGCTTTGCCTGTCATGAGCCAGTGAGGAGTCCGAGAAGTGGTGGGCAGGTCAGTGACTGGGGTTTGGCCAGAGATGCCGTATTTGCAGAATTAAATCATTTCAAGATAAATTTCAAGGCCTGGCACGGTGGCTCACGCCTGTAATCCCAGCACTTTGGGAGGCCGAGGCGGGCAGATCACTTGAGGCCAGGAGTTCGAGACCAGCCTGGCCAACATGGTGAAACCCCGTCTCTCCTAAAAATACAAAAATTAACCGGGTGTGGTGATGGGCACCTATAATCCCAGCTACTCAGGAGGCTGAGGCAGGAGAATCGCTTGAACCTGGGAGGCAGAGGTTGCAGTGAGCCAAGCTCACACCACTGCACTCCAGCCTAGGTGACAGAGACCACACCACTGCACTCCAGCCTAGGTGACAGAGACTCCATCTCAAAAAAAAAAAAAAAACAAAACCGCATTTCAAGTTTAGCTTTCAGCCTCCACAAGGTAGTGTATACCCTTTCAGTTGTATTGTAAAATTTCCCAGGCTTTTTCAGAGAACCTCGTAACCCTCACAGAAGTGGAGAAACAATGGAATAGAAGCCAGGAGTCCCAAGTTCAGGTTTTGCAGGCTCCAGGTAAGCTGCCTGGTCTAACGGAAGATGAGGTGTTCGCACCAGGCGGCTCTCTCGCAGCTCAGCGGGCGAGGGGACCTCGAGCAGGCTCTCGCACTTCCTGGCTGATCCTTCCGAGCCTGCTACTGCAAGGCCCTCGCAGGTGGAAGCAGCCTTGTCGTCGCCTTTCACACCATGAGCTTCTCCTTTCCATGGTCAGATGGACTTAGGAAGTTACCAGCGATGGGTGAAAGGCCTAACACACCGCAGAAAGTTACAGAATGGAAAATGAGGGGCAGAGAGAAAAGAGGGTCTGAGAGCAATGCAAGCAGTCTGGAACATAGTAAGGGACACCCCACCAGTGACACTTCTTGGGAACAGTCACTGCCTTAGAAACACCAGACCAGGAGAATTTTCTGACCAGCACCTCAAAGGCAGCCCATGAAGATGGCGGTTAGGAAGGAGACGGTCTAGCAGGCGAAGACTTCCTTGCCATCCAGGTCAACCCCCTTCTCGTTGAACAGTGGGAAGTTCTTTTAAAGCAGTCACCTGACATATGTTTAATAGACACTTCGGGCGAGTCTGTATCTTGAAGCTGCCTGCAGGAACTTCATTCCTATTCATTGCCTCCTCTGGAAGGCTAATTTTGCTGTTTCAGTTCCTTTATCCTTAGATGAGCTTTTAGGAACTACTGTCATGCCCTAGCTTAGAAGGAAACAAGTTAACTGGAAAGGAAAACCTTCGGGAATCTTATACTGGGAGGAGAGGGGGATGTAACTCAATCCATACAGTAACACAGTTCATTGTAAATAGACATGTTGACTGTGGTAGCATGCTATACTTTGTGCCTGATTGTTAAAATGACGAGAACAGCTGGAAAATTTACATGAGGAAGGGAAAATACTTGTTTCTGGGGATGAAGGATCATGTTCTTTTCTCTCCTTACGGCATCCCTGAATTGCCCCCTGACCTAGCCTCTCCATCAGCCAACAGGTTAACGAGCTTTCTTTCCTCCGTGTGGACCGGGGTCTTTCCTCTTGGAATCTGACTTTAATAGAACAATTAGGTTGCTCATTTTTAAATAACCATGGTTTTTAGCTGAATTTTATGCTACTCTGAATAAACAATTTTCTCAAAAGATTTTAGCCAATTCCAGAAGTCAGTGCAGTCGAGTCATTTAGTGGGCACGTACATCTCCTTAACACGGCACGCTGGGGAGAGGAGTGTGGGGCTGGGACCTCAAGCTGCAGCACCTCAGACACACTCAACCCTGGGCCTGGGTTTCCTCAAGTAGAATCACCACTTTCCTTCCAGGGATGCGACGATGTTGAAGTGATACAAAGTACGTCCAAAGGCTGGCGTAGCTCCTGGCAATGCTGATAACTACTGCCATTTCTTCCCGGCGTGCCCAAGGGGTATTTCATGGGCCATCTTTAGAGTCATCAGGACTGCATGTGTGCCAGCAGTTCCCAAATGTGAACGTGCATCGGGATCACCTAATGTACGCTCTAACCCAACGTTCAAACCCAGAAGACTGGTAAGGAAAGTACTCTGGAATCAGTGATGACGGCTGCACAACTCTGTGAGTATGCTGAAAGCCACTGAATCGTATACTTTAAAGGGGTGCAGTTTATATGAATTCTATCTCAATTTTTAAAAATGGGCTCCGGCCTGAGGTGCTGATTCAGTAGCCTAGTTGGGGACCATGGGTTTGCCTTTTTCTGGGGCAGGCGGGGGAATGGACAGAGTCTTGTTCTCTCACCCAGATTGGAGTAGAGTGGTGCGACCACAGCTTACTACAGCCTGGACCTCCTGGGCTTAAGCGATTCCTTCCACCACCACGCCCAGCTAACGAAAAAAAAAAACTTTTTTTGTAGAGACAGGGTCTTGCTGTGTTGCCCAAGCTGGTCTCTAACTCCTGGGCTCAAGCAAGCTTCCCACCTCAGCCTCCCAAAGTGTTGCAACTGCAGGCATGAGCTACCTTGCCCAGCCGGGTTTGCCCTTTTTTTTTTTTTTTTGGGGGGGGATAGGGTCTTGCTTTGTCACCCAGGCTGGAGTGCAGTGGCATGATCACTGCTCACTCCCTGGAGCCTCCACCTCCTGGGATCAAGCCATCCTCCCACCTCAGCCACCCAAGTAGCTGGGACTGCAGGCGCATGCCATCGTGCCTGGTTACATTTTGTATTCTTTGTAGAGCCAGGGTTTTGCTATGTTGCATGTTGGGGACCAGCCTCAGCACCACCCATAGGGTACCCGAAGTCTGTTGGCGACAAAGCACTGAGAAGAGACAGGTTAAGAGTAAAGGTGGAGCCAGGGGGCCAGTTGCAAAATGTGGAGGCTGCAAAAGGCTCAGAGCTCTAGTCTCCACAGTATTTATTGAGTACAATCACAGAAGCAGATGTTGAGGGCGGAACAGTGAAAGGGTGCAGTGCGTCACAGGCGTAATCTACAGCAATAGCGGTTTAAATGAATCTCCTTTGTGCTCAAACAGCGTATCTTTAACTTACCGGAGAGTAGCTAGTGGGAGCGGCTTACTAGGAGCCTGCACGTCTGTCCACATTCCAGTGCTTCAAAGGAGTGTCTTTCTCGTTGAACACAGTATTTACAGATAGGAAAGCGGGTCTCGCTCTGAGCATGGGAACATGATGGCAAATAGGCTTTTCTCCTCACAGGCCTCTTGTAACTTTCCACAATTTATTGTCCCGTATTTTTATGGCCAGTTTATACAGGCATCCACAAGCCCTTTTCCCAACAGTTGCACAGGCTGATCTTGAACTCCTGGGCTCAAGTGATTCACCCGCCTCAGCCTCCCAAAGTGTTAGGATTACAGGTGTGAGCCACCGCGCCCGGCCGGGCTTGCATTTCTGTCAAGTTCCTATGTAGCAGTCCCAAGACCACTTTGAGAACCCGGGTTCTAGCCCAGCCATGCAGCTGAGTATCTATACTGGGCTTCTGCAGTTTAGGCACCATCTTCCTCTTGAGATAACATTCTCTTAGTGTCATTTAGTTTCTATTCGATGTTAACAGTTCAGGAAAATACTTTGATGGATAACAAGTCTTTGCAGTACTATTTTTTTAAACCAGGAAATACCCCCTTATAAACCAAATAAATGCTGAGTAACGTAGGAAAGGTTAAAAATATGTCTCAAAGGTTTGCTTTGAGGACTAACCAAAGTAATACATATAAAGCAGCTAGCCAAGCTTTGCACACTAGCCCATTAAGGATCAATTGTTCCCATTCCAATCTGTTAAGATTTTAATCCAACAGAAACCCTTGGTCTGAATGGTTTAAAAGTAGTGTCAACCCCCAGCCAGGAGTCTGATAATAAATTAGTCTCTCACTCACCTCCAAGCCGACCTTCCTGTTGTTCTAGAAGTTTCTGGTTGCAGCTTCTGCGTGATTCTTTTCCTCAGGTCTGACTTGTATTCATGCCAAGTGTATCACAGAGGAACATAAGACTGCCATACACTGGGATTTTGTTTACTTTTCATTTATTCACATTTCATGGATTGGTTACACTTCCTCGATGGGAGCATTCAAAACTAACACAAGCTGAGATTATATTGTCTGACAATTCAAGTATTTTAGTTTTAGAAAACAATTTCCTATTTAAAGTAAAAAGCAAACAATTTATAGATCTGATTGCTAAGAAGTTTACATCTCCATTACAATTGTGTCTGCATCAAACGGAGAGTCCTTCGTCCTCAGGATGATTGTTACTGGCTGAGAACATACAGTGGCCTGTGTTCCGAGTGCCTGATTGGAAAAGACCTCCCCATCATCTACCATACTACGGGACAAACCAGTATCTACTCAAATTCCCACTTCCAGAATGAGAGGACTCATCAGGGGTTTAGGAGTTTGCAAAGCCTTCAAAATGCATCGTGCTTGAATTTTGACTCTTCTGAAACAGAATAACAAATGCTCAAAAAACAAACTTGTTTAACTTTTACTGAAAAGGCTCTCAGTGAAAACTTGTTTTGAACTCTACTAGTAAGGTAGAATGTTAGTTTTTCTTCCCCTCTACACCAGAAAAGGTAGTTTTCTCTCTCTCTCTTTTTTTTTGGCATGCAGCATATATAAAATTGTAATCTAGAATTGAAATTGTAAAATATAATAATCCTCTTAAAGAAAATCCATGAACAGTCAGACTTGTCCTTCCATGGAAAACATAATCTAAACTTCTTTAAAAACTGGACATATTTTAAGTCTGTAATTCGAATAATGAAGATGGCATAACAAATTTTTTTGCTTACTAGGAATGCGCAAAAGGATGAGATGGATACACAGGTTTTAAAAAAAAAAAAGGCCACTGGGATACTTAGTATTTGCCAAGATGCAAAACAATTTTAGAATAACAAAATACACACCTTACTTTAGGCCACGTATATGATACACTTCATAGATTCTCAAAAAACGAAAATTTCAGTCCACATTAAACATTTTAAAGCATAATTGCTAATATTTTGTTAAAAATAAGTCAAACTAGACGCATAAATCAGAATTACCTGTTAACATAGTGGGGAAAACAGGTAGGCCCTCCGGGGGCCCCATGCCCCAAGTAAAAGACAAGGAGTTACATTTCACAGTCAAATCCACGTATACTCAGGCTCTTTACACCAACAATCAAAGTGGAGACCAACCAGTTCCTAAAGCATACAAGAGTGATTTTAAGAAAATCCCCCATTCTGAGTTTTATGGTAGACGTGTCACATTTTCCCTGTAATTTTCACTTTAACAGTGATAGTCTTAGCAGCAAAAATTTGCTGGGAATGTTAGGAAAAAAGAAAGCCACACATACCTACTAATTTAAAAATATATAAACTATTTTTTACAGAAGGGGCAGGCTTAAAAGATAATCCGATCATGATCTTTTCATGCCATTTTTTGTAGACTTTCCATACACGCGCAGACGCTAACAAAGTGCTGTGTCATACGCTCTTAAGTGTCCGAAAGATGCCTGCGAGCTTGATTCCAGCTGGTACCAAGGCTAAGTTGCAATAAACTTAAATTTGTTCCCCTTAGTTCTTCATCTTTTTAAAAGTTGAATAAACCTAATGTCAATTGGGCAGGGCGGGTATTAACAGCATCAACCACTTGCTTACTATAAATCATCGGCAACAAAAACTCACATGCATTCTCAATTCTAAAAAGTCAATGTAAAAATAATGGCCACTTCCTAGGTGCCTACTATAGCTATGTCTGACAGCACCCTGTATCAGTACAAGCACACCTCTCTGCACGGATTCATGCAAAGCCACACACTAGGCCAGATTCTCCCGGTGGAATCAGAACACTGAAAGTAGAGCAAGAACCTCATGACAGCGTTGGCCCAATCACACCTCAGGTACTTAGGAGTTCATCATATTTGATCACAAAATTGCTCCTGGCCCCAAACTTTACACCTAAAGATTGTAGTTTTAAAAAAGCCACTGTGCCGTCCACAATTATTCTGACTACTCTCTTCTACATGAGAACGCACAAAGCACCGAAGATCAGAACACACATGTGAGCCCTTGGGCACCGACCCTGAGCCTGTACACGAGATCAGCTGGCACTAGTCTCAAACGATTCATGAGGAATCAAAGTGGATATTTAAACATTCAATTGTGCATCTCATTCCTCTGCCCAGAATCTTCCAAGAACGCTCGTGTTAGTTACCTGACAGCTCTGGAGAAGTGACGTCGATATTCGTGTGCATAACCATGGCTCCCTTCCAAACAGACATATGGAATCTTATTCTTAAAAAAGTAAAGATATTTCAGGTATCAAATGTATAATATACTGCTGTCTAAAGTTAAAGGCAAAATTTACACACGATTTTCTCTTCCATTACCTTATTACATGTTTCCTAGTGAATTCAAATGGCTCGTGTGTCAAAGTTCCCAGGCACGTCACTTGGTCATAGTTTTCATATGCGTGGGGTTGATTATGGTACAAATGCCTATGAGCATCTTCTTTTTCTAGGATGGTCTCGTTTGACTTTCATTTCGTAAAAGGGTTCCCTGTCCATGGTGTAGATGATAAGCTACCAAACTTGTGCTTTTAAACCCATTCCTGGCAATCCCCCGTTATCTTAATTTTGTCTTTAGGGGGATAAAGAAGTTAACACTACCTCATGAATAGAAACTACAAAGCCAAAAAAATCCTTCACGAGCTGTTCATTTCCTTTTAAAATGAAAATGCAGGTCCTGAATTCTCATGAAGCAGCCCACAGGGCTACAGGCCAATGATTCGTATGCTGAGGTGAACACTTAGTACTCACATTTTAGCTTCAAAATACAAATAAAGCAGAGGACAGACACCTGTCACAGCGTGGCAGCCCAGTTCATTTGGTAACAGAATGAGTCTCACACGTCGGCTGAGCCCACCGGAGAGAAGCACACAAGCCAGCTTTCTTCTGAACATAGCCAGGCACCTGTTCAAGAGCCTCTCTGGTGGTGGCGGTGGACCCCAAAACCCACGGGTTGGAAGAGCCTTTGGGAAAGCGAATCGATACCCTGATTGCAGTCCTTGAAGAAATCACTTAGGGTTAGTTTAATAAACAAACGAACATTAAAAAATCTTCCAAAAATTGCATTCGAATGTATTTTAGACTTTAGGCAGTTCTTAAGAAGGGAGAGTGCGGTTTCCTGACACTTAACATTTAAAGGTTTTATTGGCCACATTAATCTTCCTCACAAAAGTTTTAAGTTATCTATAAGTTCTTAGAATGTCAAAGAAGAGAAGAAAAACTGACTAAGTTTAAGGGGCGGTGGGAGAAGCAGCAACTTGGCAATAATTCCGCAGCCGACTTCGCACGTTCAGGCATCCTTTTTCTCCAGTAAAATTTTGTGCAACTCATCTGCATCCTCGCTGGTTTTTACCCGAATCAGCATGGTGACTGGCATGGTGGCATTCTTCTCGTCGATTGGTGGATTTGGAACACAGACGATGAGAACGTTATTTTTCCCTGTTCGCGTACATGGCATATTGGGCGGAATCAGAACATTCAGCAATATGTTGCCTGCATTCAAACAAAACCCATCAAAATTATAGAAGCCACAGCTCCACCAAAGGAGTCTGTAACATGCTAAACATTAAACACTGAAATAACTTATACTTAATGGATCTAACATGGGGAGCCAACAGGAATGGCTCAAAATCAGGACCGGTTCCCTGAGAACCGGGAGGCCTCGGGGAGGACCTGCCCTCACTGTGAGGAGTGGCCTTCGGCCCTCGCTCCAGCCTGGGTCTCTGCAACCACACAGCGTTTCTCACAGAGCCAACAGCCTCACTCAGAACCATCAGCCCTCTCAACACTGTCCATTTTTGCACTGAAGGAAGAACAAGGTGGCACAACAGAATCTTCACTGCACCACAGGACCAAAGGACACCTCTGTCACAGAGGCCGGCACAGCCCCCTGGGCAAGAGTGACACGACCGTAATGTTATTACTCACTAGTCAAGCCTACAGGAAAGAAAAACGCCTCCCTGGAGTTTCTTTCTGCAACACAGCCCCCGTTCTCTACCACTACTGCCCACTCCACCGCAGCCTGCCCGTCTTCCTCCTCCTCCGGGTGCTAGGCTCCTTGCAGTGGACTCTTTTCAGGGTAAACTGAGGGTGGACAGCGATCAGTTAGTGATCACTTGCCATATAAAAAGGATTCCTTTAAAAGGTTAATTTCCTTTGGGTGTTCATTAAACGGTCTAATCTCTAGCTTCTTAGTCACATTTCTAACACAAAGGAAAATGAAAAACCATTTTGTTTACAGTTTCCAACACATCTATGTTTCCTTACACACTATTATCCTGGGACTCAAAACTAGAAATAAGTAAATACAGGATGAATTTGGCCTGAATGTGCTCTGTTTAAAAACTTTAAAAACATACTAATAACCTTGAATCAGCAGGGCAAAGGCTTTTATATACTATGTGATGATGATGATTTTGTGCCAAGTGAAAAAAAGGTACCCACCTAAATTGGTGTCTGCCCGCACCAAAAGCTGTGTCTTCTGATTCGCTGTAGGTTTTAAATGCAGAGTACCTATGCCTTTCTCTTTAAACTCATTGTCTTTCTTGTAAAATAGTTTACACCTATGGAGAAGAAAAATAGGTGCCATCAAGCATTCAGAGACAAATCAAGTCACACAGTTTTCTAACAAGCACTCTTCACACTTGGGTGGAAAATCTGTATTAAATGAGAGTACAGGAAGTTTCAGGATAAATCTTTAAACGATCCAAAAGGAGCCTGAGCAAAAACCAGAATAAGAAAATCTGCTTAGGGATTTTAAAACCCCCTCCCCATTTTTTCAAATCAAACAATGGGCCCCATGAAACTTTTTGTAACACTTTTTGAAACTGTGTTCTCAAGTCAGTCAAAATCAGAGCTCAACACCCCTCCCTCCGTATTCTGCTCCTTTGGCCCTGAGCTCCAGAGAGCTGATCTGGTCCTCTACAGACAGGAGCAAATAAAGGACCAAGCTCTGTCCTGCAGCTCACCCACCTCTCCCTTTTTTTTGGCCTATTTCTTATTTTAAAAATTCTCCTCAAGGCTCCTTCAGTTTTTGCCCAACATTTTGCAACAAATTTGGAAAACATGTTTGGGTAGGGTCTAACTAATAACAAAGTAATCAAATATCTTCCCAGCCTCCTGTGCTTTACATCTCCTGAGGTTATTAATACAAAACCATGGCTCATTTATGTATTTATTTAGAGAGACAGTCTTACTCTGTGGTCCAGGCTGGAGTGCACTGGCATGATCTTGGCTTACTGCAACCTCTGTTTCTCAGGGTTCAAGCAATTCTTGTGCCTCAGCCTCCCAAACACCTGGGATTATAGGCGTGTGCCACCACATCCGGCTAATTTTCATATCTTTAGTAGAGACGGGGTTTCACCATGTTGGCCAGGTTGGTCTGGAACTCCTGACCTCAGATGATCTGCCCATCTCAGCCTCCCAAAGTGCTGGGATTACAGGTATGAGCCACCATGCCTGGCCTTATTTGATTCTAATTAAAAATCTTAAAGTTGAGTCACTCCTTTATGTCATGTGAGTAGTGAAATTTAAAACACACAGAAATTGTTGGCCTCTTTTACACGTTCTTGAAACACCTGGGAATCCCACAGGATGTGGTGACCTGTTACATGGAGAGCTGCTCGCTCATTATTCTGAAATTTCTGCATTACAAAAACACATCTTGAAAGTTTCTGAAATGGCACAAGTGTTTTTTCAGCAAGTATCTTTGTAAAAACTAATCTCATTTAATTGAAAGGAAGATGAAAATTTTTATAGGTCCTGAACAGGAAGGGACGGTTACTGTGCATAACTTTTTGACTATGAGAAAATCCAGAAAGGCCAACCAAATCTCCTGGAAGGGATAAGAGATACGTCCAGGGTAAAGTAAGTGAAGCCAAACCTGAAATCAGTGACTGACTCCGCGATTTCTTTGTTGGGGGAGGAGGAAGGGAGGGAGAAAGACATGGAGAGAAGAGGGAATGGGACGGGATGGGATTGGGAAGATCATAGAAGTGCCTGTCTCTAAAGCACTTTAAAAGAGCTAAAGTGACAGAAAAGAGAGATCTGCCCACCAGGACATTCCTAGAACTGGTTTTTAAAATAAACTGGCCAAGAATTCTTTCCTGTTCCACTTGAGAGCAGGCAAAGCTTGACCCTCAGTCAAGTGCCTTAAGGACATTCTCCGGTCTGAAGCATGCTACCATGTCTCTAAAACACATGCACCCGCAGGCTCTGGTGAGTCTTACTTTTTGGAGTAAAAAGCATCATCTTCTTTTACTTCGGTAACTACTACTTTGGGTGGCTCATCATTCTCTTCTTCATCTCCACCTTTTAGAAAAAAAGACAATAATTCAGTAAGATTCCAATCCAGAGTTTAAAAAAGTGACAGAGTTTTGTTATGTAACACCCTAAACATCCACCTGAGCACTCCATGTAAACTGACAGACCTAACGCAGGGGGATGCCAGAAGGGAGTGCCTGCTGGATTTTAACTATTTTGTGAAAAACAAGAATCCTTTCTAATGGGAACGTATCTCTTAATTCTAAATAACTTCCAATATACAGAAAACCTTAGAATGGAAAAATCTCCATGCTTATGACAGAAAAATAATCATCACTCTATATTCAAATTACCCACTGGAAAATTACATCTCAGATGAGTTTTTAACACCTTTACCCCTGAATATTCCTGTGACCATATCCACAACAAGTATCAGTAATGGCCAAAGATAGAAAAATACTTTTTTTTTTTTTTTTACAGGGGGGCAAGTTGTCGGAGAAATCATTCCAAAACCCCAGTGTAAGTAATTTAAGCTTTGTCTGAATTGCCACATGGGTCACTTCGCTGGTATCAAAGGTATCCCCACAATGGGGTCTCCCAAACATGGGAGACCTAGGCCATTATTTAAACAAGACACTATATAAACACATGTATTAGGCCGGGTACAGTGGCTCACGCCTGTAATCCCAGCACACTGCAGGGCCAAAGCAGGAAGATCACTTGAGCCCAGGAGTTCGAGAACCAGCCCGGTCAACATGGTGAGACCCCCCCAGTCTCTACAAGAAATAAAAAAGTTAACCAGGTGTGGCAGTGCATGCCTGTGGACCCAGCTACATGGCAGACTGAAGTGGGAGGATTGCTTGAGTCCAGGAGGTAGAGACTGCAGTGAGCTGTGATTGCGTCACTGTACTCTAGCCTGGGTGACAGAGCAAGACCTTGTCTCAAAAAAATAAAAAAACCCCACATATATAAAAGGATCCTCTTAAAGAGAACGGCAGTTGCATAAAAACTCACTAAAAAGCAATTCTAAGAAAAACAACTGTAGTGCTCAGATAATGAGTCACACGACGACCCATCTCATCACTCCAATCTCCGCAGTCACATGACTATCCATCTCACCACTCCAATCTCCCCGGTCACATGACTATCCATCTCATCACTCCAATCTCCCTGGTCATGTGACTAGTCATCTCATCACTCCAATCTCCCTGGTCACATGACTACCCATCTCATCACTCCAATCTCCCCGGTCACATGACTAGCCATCTCATCACTCCAATCTCCCCGGTCACATGACTAGCCATCTCATCACTCCAATCTCCCTGGTCACACAACTACCCATCACTCCAATCTCCCCGGTCACACGACTACCCATCACTCCAATCTCCCCAGTCACATGACTCTCCATCTCAACACTCCAATCTCCCTGGTCACATGACTATCCACCTCAACACTCCAATCTCCCCGGTCACATGACTAGCCATCTCATCACTCCAATCTCCCCGGTCACACGACTACCCATCTCATCACTCCAATCTCCCTGGTCACACGACTACCCATCACTCCAATCTCCCTGGTCATATGACTATCCATCTCAACACTCCAATCTCCCCGGTCACGTGACTATCCATCTCATCACTCTAATCTCCCCAGTCACGTGACTATCCATCTCATCACTCCAATCTCCCTGGTCTCCTGATGCGTACACTGATAACCAAGGGCAAGGAACAGGCGCTCACTGAGGGGCATCCTGCATTCACTGGGACTCAATTCAAATCCAGCATCACTGTGTCCCAGTGCCTGCCTCAGGAAAGACTCCCCATTTGTTTTAGTTACATGAGGCAGAGAAAAAATAAAAAGGGGAGACCCTTGTTTCACCCTGTGCCCAAAGGGCCCGTGCCAGAGGATAGACTTGAAAGTAGGACAAGGCAAAACAGTAATGGAAGTCTAGCCTCCTGCTAGAAAACCATAATTCTAAGGATCAGTATGTTCATATGTCTGAAAAGTACACTTTTTCTTTTGTTGAGGCAAGGTCTGTGTTGCCCAGGTTGGAGTGCAGTGATGCATCCATGGTTCACTGCAACCATGAACTTCTGAGCTCGAGATACTCCCCTCAGCCTCTTGAGCAGCTGTGACTACAGGCACCCACCACCTGGCCTGGTTAATTTTTTAAAATTTTTATAGAGATGACGTCTTGCTATGTTGCCCAGGCTGGTCTCAAACTCCTGGCCTCAGGTGAGCCTTCCACTTCGGCCTCCCAAAGTCCTGGGATTACAGGTGTGGGCCACCTCACCTGGCTTCACTTTTAACTGCTTACAAGTAGGCATCTTCACAGACATCATTTGTTCACAATCACCATGTGAGGAAGCAGCATTATGACATCACCCCACTTTTTAAGCTAACAACAGCGGGAGTGGAGGGCCCAGACTAAGGCCCAGACCTTTTGCCTGGTCTGGGGCACTGATGCTACATACAGGAGACATCACTTAGACACCACTGCTGTCCTCTGGAAAGGAGGTGCCTCCAAACCCACAAGAGGAAAACACTGTTGATTTGTTCTCTATGGCTATGAAAAGTCTACATTTTTAACGTAGTCAAGTACTGTTTTGCCACATGACTTTATTTACAGTCAAATCTCCTAAGTACAAATCAATTCAGGGGACATTCATGATGAACTTGATGAACTTTTTCCAAAACACAATTCTCAAAAAACGTCTTTAATTCACTTCTTTTTTATATGCTAAGCCATGTGTGTTTGAGACTTTTCAAAGTCAGGTGTTTCCAAATTCATTTTATTTTTAATCCTTATAAACAACCCTACAAAATAGGTCTTACTCTTTTATAAAGAAGGAATCGGAAACTCAGAGAAGCCGATTAGCTCTGCCCAGGATCACACATGGAGAGGACGACAGCGTCTCAATGTGGATCCAGATCCATTCGGAATCAAAGTCTCTGTGTTTCCCAAGACACAAATCTTATGCAAACCTCAACCCAATGCCAAAGCTGGTACTTACCTTTGCATTCACCACTGTCACCTTCCACTTGGCCCTCCAGTGGTTTGGTGGGAAATGGTGAAGAGCCTGGTTTACTCTGGGTGGTATCTTTACCAAATAAACTGGAGGTTCCAGGGGAAAATGAAAATCCAGTCAGGGGGACAGAGCTTAATGGGCCCAAAACAGAGCTATCAACTTTCTTGCCGAAATTAAACGAGGCACTTGTCGCTCCTAGTGATGGGTCCGTTTTCTTTTCAGATGCAACCTCCACCTTCTTGTCAGGCGCATCTTCAGTTTTGTTGCCATGAAACAAAAACGTTGACTCTTGCTGTAACTTTGCTGAGCCGAAAAGGGAAGGAGACTGTGTTTCAGCCGCCGTTTTGTTAGATTCACTTTCAGAATTCCTGCCACCATTCCCGTGTTGCTGTTCAATGTTTGCTAAATATTTCTCGTAGTCTTTAAAGATAGGTGTCAGATCACAGAGGGGGTTTGTATTCACGTGCTTCACTATCCAATCCCGCACGGAGCAGTTCAAGGCGGCCAACTGCTTGTGATAGGCATTTCCGACACAAGCCTTACTGGAAGCAAGGCCAGAGGAGGAGGGCTGCTGACTGTCCCCGTTAGTTTTGGGATTTGAAACTTTTTTATCAACCAAGGCGGTAGGGCCATTTGCAGCAAGAGAACCTATAGAAAGTTAATAATTAAACCATTTATTTAGACTAATTTGATTAAGTCATCTAGATTTTTATGCCACTCTGCCTTTACACTTCCTGCTTTGACTGTATCTCCCCCTCCACCGAGACGGTCTTGTTCTGTCACCCAGGCTGGAGTGCAGTGGCACAATCTTGGCTCACTGCAACCTCTGCCTCCCGAGTTCAAGCGATTCTCCTGCCTCAACCTCCCGAGTAGCTGGGATTACAGGCACCCACCACCACATCTGGCTAATTTTTGTATTTTAGTAGAGACGGGGTTTCACCATGTTGGCCAGGCTGGTCTTGAACTCCCGACCTTGAGATCCTCCCGCCTTGGCCTCCCAAAGTGCTGGGATTATAGGCATGAGCCACTGTGCCCAGCCTACTGTATCCTATTTTTGTGACAGCTCAAGAAGTATGTGTTCAAGGAGTAGTATTTACTAACTGGTTATCAGTAAAGCCGATGAATAAAGATCAAGTCAAAGTTTATACAAGAACACTAACCACCATATGCTTGTTCTACACATTTAAAAAATAATCTTTTCCTTCAAAAGGACACCTATTTGAGATGAGATCAGGCATGTCCAGGGTGGTGTGGCTGTAGACAAAAGGATGCCTATTTCAAACAGCACTGTCAGAATAGTAGGTCAGTATTAACAATACCCAAGGTTCTTGGAATGGACAGTATTAAAGTATAGTCGCCCCTCTGTACCTGCAGGTTCCACACGTGTGAAATGCAGTCCTTAGCCAGGTGCGGTGGTTCATGCATGTAATCCCAACACTTTGGGAGGCTGAGGCGGGCAAATTGCTTGAGCTCAGGAGTTTGAGACCAGCCTGGGCAACATGGCAAAACCCCATCTCTACAAAAAATGCAAGAATTAGCTGGGTGTGGTGGTGTGCACCTATAGTCCCAGCTACTGGGGAGGCTGATGGGGGAGGATCACTTGAGCTCCGGAGGTTGTGGCTGCAGTGAGCCAAGATCATACCAATACACTCCAGCCTGGGTGACACAGCGAGACCCTGTCTCAATGCAGTACTCCGGGGATGAGGACTAGTGGATACAAACACTTTTCCTATCTAAGAGTTATGTGGTCTGACTATGGGACTTGAACATCTGAGGGGGTGCTGAAACCAGTCCCCAGGATACTAGGGGATGGCCGTAGTTAGAAATCTTTACAGAGGCTGGGCGCAGCGGCTCACAGCTGTAATCCCAGCACTTTGGGAGGCTGAGGCAGGTGGATCACGAGGTCAAGAGATTGAGACCATCCTGGCCAACATGGTGAAACCCTGTCTCTACTAAAATCACAAAAATTAGCTAGGCGTAGTGGCGCACGCCTATAGTCCCAGCAACTCGGGAGGCCGAGGCAGGAGAATCGCTTAAACCCAGAGGCAGAGGCTGCAGTGAGCAGAGGTTGCGCCACTGCACTCCAGCCTGGCGACAGAGCAAGACTCCAACTCAGGGGGCAAAAAAAAAAATCTTAACAGAGAGCACTTATTTTAAATCACACTACACATTCTGCCAAATTAAAATCAAACAGTACATACTTTCAGAAACATTAGCTAAATACAACCAACCAGTCAGGATCATTTCCAAGCTTTTAACCCATGTTGCTAATTCCAGGAGTTTTTGACTAATTCCCTCAAAACAGCATCAGGCAATCAACACATCCCATACCCAAACCAATCGAGCGTGGGAGGGACCCTGGTCACGGAGAACCTCATCTGAGTTCCCACTAGCTGCTTTGGTGCGAGGCACACAGAAAGCCCTTGGACACAAAGGGTCTACCTAGCATTTTCTTTTCTCTCTTGACTCTACGTCAATTCTGAGGGTCATTCTCCTTTCAAAATTGAACATTCTGAGGCTTAGAGGCCAGGGGTCACACAACTGGTAACTGGCAAAGCTGAGAACAAAATCGAGATGTTTTGGATCAAAAGCCTGTGCTCTGCCCACTTACTCTGTAAATAACCAACACTTCCCTAAGTCTCATCTCTTTCATTATTACGCTGGTTTTGCTCACATAGTTCCAAGACACAGGGTAGGTATAAGAAAAGCATCTTTGCAAAGCTATTTTCCATAGATTATACTTACACAGGTGGCTGGGGGATGGGAGCCTACTTACCAAAGGCTACCTTGGGCTCTGCCGCTGCCTTAGCACTGGTGAAGGGAGGGGCACTGGTTATGTTGTTTCCATTCGACAGTCCTTCCAAAGGCTTCCCTCCAGCACCACTACCAAATCCAGGAAACCGTCCTCCTCCGGAAGGTACAACCAAACCTTTAAAACCTTTAAAGGCTCCTCCACTGTCAGACTGAAATATGAAGAAGGAGCACACATTAGGTAAGTATACTTTCTATTACCAAATAAGCAAGTGAGTGACTATAGCATCTTGGCTAAATAGCACCTAGACTCCATATGCAGTCAGCATTATAAGGCAAACTGCTGGCACAAGTAGAAATAA
Organism: Chlorocebus sabaeus; assembly: GCF_047675955.1. Classification (NCBI taxonomy): domain Eukaryota; kingdom Metazoa; phylum Chordata; class Mammalia; order Primates; family Cercopithecidae; genus Chlorocebus; species Chlorocebus sabaeus. The sequence continues at coordinate 5,661,682 of NC_132922.1, forward strand.
GAAATGAGATGGGAAGATTCTATTCATAAGAATGGCTTTGCAACCCAAAGCTGCCTTCCTGAAACAGGCAGGAAGGACATTTAAAAAATATATGTGTATTTTTAGGACATAAAAAGTAAGAAAGACGAATGCAATAAACCTGTGTACCCACTGCCCAGCCTCAGAATTACTGAAGTGTCTCAAAACTAAATCCCAGTGACAGATACTTCACGTACTACTCAGCCAAAGACCATTTACTGCCTAAAGAAATTATAAAAACATCAAGTTAACTAAAAATATCCATTTGCCTAATTTCTTAAGAACATCGGTAGCTTGCAACCTGCTTTCAGACTACAAAAACTTAGATGATCAAGTCTCAAATCTACATGTTCCTGTTAGTTGAACAGCCTGGGACAACTTCTTACTCTCCTTTTCCTCACTGCTTCCTTAAACTGTTTAAACTGTTCCTTAAAATTGTTTTAAGGAGGTTTTTCTAGTAGGCCTTTTCCCTTTGTGCTAGCCTGCTCACATCTCTAATCTAAAATGCTCTGGAAATGTTTGGCATTCCTTACAAATTCTAAAGTTCCTCTCTGCCCCTGGAACTTTTGGAGAAAGGTTCCTCAGTTTATAGTGTTTTGCTAAATAAACTCACCACAATTTTTAGAAGCCCTTTGTTGTTGTTGTTCAAAGAAGTGATTACATTATAGGAAGTGATCTGCTTCTTAGACCAAACACCTAAGAAAGTTCACAAATCTTAAGTTTCCACGAGTGAATTATAATCATGATTTCACCAAAAAAAGAAATTAAAGTGGAACCCCTTCATGTACTAAATAGGCCAGTTAGCCTAAACATTAGTGCATGTTTTTCCAAAACCGAAGTGTCAATCTCATCTACGGAATTTCAGATGTTTACTGACCACTGATATATTTACGGCAATAAAATTAGGAAAAGAATGTAAAATTCTAACTTGTATGAGTTTTAATGCACATAACAAATACAGCTTAGATTCTATTGCTCTAAATTTGATTTTTCGTCATTTAAAATTCCAAATACACCAAACTGATAGCTGTCATTTTAAAACAATGATTCATGGACAAACTCAGAGCCTTCAATTTTGCACAAACTTAACAGCCACTTGGTTTTTCTAGGGATTTTAGAAATTGCTGATAGTAAACTGGCTCTAGAATCATAACAAAAATTCACGAACCACAAGTTAAACAAAAAAAGATATTCAGAAAAATGAGAGTAAAAGTTGATTACGATATTCACCAAGGGGCCAGCGTGTGGCTCACACTTACAATCCCAGCACTCTGGGAGGCTGAGGCAGTAAGGTTACTTGAGTCCAGGAGTTCAAGACCACCCTGGGCAACAGAGTGAGACCCCATCTCTACAAAAATGCAAAAATTAGCTGGGTGTGGTGGCGTGTGCCTGTAGTCCCAGCTACTCAGGAGGCTGAGGCAGGAGAATTGCTTCAGCTCAGGAGGCAGCGGTTGCAGAGTCAAGATTGTGCCACTGCACTCCAGTCTGGGCGACAAAGACCCTGTCTCAAAAAAAAAAAAAGGGGGGGGGGGGAATACCCATGTGGGCTCCATGGGTACTGACATAGCCCCATATCCCTCAATTTCCCTCATTGGTTTTATTTTTCCCCATGGCACTTACGGAGGAAAAATTAATGCTGTGCATTTGTGTCTCTTCCATAGGGCAGGGAGATTTTGGTCTTTTTTACTCACCAATATATCTCCAGTGCTTAGCAGATCTATTGAATCCACTATTTAGGAAAAGCCACATTTCAGCGTTCTGGTGGGTGACATGACATTTAATTGTCCTAATATACAAGTTCTGATGAAAACTTCAGGCTAAGAGTTACAGCTAAAATTATCTGTGGATTTCTATTATCCACCTACATTGAATTTCCCTTAGTAGCCCAAGGGCTCCTCCCCTCTCCCTCCCTCGTCCCTTCAGCTTAATTGTAGATTATGGTCTGTACTGTTTCTATCTCTTGACCTTCCTTCGGTTCCACAGGTGGACTACCCCTCCTTCAGAATGGCTTCCCTCGGCTTCTGCAGTGAGCTGTTGTTCCTCCTTCCTCGTAGGGCCCTCCACCTGCATGCCTCTTCTCGCCTACTCCCATGGCTTCAATCCCCACATGACGAAAGCTCCCGGAGCTGTGATCCTTGCCCTAATTCCTGTTCTCTACCTAGTGGTCTTCTAGGGCGCTCCACTTGAGCGTCCCAAGGCCTTTCAAATACAACATTTCTAAGACCAACCATTTCCTCCTTAATTAAACTCTCCCTTCCCTCATGTATCTTCTCAGTGAAAGAGCCATCAACCATCACTCAGCTCAACACCTACGTCTACCACCTAGTCACCAGTCAAGGCAATTCATAAAATCAGACCAGAAAAAACAAACAAATAACAACACCTGAAGTTCAAGAGGTTTACTGTACAATAGGCAGGGAGAAATGTATCGTACACTTGAAAACAATACCATGTTGTACACCATAAGCACGTAATTTTTGTCACATCAGAAATACAATTTTTAAGCAAAATATAAGTAATTAATAACAAAACAGAAGACCTAATCTCTAGCTTGTATCTGAGATATGCTTCCTCTGTACCTACTTCCTTTCTTGGCAGTGCAACCCGTTAACCTGAATTCTACACGAAAGAGCTTTTACAACGTCAGGAAATGAAGCTCCTCTCATGCATCTGAAGCGTGCAATGGAGCAGAGAGAGAGCACACACTTACGACATTAGCCATAGCATTCTGAAGTTCAAGACTACCCAGAACCACCTGAGAATCACTTTGATGTATGGTTATGTATCTCTGCCTCGAATCACACTGTATTAGTATATACAGTAATATATTTTAGGAAAATCGTGAATACTTTATCTTTGTAATATGAATTGTTTTCCCATTAACACATACCATCATTTATCAGACACACTGCGTGATTGGCTGTTGTAAACCTCTGACTGCCTCCCCACCACTGCCACCTACCTGGCTCCCTTCCTTACATGTTTTCAAACTTAATAAATTTTATAATCAAAACTTTGGCAATGTAATGAATATTTTTGTAATAACAATTTAATTTCATTGTTTCTCAAAGTGTGAGTGATATACCTTTCCTATCCTTTTTATTTGGAAATAAAAGGGAAATAAGCTTCATGTCCCTTAAGGAGAATGCTTAGGAATGGAAAGATTTCCGCTCCCGGGATGTCTGCGTTGTGCTCACTGGTGCGGCACCTCTAACCTGACCCTCTGAGATCCTCCAATGACGGTCTCCTTGGAGCATCACGTTGGTGCTCAAAAAGCTTCAGATCTTGGAGCACTTTGGATATTCAGATTAGAGACACCCAAAAATATAGTCTATTCTTGATGTTTTAAACATCACAAAATGTGGGGTAGGGTAGGTTTATTTCAAAGCTGCCACCCAGGATGTTCAAAGCGGCTTCTCCTGCCTAACACCAGATGTCCAGGCCACCAAGACCACACACTCTTGCGTCTAGAATGTATCTGAAGGGAGAGGATGTACTCGGGCAGAGTTCTTAGATGCAGAGTGATTGCTTAATAATCATCACCACATTATTTCAATTTAAGAGTTACAACTCATCTTTCACCTTTCTTGGCACAGGAATGAATCATGTTAATATACTATACTAGAAAGAAAGTCCACACCTAAAATGCTTCTAGTATAGTGAAAGGGCTCCTCCTACCCAGGCCTCGATCCCAGGGAGCAGACAAGACTCTCAGAAGATCCTTGCATTTTCCTTTCTTCCTCCAATCTGATGCCACTTCACCCACCTCTGTATTGCTTTGCTAGTTTTTCTTCTCCATATTGTCACTCAACTTGAATTTGTCTATATTTATCTTATTTTCTCCACTGGATAAGCTCTCTTTAAGGTCCAGACCTTACATTTCTTATTTTTTTTTTATCTCCCATGATCTACATTAAAGAATAAGCATTTTAAGAAAGGATTTGTTGATATCATTGCTCCCAGCGGAGGGAATGCTGTACAACTCAGAAATCAAATGAGTATTAAATAGCAAGAGCTATAAGGAGGTACTCACTTCGAATCCAACATTTCTGCGCTTTGCTTTCTTTATAGCTCTATTCTTCAAGACTTCCTCACTGGCCACGGAGAACGTTCCCACCTGCAAGACAATACAAATTCAACAGCAGTAAGATAAAGCCAAAAAGATGACAAAATACTCAACAAGAAGAAGCTAGAACTGAGCCACTGTGCCTGGCCTCTCAAAAAATAAATTTTGGCCAGGCACAGTGGCTCGGGCCTGTAATACTAGCACTTTGGGAGGCCACAGGTCAAGAGTTTGAGACCAGTCTGGTCAACATGGCGAAACTCTGTCACTACTAAAAATGAAAAATTAGCTGGACATGGTGGCGGGCACCTGTCATCCTAGCCACTTGGGAGGCTGAGGCAGGAGAATCACTTGAACCCGGGAGGCAGAGGCTGCAGTGAGCTGAGATAGCGCCACTGCACTCCAGCCTGGGCAACAGAGCAAGACTCTGTCTCAAAAAAATTAATTAATTTTGTTATTTATAACATACACACGATTTTTAAGATGAGTCCTGCCCAACGTACAAAGGCCACAGAGGCACCTAGGACCTCGCTGGAAAACTACTGCTCTTCCAGGTGTGCGCAAAGTGCACTCATGTCCACATATCTGATGTCCACATCAGAAATCTGCTGAATATATTCGGCTTTAGTTTATAACCTTTTTTTTACCCTGTAGGGTCGGAATAAAATATTTCCCATGAAAAAATGCTCACCTATAGTTGTTTCAGATCATATTAAACTTAATGGGATCCTACACTCATAGAGGGGACGTCTGGCTGCACTTGCCCCAAGTTAAATGGACTTAACTAAATGTAATCTTTCCACACATTTCATTAGCATATGTTCAAATGGGAGCTCTTTCATTCCTCAATATTTTAATGTCTAAGCAAATTGTTACATGGTAATCTAGATGTTACTATAGCCCAGAACGTAACTGCTTAAGATCTTAAACCAACAACAAAAAGCCAAAAACCCCCATAACCAAAGATTTTAGTTAAAAAGCACCAAGTTAGTTTTGACCCTGTCAAAACATTCACATCCTTGTGATTCATAAACATATGAGAGGCGATACACTTGCAGAGAAAAAAAAGTACTAGTACCAGAAAGATTCCGAAAGAAGGAAGATGACAGTCTAAGAATAAGCCTGGAAACACTTGCAAGTTTTTAAATTTTTCTTTTTTTTACTTAGCACTATGCTGTTAACCTGAAAGGCTAACTTGGTTACAGATTTCCTTAGTCATCTGGCCTGGGGGTAACACACTGCTGATAAGGTATTATTGGAGAGTCCAGCCCTGCAGTGCTTTGTGGGTGTTCTCCCTGAAGGGGAAAAAAAGAGATTTTAAGAAATAAAGACACAAAACAAAGAGATAAACAGCTAGGCCTGGAGGACCCTTACCACCAAGACACTAGACTGGTAGTAGCCCTGAAAGGCTGGGCGTGCTGATATTTACTGCATACAAGACAAGGGAGCAGGGTAACAAGGATGAGTCGTCCAGATTGATAAGGTCAAGCAAGTCACGTGATCATGTGACAGGGGGCCATTCCCTTTTAGGTAAAAGGGAGCCGAAGCAGAGAGGGAAGGCAGCATACGTCAGCGTTTTCTTCTATGCACTTGTAAGAAGGATCAAAGACTTTAAGACTTTCACTATTTCTTCTACTGCTATCTACTAAGAACTTCAAAGAGGAACCAGGAGTACGGGAGGAGCATGAAAGTGGACAAGGAGCGTGACCATTGAAGCATAGCACCACAGGCCTCTGGATGACTGTGGGCAGGCCTGGATAATATCCAGCCTCCCACAAGAAGCTGGTGGAACAGAGCATTCCCTGACTCCTCCAAGGAAAGGAGACTCCCTTTCGCGGTCTGCTAAGTAAAGGGTGCCTTCCCAGACACTGGCGTTACCACCTGACCAAGGAGCCCTCAAGTGGTCCTTATGTGGGCGTGACAGAGGGCTCACCTCTTGCTTTCTAGGTCACTTCGCACCATGTCCCTTCAGCACCTGACCCTATACCTGCCGGTTATTGCTTGGTCATATCAGTAGTACAACAAAGAGTAATACTAAAAGCTAATGATTAGTAATGTTTATAGTAATGACTGATAATGTCCACGATCATCTCTATATCTCATTTGTATTATAATTATTCTAACTATTTTCTTTATTACACTGAAACAGTTTGTGCCTTCAGTCTCTTGCCTCTGCACCTGGGTAATCCTTCAACCACATCCTGTAAGTACAGCTGTGTTTTACTCTGTTTCTTAGACAGAGTCTCACCCTGCCGCCCAGGCTGGAGTGCAGTGGTGCAATCATAGGTCACAGCAACCTTCAACTGCTAGGCTCAAGCAACCCTCACGCCTCAGCTTTCCAAACTGCTCTGACTATAGGCTCAGGCCACCATGTTCAGCTAATTTAAAAAAATTTTTTTGGGTCAGGCGTGGTGGCTCACGCCTGTCATCCCAGCACTTTGGGAGGCCGAGGCAGGCGGATCACTTGAGGTCTGGAGTTTGAGACCAGTCTGGCCAACATGGTGAAACCTTGTCTCTACTAAAAATATAAAAATTAGCTGAGTGTGGTGGCGCACACCCATAATCCCAGCTACTTGGGAGGCTGAGGCAGGAGAATCACTTGAACCTGGGAGATAAAAATTGCAGTGAGCCGAGGTCATGCTACTGTGCTCCAGTCTGGGTGACAGAGTGAGACTGTCTTAAAAAAAAAAAAAAAAAAAAATTTTATAGAGACTGGGGTCTCTCTATGTTGCCCAGTCCTATTGTTTACGAGGGAAAAATGATCCGATTTCCTCAGGGGAGACCATTTTTATTTTGCTGGAAAAGGAACTAGGCCAATCTAAATTCTGTTCCTATAAATGCAATTGTTAGGGGTCTCAGATCTACCATTAAGAAGAGGAAATAAAGCAGGCCTCCAAGAAGCATTACGGAAAGGGAGTACCACAGACCGAGATGGTGATGGCATACTACTTTCACATCTGAGCAGTGTGCTAAGTTCATGACTAGATAACCTACCTCAGCCTTCAATCATGACTCAAATGGCTTACTGCAAACCATGGGTTTAGAATGCTTCAAGTATACGAAACTCAGGAGGAAACTGCTTCTACTAAGGAGAATATTTAAGGAGCAGGCACTAGTGGAAAAGCACATCTAAATGTAATTAATACATTTCTACACTAACTAGAGATCACAGAAATGTAATTAATAGCTACACTAAGTACAGGTCATGTGATTTCTTGTCATCTGCCATTCATGATGTTCTTAGAAAGGTCTTTTAGTTCTGTCACAAGTCTTCATGAGGAACCCCAAAATGAATTTAAAAGGTAGAAGAAACAGGAAATCATTCTTAGAGAAGCTACTTTTTACCTCTTCAGCTTCATCTTCTTGATCCCAATTCCTATCTGTCAGTTCCTTCTCAGCATTTCTTTTGGCCATGTTTTCGAACCTGTTATAGAAAACAGAAGCAAGGAGTTCATTTCTTTAAAAGAATAAATTCTTACAAAGAATTGTAAAAATTCACTCTAGCATGAAGTAAGATAAAAACATCTCTGATGCCACTGGAAACTGCTTTAATGAGAACTTCACAATGGTGCTGCTAGGCTCCCAGTGTTACAAATCAATAAAGGTTTTTTCCAGGAGGCAAAAGAAGATTCCTAGGGAACACCAGCACTCCTGAACAACACTAAACCAACTCCATTTGGAAAAATTAAAAAGAAATATCAATTGATTTTAAAAAATCTGGAATCTGAAGTACGTATATATGATCAAAAAGTCCTTAACTTATTCTATGCATATACTTAAAGTTTTGCCATAAGGAAAACAATTTTAATATTTAAAATTCTCTTAAAGATGATGCATTAAAGAAGTGTATCATTCAGTAAGAATACAAGTAATGGGTTGGAAATGCCTTCACAACACGAATATTGTTCTTCAGGCTGCAGCCGACAGAGATACATGGTTCCAAGACTGAACATTTCGTTGCCTCAAATTGTATATTGCCAAGACAATTAGAAGTTCAAAATGATTAACATGGATGTGTTTTCTGAGAACTTACAACCTTTCAAAAATAAATCATTGGCTTAACTCTTGAATACCATGGCATTAGTGGAAGAGGCAGAACTGGGGACAGCATGAACTCTGCGGTGGACTCCGGTGCCTATCCAAAAAGGGTGCTCCTGTCCCTCCCTTAAAATTTACAATTTGTTTTCTGATCCTAATATCATAACAACAACAAAACAAAAAAGTCCATAATCCAGAGCTCCACTCTGAGTGTTATGCTGGCTTCTTCACTAACTCTCCAGCTGGACAAACAAACCTTTCCATTTCCTCTACTACCCACCTCGCCCAGGAGCTTACTGATTAGTTTTGGGGACCTGCCAGGTCTTGTTAAACCTACCTGAACTCCTTCCTGATATTCTCCCCACTCTTGTTTGCCCGCAACACCACAACACACCAGAAGAAGCTTCCTAGAACTTTGTAGTCACTGAGATATAAGGTGATACATCACTCTTTAGTATCTAAAAGTAAAATGCAAACGCTGGCATTCCAAAGGCCTCTACAATTTGATGACCAGTTGAGTAATTACACAGGGGCTGTCAGCTTGTAATACATTTTAGTGATTTTTAAATTGTATAAGTATGTGCTATTTTTCTGATTACAAATGATATTAAAGTCCAAGATTCTAAAATAGAAAGTATGAGAATACACTTTCCATTCGCTGGGAACCCTCTCTTTTTAATGCCCGGCCAAAAATACTTGGTTAAGTTTTGTCATTAATCTTTGTCATACAAACAAAAACAAATACAGGAATACACATAATTCTTTACGGTTCAGAAACCAGGTCTCTATACGGATTATTATTATTATTATTATTTTTTGAAACGGAGTCTCGCTCTGCAGCCCAGGCTGGAGTGCAGTGGCCGGATCTCAGCTCACTGCAAGTTCCGCCTCTCGGGTTTACGCCATTCTCTTGCCTCAGCCTCCCGAGTAGCTGGGACTACAGGCACCCCACCACGCGCGGCTAGTTTTTTGTATTTTTTAGTAGAGATGGGGTTTCACCGTGTTAGCCAGGATGGTCTCGATCTCCTGACCTCATGATCCGCCCGTCTCGGCCTCCCAAAGTGCTGGGATTACAGGCTTGAGCCACTGCGCCCGGCCCTCTATACAGATTCTTTTGGCAATTTTTCTACTCATTAACTAACATCTCCGCCAGAGGGTCGGAGAAGTAAGAAGTTGCCAATGGTCACATATGCTATTTAAGATTAATTGTAGGGCCGGCGCAGTGCCTCACACCTGTAATCCCAGCACTTTGGGAGGCCAAGGCGGACAGATCACTTGAGGTCAGGAGTTTGAGATCAGCCTGGCCAACATGGTGAAACCCCACCTCTACTAAAAATACAAAAATTAGCTGGATGTGGTGGTGGCACCTATAATCCCAGCTACTCGGGAGGCTGATGCAGGAGAATCTCTTGAACCCAGGAGGCGGAGGTTGCAGTGAGCTGAGATCGCGCCAATGCACTCCAGCCTGTGTGACAGAGCAAGACTCCGTCTCAAAACAAAACAAAACAAAAAAAAAAGAAAAAAGAAAATTAACTGTGGAGAAAAAAGGGATGGAGCTGAATGCACAAAAACTGTAACAGTAAAATTTTACCTTCTAACTCATACCCACAATGAAGAGACAGGTGGCACAGCAAAATAGTCTAAATAAATGTAGGGGCTTCCACGTCCTAACACACTCACCAAATCAGTATATAACCAAAAGGCAGGGATCTTTGTTTTGTTTACAGATATACTCCAAATGTCCCAACAGCGCCCAGCTCAAACAGCAGGTGTCCTGTCTATCATTAGATCAATGAGCTGGGGTACTGCATAAAGTATTTCAAAAAATACTGAAAGATCTGGCATCCCAGTTTTGCCATTTTCTAGCTGTGAGAACTTGGGCAAGTTATATTTAATTTTTGTGCCTCAGTTTCTTCATCTGTGGAACAGGAAGTATTAAGAAAGTTAAGATAAACAAAGATTGGCTTAGAACACTGCCTGGAGCAGAGGACGGGCTTAATAAATTATTAAACAAACAAGTGTTATTAGAAGCAAAGGCTATAAACTACCATTTTCCCTCCAAAACGTAAAAGTTGTAGCATGGAAGAATAACTTGGATTACAAACCAGACTTTTAAAAATATTTTACCAAATCCCTGTTTTATTTCAAAGCATGACACTTCAGACAATACATTTTACTTCTATGCTAGAAGTGGGGGGCGGGGGGGAAACCCTCTGTAAAATATTCTGAACAAGGCCTGGCACCTGGCCTTATGTCTAGCTACTATTACGAAGAACTTAAGGGAGGCGGAAGAATCACTTGAAGCCAGGAGTTGGAAACCAACTTGGTCGCTACAAAAATAAAGATGGACATAGATTAGATGAATAAATAGAAATAAAAAATTAGCCGGGCGTAGTGGCGCACACCTGTGGTCCCAGCTACCTGGAAGGCTGAGGCAGAAGAATCACTTGAGCCCAGGAGCTTGAGGCTACAGTGAGCTACAACTACACTCCGGCCTGGTGACAAAGCAAGACCCAGTCTCAACCAAACAATCAATAAAAGGGAATTTAAAAAGCGTCTGCGCTTGTGGGTAAAAAACCACCACATTTGACATGATTTCTAGGTATGAAGCAACGTGGTAGGAGACTGAAAGTCTAGGCAAACTGGAAAAAAACATTATTTGTGCCTGATATAGTTATGTGGTCTCTGGCATCTGGTGTAGCTCTGCCCTTGGAGCTCAACTTGTCAACATCAGCTTAAAACGAAAACACAGATTTGGTTATACTTAATAGTGAGGTGCCTTGTTGAAGGGAGAGAACAAGGGGGCCAACTAAGGAGACAGAAATACCGAATCTCCAAACTGTTCCTTAATGGAACCGAGCAAATGGGTGATCAATGACCCGGGAACGCAGTAAGAAAGTGAAGCTAGGCCAGAGAGGTAATGCGCCCAGGAGAAAAGCGACGAGGGGCGGCCAGAGGGAGAGGAGAATCGAGAGGAATCGCTAGGAAGGAAACGGAGACTACCACGCCAAGACAGCCCTGCCAGCCCCCTACCTCCGCCGGGGCCGCAGGGGCGAGCCTCACTCGAGTCGGACGCCGCAGCCTGGCGAGGCCCAGGGCCCGCTTCACAAACAGCCCACGCTGCGTCGCCGCTGTCATCCCACCCCACCCTCCACCCGTCGCTGCCCACCCGCGCGCCCCGCCCGGCACGCGCGCCCGACCCAGGATCCCTCCCTAGGGTCCCGGCCCCTAGCCCTGTACCCCACTCCCCAGTGTCCCGTCCTCCAGCCCCTCCCCAGGGTCTGGTCCCCTGGCCCCGCACCCCTCCCCAGGGGCCCGTCCCCCGGCCCTGAACCCTCACCCCTCTCCCCAGGGTCCAGTCCCCAGCCCTGCACTAGCACTCCCCTCCCAGGCCCCAGCCCGCTCAGCACCAGGTTCCCGCCCTCAGCCCCTTCCCCTCCTGCGCCGGCCGCCGCCCCTCACCTCCTTGGCGGCTGCCGCAGCACTCGCTAGGTCTTGGGTGCGGCGAAACCCGGGGCGCGGCGGCGCTGGGGTCTGGAGCGTGCTGGTGGTCGTCTGGCTGAGCGCGCTCGGCCGCTTCCGGTGCTGCCCTGCGGGCCTCAGAGAACTTGGTGCTCAGCAAGCCCAGAGACTCAAACACCATGTCCCCGGGGGGGGCTCCTCACGCTGTGTTCGGCAGGGAGGCGAGAGAGCCGGTTCAGCCCGAGACTGCCGTGGTAACCGCGCCGAACACGCTCCGGGCGGCCATTTTGTAACTCGAATCTACCCCCAAAACCAATTCGAAAAAAAGGGAGGAAAGAAACGCCCGCGTTCAGCTACTGCGCAAGCGCGCCGAGGCCTCCGGTAGCAGCGCCTCCTTCCGCCGGCCGGGCCCCTCACGCGGCGCATGCGCCCAGCTCCCTAGAAACCAGCGCCGGGCGGTGCGTGCCCGTCTCGCGCAAGCGCGCACGCGCCGACCTTAATCGCTGAGCCGGCACCCGCAGCGGCGGCTTGGGGTGTTCGGCTCACGTGGGGCTGGCTGCGCGTCTTCCAGGCTGTTCTCGCGCTAGTCGCTGCTAAGGGGCCGGCCATGCGCGAGGAGCTGCGGCGAGGAAGGTCGGTCAGTGGACATGGCCGAGGCTCGCGGTGTCCGCGTGTGGGAGCTGCAGGGCTGAGGAGAGGCCGCCCGCGACCCTCGGGAATCCTGTGAGGTGCCAGTGGGATCGCTTCACGTCCGGAGGCCCCGCCCCGGGGGACGCGCCCAGGTGGCCCTGCTGGCCGTACCTGGCCGGGGTGGCCCGGAGCGGCTGGGTCTCGGCGCCAGGAGGGGACGTGTGGACCGCCTGTTAAAGGACCCCTCGTTCGCTGACATTTGATTTTGCGTCGCGTGCCTTCTCTTCTGTTTTTTCCAGCCCCTGAGATTCCTTAGTGCGTCCTGGGCACTGAGCTTTTTCACCCAGGCTGGACTGAAGTGGCGCGATCTTGGCTCACTGCAACCTCCGTCCCCTGGGTTCAAGCGATTCTCCTGCCTCAGCCTCCCGAGTAGTTGGGATTACAGGTGCCACCACCGCGGCCCGAACCCGTGTGGAATGTTCCACTTTGACCAGTGTCTGCGAAATGGCGGGGGGCTTAGAAAATGGTGCAGTTTGGACTAACAGATACGGCGACATCAAAATGTTTCCTGGGTCTGTTAAGTCCTGGGTTTGTTAACATTATTAATCTGTTCCTGTAACCCGAAACATCTTGTGATTACTAAGAAAGCAGCCAACAGGTCTCTGCCTTATTTTACCCAGCGCCTCTTCAGGATGGAATTGCTCCGGTTCCAATGCCTCGGACAGCCTTGCTGCTTGAGCTCTAGGTTGTGACCGTGTCAGGGATAGAGGCAGCTTAGGTGGAGGTAGACTTTCTTGTATTCGACATTGAACTGTGGCTTATTAAAAGCAGAACTTTTATTCTTGCAGTAGTACAGTATTATAAGGGTAAGCAAAATAATGAACACATTTCATTCTTAATTACACATTGTAGCACGAAATAACTGATGCCTTTCTAATGCAAATAAAAGAGATTTATGTCTATAATAGCACTGTAGCTGACTTGCGCCTTTCCGGATGGATTTCACTGCTGACTAAAATGACAACTTTAAACTGGCTATAACTCAGGAGAATGGAGGCACTTTGCACGCAGACATCTACCTCCATTGAATTTGGTTACTTCCTTTTAATGAAGCTCAAGTCTCATGTTATGAAATACTGCTCCAAAGGTGTTAACCACTTTTTTCCTATACTCTGCCTTTCAAAAATCCCTTTCAATTTGCTTAACCCCTGAGAGCCAAAGGACTTTGATGGTTGTTAGGTTGGGTCATTGTCATCGTGTTCAGTAAATATCCAGACATGTCAGTTTACCTACTTGACCTAATTCCAAATGAGTCCATGGTGATGTGATCCTGCCTTTCTGCTGTTAGAGGTCTATGCCAGGAGCCAGCTTTGTCTCAGTTTTGCCACAGTGATCAAGTCATAAATGTCTCAGATCATTCAAGTCCAGTTTAACCTAGTAAAGAAAATTGCAAGATAATATTGCTGTATTCTAGCTGTGTTCTGGCCTTCATTTTAGGTAGGCTTAAACCTTGACCTGGAGTCATTCCTGTTACGATTTACCAGACAACACCCAACAGGAAGCTTACAGAACTACACTTTGCTCCTAATGATAAGGAAGGAAAACAGGAAATGTTCTGTTTTCTGCCTGGCAGTGGGGCTTTGGAGTTAATCTCCTGGCCATATCACTTCCCAGCTTGACAGCCTTGGACAAACTGAACTCTGAGCTCAGTTTCTTCATCTGTAAAGTGAGGGTATATTATGTACTTTCATTTGGTTGTAGAGATTAAATGTGAACACTTAGGTAAAGCACACAGTATGGGCTGAGTAAATGGACTGTTAAATAAGATAGTATCAGTTGTTTTTAAGTTTCTTGGAGCTTTCCTAAACACCTCAAAAGATTTTCATTTTTTTCTAAAGCTAATATTTTTCTAATTCTTGTTTTAAAATATTTTACAGTAAAATTTTTAGCCAGGCGTAGTGGCTCACACCTGTAATCCCAACACTTGGGGAGACCAAGGCAGGAGGATTGCTTGAGCCCAGGAGTTGGGAGACCAGCCTGAGCAACATAATGAGACCTCGTCTTGTCAAAAAACTATGGAAAATTTTTGAAAAACAGGCCAGGCACGGTGGCTCACGCCTGTAATCCCAGCACTTTGGGAGGCCAACATGGTCAGATTGCTTGACCCCAGGAGTTTGAGACCAGCCTTGGCAACGTGGCAAAACCCCATCTCTGCAAAAACTATAAAAATTAGCTGGGCATGGTGGCATGTGGTAGTTCCAGCTACTTGGGAGGGCTGACGTGGGAGAATTGCTTAACCCCGAGAGGTCGAGGCTGTAGTGAGCTGTGATTGCACCACTGCACTCCAGCCTGGGTGACAGAGCAAGACCTTGTCTCAACATAAATAAAATATTTGTGAAATGGTAATTCAGTTCCATTATTTTTTCTTTACTGATCAGAAATATAACTTTCACCCCCACTGAGGCTTAAAGGAACAAAAACAAAAAGTGTAGCTGACATTCAGAGGTTTCGGCTTCCAGACCGACACTAATATTGAACTGAGTTCCTGTAATTCTGGCTAAAAGCAAAGAGCTGTGTTTTAGCCAGAGCAGTTTTATTATGCGTTAGATTTATGATTTCCAGTAGGCTTTTGGGAATGTTGCCCAGAGGTCAGGGACTCCCTGTGCCCATTCATAGATTCTAGACTGAATCTCTTTCAATATGAACACATTTGGCTCTGCAACAAAGACTTCTTAAACTGGGATTCAACTGGATTGCCTTGAGGCTTTGGGCAGAGCACATGACTTATTTTGTCCTAGAAATTCCAATCTACTGGACGCTCAGAAACTTTCACAACTTGTATTTTTCATATTTTTTCATATTTTAGGCTTCAGTGCAGAAAGATTAAAACTAATGGCTAAGTTTTCTAATGCTGTTATTTTTCTTGAGGCTTTATGGACACCAAAAAAGTAACAATATGTAGTATGTAAAAAAAAGATACTGTGAATTGTAAAAGCCTATCTTTTTTCTGAGAACAAAATTAGCCAATTAAGTAATAAAACCATCAAGAGACGTCACCAGCTAATGACGATAGAGGTAAAAATTGCTCTGCATTCCGAGGAGGGAGGAATCAGTGCAAGCAGAACTGATTAATCATTCACATGTTGGAGCTGAATGACCTCCTAGGATGGATGGGTTTTATGGAGGTGGAGAGGTGGGGGAGGGTGCTGATGAAATCACTGGGAAAGCTCCTTTTTCCTACCATTTTTCTTCAGTCCCTTTATAGCCACAACTGCTTAAAGAAACCAGATGGCCCCTGGATGGTGCCAGAGCTTCTTGACCCCTTATCAGATACCACAGGAAGATAAGACTGCAGAGTGGAACAGGATAGGCAACCCCTAGTTGGCTTCAGATCATTATCATTATCCCCTCCCCTAAAATAAAGTCTCCACCGTTTTGTGTACATGTGATGTATGAAGATGTATGTTTATGAATCGTGCGTGGACATTTAGAGTCTCACTTTGCACATGCTAACATTCCTCTCCTGTCCCACACCTAGTCCTAAAAACTCCATGCCTTCTAGTGTTTGGGGAGAAGGGGCATTTAGAGTGAGAGCTCCTTCCCTGGCCAGCGACTAAAACCTGGTTACTGCTTACGGTTGGATGTCCTCTGTTTAAATCGATACAAAGTGGGGAAAGAGCTGAGTTTACCAGTGGCGACTGGAAGACCCTCTCTTTGAGACTTGATCACGAGGTCAGGAGATCAAGACCATCCTGGCTAACACGGTGAAACCCCGTCTCTACTAAAAAATACAAAAAAATAGCCGGGCGAAGTGGTGGGCGCCTGTAGTCCCAGCTACACGGGAGGCTGAGGCAGGAGAATGGCGTGAACCCGGGAGGCGGAGCTTGCAGTGAGCTGAGATCCGGCCACTGCACTCCCGCCCGGGCGACAGAGCGAGACTCCATCTCAAAAAAAAAAAAAAAAAAAAAAAAAAGAGACTTGTATCAAACCAGGCCTCAGTCTGCCTGGACCTGCTCTGTCATTGCTTTCACTATGTTGACCTGCTTGCTGTTTTACCCTTTGTGTCTGGCCCTCCGTTATACTTAGCCTTCTTTCCTCCTGCCCATCCCCACCCTCTTTCACATACTTTTTCTCCAGTTTTGTGACTTTAGCAGACCTTTTTGGCTGGCCCCCAGCACATCCTACGGCCTGGCAGCAGGCGGTTTCTGCCTGGAGGGCTGAGCCATCGAAAGATTTCAAGATGTATATTTTGTAAGGCAAAGCCTGTACTCATAGACTGTGAAGGACCTGGTTGGGGAAATGAGAAAAAACGGATGGGAAAAAAGTAGTCAGCAATTTTACTGTGTGAGATATTAGTGGGCGAGATAACGCGAAGCAGTGCTTGATTAAATGCCAAATGAAGTTCCAGTGGTAGCTGAGAGAAGCGAGGGGAGAGATCATTTCAGACTGGGGCCTGTGTTAGTCTGCTCGCGCTGTTGTAGCAATGTAGCACAGACTGAGTGGTTTAAACTAAAGATTGATTTCCTTACCGTCCTGCAGTCTGGATATCCAAGATCAAGGTGTCAGCAGGGTTGGTTTCTTCTGAGGACTCTCCTCAACTTGTAGATAGTCACTTTCTCCCTGTGTCTTCATGGTCTTCCCTCTCTATTTTGTCTGTGTCTCTAATCCCTTATACGAACACCAGTCAGGCTGGGCACAGTGGCTCACACCTGTAATCCCAGCACTTCGGGAGGCTGAGACAGGAGGATCACTTGAGGTCAAGAGTTTGAGACCAGCCGGACCAATATGGTAAAACCCCGTCTCCACTAAAAATACAAAAATTAGCCAGGAGTGGTAGCTCGCACCTGTGGTCCCAGCTACTTGGGAGGCTAAGGCAGGAGAATGGCTTGAACCTGGGGAGGGTGAGGTTGCAGTGAGCTGAGATCACACCTCTGCACTGCAGCCTGGACAACAAGCAAGACCCCATCTCAAAAACAAATAAGGCTGGGTGCAGTGGCTCACGCCTGTAATCCCAACACTGGGAGGCTGAGGTGGGCAGATCACTTGAGGTTAGGAGTTCGAGGCCAGCCTGGCCAACACAGTGAAACTCCATCTCTACTAAAAATACAAAAATTAGCTGGGCATGGTGGTGCACGTCTGTAGTCCCAGCTATTTGGAAGGCTGAGGCAGGAGAATCGCTTGAACCCAGGAGGCAGAGGTTCCGGTGAGCAGAGATTGTGCCATTGCATTCCAGTCTGGGTGACAAGAGCAAAACTCCTTCTCAAAGACAAACAAAAAACACCAATTTCTGGATTTCTAACTGCCTCATTTTAATTTAGTTACTTCCGAGGCCCTTTCTCCAAATATAGTCACATTTTGAGGTACTGGGGGTTAGGGCTTCAACATAAGAATTCGAGGGAAACAAATCTGAGCCCACAGCAGGGTAATAGGAAGAGCTTTACCAAGTAAAAGCTGGGATTGGAAATACCCCATTTCTGTGGTTAAAAAATGTACCTTTGACATTTCTGAAATCAGTATATTTCTGACATTCAGGGTACAGTTTAAAAAGGCATACTGTCCTGGTTTTACCATTAATGGCTGAAAGGATGGACAGTACAGACTTTCACTGGGA
Source organism: Chlorocebus sabaeus (assembly GCF_047675955.1). Lineage (NCBI taxonomy): Eukaryota > Metazoa > Chordata > Mammalia > Primates > Cercopithecidae > Chlorocebus > Chlorocebus sabaeus. The sequence goes on from NC_132922.1 coordinate 5,679,504, forward strand.
AAGAGTGTTAGATGCATCGGCTTCTTGGGGCAGGGGCAAGAGTTTTCTCTAAGTTGTCTATCCGAATTGAATCTGCCTTGCCTGAGCCGCTCCTTTCAGACTTTCTTCCCTCTCCCCAGCCATCAGTGACTTTCAGTCTTCATCCCCAAGTCCTCTTTCTTCCTCTGCCTCAGAACCTAGTTAATTGCTTCTATTCAGGGAAATCAGAGAACAAGAGTCTGGGACTGGGATTCCTTCTCAGAGAATGCAGGAGTAGAAGGCAAACACATCTGACCTCTTGCTTATGTCACAGAAGAGTACAGGATGCTATGTACTGAATTGTTTCCCCTATGAATTCATATGTTGAAGCTCTAACTCCCAATGTGATTGAATTAGGAGTAAGAAAGTAATTAGGTTACATGATGTCATACAGCATGTGAAAACACAGCCAGAAGCTGGCCATCTGCATACCACCAGGAAGTGACTTGCCAGCCTCCAGGACTGTAAGGAAATAAACCGTTGCTTAAGTCATCGGTCTATGGTATTTTGTTAAAGCAGTCCAAGCTAACTAATACACAGGGGTACGAGTCCCTCTGAAAATTGTCAGTGTTCCTTCAGTTCTCTTTGGGTCAACTTCAGTACGAATTCATCCCTGCACTAACAATAGGTCTTAGGCCAGTCAAACTGTACCCCTGACACTGAGGATGGTTCCACTCATTTGCCATCCCCTAATTCAGGAGGTGGATGGATAGATATATGAACAAAATTGGGATCTTTTTGAGAAGGAAGAGGAAGGGAATCAGTGCTGGGCACACATTTAGCAGTGTCCAGATGCCCATATGTGATATGACTATCATATGATCTTAGGTGGCATTAACTGTATACTATTTAGAAGGAGGGAAATGGCCTCTTTCTACTCCCAGCAGTTGAGACCAAACTTGTAGTAAGCACAAGGAGAGGCTGCGAAGAGGGTAGAGGCTAAGCATGCAGGGCCCTGGAGATTGGCTGCTTGCATTTTAATACTGTCTTTCACCTCCTAGCATTGTGACTTTGAGCAGGATACTTTTGTGTCTCCTTGTCTCCAAAATGGAGAATAATAGTAGTAACCTATCTAACGGGATTACTGAAGATTCAAGTAATACAACTGACATGCTTTAAACACAGCCTGGCACATAAGTACTAAATAAAAATTGGTGTTTATAATTAGTCTGCTCTGGGAAACATTCTTTAAAGGAGCATATAGACTAAGTGCCACAGATTTAGAGAATGTGACTGAAAAGGGAAGGGGACAAGCCATGTCATTGAAGTGAAGGCTGAAGGAGCCAGGGGTGTTAAGACCCGAAATGAGAAAACAGGATATAAAGCATTGGACACATCTGGAAAGGTCTCTTATTGTTTGTTGTCTGTTATATGTGTTTTGTATGACTCAGAAGTAGATAAGACTAACAGTCCTAGAAGGAATGTGGAAGACAATGAGATGGAGTCGAGAGTGTGGTTTCATAGTCATAAAGACCCAGATCTGAATTCCAGTTCTGTCACTGATGAGTTCTGTGCCCTTGGAGAATTTACTTACATTCATGGAACCTCAGTTTATTTGTCTGTCTGTAAAATGGAAATAATGACTTCTACTGCTGTTTGGTTGAGAGGTGATGGGCATGGTGCATAGCGCAGCAGAAAGGTACTACCAGATGAGTTTACTGTCTGTGATCCGGTCCTCAATTTTGCAGGTCTAAACTTTTGTAATTACCCAAAGATGAGGTTGGCGGCAGACCGACACTAATACCTCTTCAGGGCTGTAGTGGGTTGAATAGTTAGTGGCCCTCAAAAGATATGTCAGCATCCTAACCCACTCAACTGGTGGATGTAACCTTATTTGGGAAAAGGGTCTTTATAGATGTAATTAAGGACCTTGAGATGAGATGATCCTGGATTTTCCAGGTGGACACTAAATGCAGGGACAGGTGTTCTTAAGGGAGGAGGAGCAGGCGGCCATGGGAAGACAGCAAGAGAATGGAGGTATGCAGCCATAAGCCAAGGAACACGTGGAGCCACCAGACACTGGAAGAAGCGAGGAAAGATTCTCCCCTAGAGCCTTTGGAGGGAGTGAGGCCCTGCTGGAGTTTCAACTTTTAGCCTCCAGAGCTGTGAGAGAATAAATTTCTCTTGTTTGAAGCCCCCAAGTTTCTGGTAATTGTTAGAGCAGCCTCAGTAGCCGCTAGATAAAGTCTAGTTGATTAGAGAAATCTATCTGGCTTAACTAATGGTAAAAATACATTTAAGAAAATAATTCCTTTGGGAGGCCAAGGCAGGAGGATTGCTTGAGGCCAGATGTTTGAGACCAGCTTAGGCAACTAAGCAAAACCCCATCTCTACAAAATTTTAAAAAATTAGCTGGATATGGTAGCACATGCCTGTAGTCCTAGCTACTAGGAAGGCTAAGGCCGGAACATTGCCTGAGACCAGGAGTTGGAGGCTGCTGTGAGCTATGATCCCACCATTGACTCCAGCTTGGGCAATGCAGCAAGACTGTGTTGCTCAAAAAAAGAATCAGAAGTAAGTAATCAGAAGAAGGTGTTGTTAATAAAAACCAGATAAGCTGGGCTTGGAAAAGAATATTTTGCCACAGATTCCATCCCTGTCCAGGTGAAAGAGATGAGGAACCTAGAGACCAAACATTTTGGTTACTATTGAAGTGTTCTGTTCAGTGGGTCATGGATCTTTCATCATTATGCTACTTCCTGGTCTGAGTGAAAGCTCTTCAAGACTGTTTCTTTCTTTGCTGCAGTTCAGCATTTATCAAAAAATAGCCAATGGAATGCCAGTGCTGAGAAATGCTCTGAAGTTGGTTAAATAGGCTCAGGATGTCGTTTCTCCCCCCGGCTTGGAGCTTCACAAGCACATCATCATAGGAGCCAAGAAGTTAAGACCTAAAGCTGTTTAAGCTATTTAATATTTTCACAAATTTATTTGAACCCAGGACCTTTATATAGCAAAATAATACCACATTAGAAACATTAATAACTGTATCCTGATACGGGGAAAGAGAATGCCCTGGTTAAGAAATTCAAGACAATAAACACTGCGTGGCAGTGTAATCCCAGCAGTTTGGGAGGCCGAGGTGGGCAGATCGCCTGAGGTCAGAAGCTCGAGACCAGCCTGGCCAACACGGCAAAACCCCATTTCTACTGAAAATACAAAAATTAGCCGGGCATGGTGGCAGGCGCCTGTAATCCCAGCTACTTGGGAGGCTGAAGCAGGAGAATCACTTGAACCCAGGAGGCAGAGGTTGCAGTGAGCTGAGATTGCTCCAGTGCATTTCAGCCTGGGCAACAGAGCAAGACTTCATCTCCAAAAAAAAAAAAAAAAAAAGTCAAATTAATAAAATTCAAAATGATAAAATAATAATTTTTTTTTATACTTTATCCTATAGTAGTTTCCTTGCCTCTTCCGGCTTCTGGTGGCTGCCCCAGCATTCCTGAGCGTGTGGCTGTGAAACTCCAATCTCTGCCCCCACCTTCACATTACCCTCTCCGTGTCTCCTTACCTTCCTTTGCCTCTGTCTTGAAAAGACACTGTGATGGCATATAGGACCCACCCAGGTAATTCAGTGTGTTCTCATCTCCAGATCCTTGATCAAGTCACATTTGTAAAGATCTCTTTTTCCTCTTTTTATTTTCTTTTATTATTATTATTATTATAATAATACTTTAAGTTCTAGGGTACATGTGCATAACGTGCAGGTTTGTTACATATGTATACTTGTGCCATGTCGGTGTGCTGCACCCATCAACTCGTCAGCACCCATCAACTCGTCATTTACATCAGGTTTAACTCCCAATGCAATCCCTCCCCCTCCCCCTTCCCCATGATAGGCCCCGGTGTATGATATTCCCCTTCCCGAGTCCAAGTGATCTCATTGTTCAGTTCCCACCTATGAGTGAGAACATGCGGTACTTGGTTTTCTGTTCTTGCGATAGTTTGCTGAGAATGATGGTTTCCAGCTGCCTCCATGTCCCTACAAAGGACACAAACTCATCCTTTTTTATGGCTGCATAGTATTCCATGGTGTATATGTGCCACATTTTCTTAATCCAGTCTGTCACTGATGGACATTTGGGTTGATTCCAAGTCTTTGCTATTGTGAACAGTGCCGCAATAAACATAAGTGTGCATGTGGTAAAGACCTCTTTCTTCAAATAAGGTAATATTTCCAAGTTCCTGGGGTTAGGACTTGGTATCTTTGGGTGGTCATTATTTAACCTACGACAATGGGCCTATCCCTGGGCCATGCCAGCCTGGGTGATAGAGCAAGACTCTTGTCTCCAAAAAAAAAAAACAGTGTTTAATTGCTGAAAAGCATGAAATGTTTCCTTTCCATCCCTGAGTTTCCTCATGTCATTTTTTCCACTGGAATGCCTTCTCCCTCTTCTCTGCTTGTTCAAATTCTACTTTGTCTTTCAAAGCCCATCTCACCTTCTCCCACAAGTCTTCCCTGCGTGCTCCAGCTTTTGATCAACTCCTCCTCAGAATCCTGTGGCACCCCCGGTATCATTCTTCTGAGGCCTCTTCATGTGCGTTGTCTTGGCATTTAAAGTAGGAGTTTGTGTGTATATGAACACATGAGTGTATGTACACATGTGTGATCTCATTTACATTTAAGATCCTCGAGCAGTGTTTTTCAGCTTTGGGCTCCTCTGGTCTCTAGGGATTATGAAGAGATAGTAATGGCTTCATTACAGCTTACCACAGGGACATTGCTAGAGATGTAAAAATGAGTGAGACATGGTCCCTATTTACAGGAAATTCAGAGTGTGGGACAGGCTCCAGTCATAGAAACAGAATTTCAATACAGTATGCTGAGTGCTGTACTACAGACACGCACAGGATGCTGCTGTAGGTGTGTACGCTTCAGGAAGTCTACTTCAGAAAGTTTATCACTGGTCACATGTTTACCCCACAACCGGTTGTCACATTTTAATTAGAATGTCAGCTTTCTCTCTTGGCTGGGATTTTTTTCAACTCAGTATGATCATTCTAGATGTTTCCTGCTGATGAAATTTGATTGACATTTTCTCTTTGCTTTAAAAAATTTTTTTAAATGATGAAGTTGTAAGCTAATAAATGCAGTTTGGCAGATGAAATCTTTAAAAGCCTGGGAGTTCGTTGGGTAAAAGTATAATAGTTGTGTAAAAGGAATCACTTCTCTAGAGGTCAGTGTTTTAAACTTAACTTGGGTTATGCATGTGGTAGTTGTTTGCTAGAGTCTGGGTTGTGTCCCCCAAAATTCATCTTTTCAAGTCCTAATCCCTGTACCTCAGAATGGGACTGCATTTGGAGACAGGGTCCTTAAAGAGGTAATTACATTAACATACAGTCATTAGAGTGGGCTCTAATCCAGTATGAATGCTGTCTTCTTAAGAAGAGCAAATTTGGATGTAGATGCATGGACAGAGGGAAGACCATGTGACGAGGCATCTGCAAGCCAAGGAGAGCAGCCTTAGAAGGAACCACCCTGCTGACACTTCGATCTCGGACTTCTGGCTGCCAGAACTGTGAGAAAAGAAATTTCTGTTATTTAACCACTCGGTCTATGGCAGTTTGCGATGACAGCCCTAGTAAGCTAACACATTGTTTAATAAACCTTTTCTTATATATTGGCTCTCAAGGCCCTTCATAGACATCTTGCCCTGGTCCATTTACTCAGCCTTCTGTCCTGACAGTCCCTCATGCCCTCTATCCCCCCTGGTCTCTCGATGTTCACCGAATACATCCTACCTTTGAATGCCTGAGTCCTTCCTGAGGATTCTCTCTGCCTGGATTACTGTTTCTTCTCCTGGTTGGACTTCCTTGAAAACCTTAGTCAAATGTGTGCTCTTTGGAGCCTTCCAGGGCTCCCAGGCTGAGTTAGAATTTTTTTGTCATTGTATTTTCATGAAAGTCTCTCCTCATTAGACAATGTGCTCCTAAAGTGTAGGACTTAGGTCTGATTCATTTTTGTACCTTTAGAGCCAAACATGGTGTATTAGTTTGCTCAGACTGTCATTATTAACACAATATCACAGGCTGAGTAGTTTAAACAACAAACATTTATTTTCTTACAGTTCTGGATGCTGGAAGTCGCAGATCAAAGCCCAGCAGGGTTGGTTTCTAGTGAGGACTCTGTTTCTGGCTGTAGAGAGCTGCCTTCTAGCTATGTTCTCACATGATCTTTCCTCAGTGCATATATGAAGACAGAGGTCGGGCCCAGGGGAGGGAGAGAGGGCTCACTGGTGTCTCTTCTTATAGGGACAGTAATCCCACATGTGGTCAAGGCCCTGCCCTTATGACCTAATTTAACCTTAATTACTTCCTTATTGGTCCTATCTCCAAATAAAGTCACACTGGGGATTAGGGCTTCAATATATGAATTTTGTGGGGACACAGTTCAGCCTATAACACATGGTCAATCAGGATTTAAGCTGATTTGGAAAAAATTAAGTCTCAATTGTTAGTGAACACCAGTCTCCATCTTGATATGAGCTATCAACAAATAATTCCATTTGAATAAAAAGAATATTTTGAATAAAAGGTAGAATCAAATACTGACAAGCATGACCACAAGTGGAATAAGATAATCTAGGATTATATATCTACATAATTATATATGCAGAATGCTTGCACCAAGTTGTATTAGGCAAGGATATTACAATCACTCTCATTGGAATCTTCTGGAAGAACATACTACATTTCAGATGTCTATAATAGCAATAAGCCACTCAGTCTCTGACTCAGCTTAACTATTTTCATGATTGTTTTGAGCTTTAGGCTCAGATTTTTTTGCCAGCAAAACTCACACTTGACAAACACAGACTGCTGAATGCAAAACAAGTTTTTAATATTTACAATCGGATAAACTTGTTATGAAAAGAACAACTTAAGAGCTTTTTATGAATACAGACTAGAGGATAAGCTACTGAGTAAAATTCTATATCATAGAGACTAATGAAATCCCAATTTAGATTTTATTTTAGGTTTGTTTTGTAGTAAAATACCAACCTTATAAGAAAGGAGTTTCAGGTGTGCAGTTAAGAAACCGAAATAATCTAAGTGAAATATTTAATATATAAGGCCATGTATAGATGCTCCTCAGCTTATGATAAGGTTATGTCCCTCATCATAAGTGGAAACTATTATAAACCTAAAATGCATTTACTACACCTAACCTACTGAACTGCATAGCTTAGCCTAGCCTACCTAAAACTTGCTCAGAACATTTACATTGGCATACAATTGGGTAAAATCATTTAACACACAGCTTATTTTAAAATGCTGAATATCTCATGCAGTTGATTGAATACTGTACTGAAAGGGAAACACAGAATAGTTGTGTGATTAGTCAAGGTATGGCGTCTACTGAATGGGTACTACTCTTGCATCCTTGTGAAGTTGAGAAATTTTAAGTCAATTCATTGTAAGTCAGGAACCATTTCTACCAAGAATTTAGAGACTTTGAGTATATTAGGGTAAACTGGGTTGGCATCTACATAGATTCTAGGCGGAGATAAAATCCTGACAGCTATATAGTTTCATGATTATGATTTTCAGGTGAAAAACACAGCCTGGGAGAAATGTGATGTTTGAGGATCTCGGAGATATGGTGCCTATAATTACTACACAAAAACACTGAAGAGGGCATTAGGGTTGGTGTATTAGTTTTTATCTTCAAGTTTACTTTACTCTTCATCTATGTCACTGATGCTAAGATCCGTTAAATGCTAATTCTGGAGAAAATGAAGATGATCATTGTACAGTGTATGAACCTCGATACTGTGGCCTAGAAGATATTATAAAACAAGATTGATTCTAACTGAAAAGCTTACACATTCTCTAAGCTCCAAATCAGATGTCGAGGGTGGGAGCACTTCTGGAACGGTGGAATAAAGACCTGAGAAAATCAACTCTTCCATAAAAGCAAGAAGACCAAGATACATGAAATAAAAAGCGACAATTAAAGGGAGAAATGCAATACCCCCTTCTCAATAATAGACAAAACTACAGGCAGACGATCAACAAGGATATAGAAGACTTAACACTGTAGAGCAACTAGACCTGATAGACACCGAGAGAACATTCCACCCAAGAACATCAGAATACATACTCTTCACAAGGGCCCATAAAACATTCTCAAAGATAGGCCACGTATTAGGCCATAAAACAAGCCTTATAAAGTTAAAAGGGTTGAAATCATACAAAGTATGCTCTCCATTCACAAGGGAATGAAATGAGAAATTATTAACAGAAGGAAAGTTGGGAAATTCACAGATATGGAAATTAAACAACATACTCATAAATAATGAATGGTTAAAGAAAATCACAAGGGAAATTAGAAAATATTTGGAATGAATTAAAGACATAACACCAAAACTTATGAAGCAATAAATGCAGTTACATACGACAGTGCTTACTTGAGATAATACCTTACTTTTACTGTACCTTTTCTGTGTTTAAATACACAAATACTTGCTGCTGCATTACAATTGCCTAAGCAATAAACTTATTGCTTAGTAACTAAGCAATAAACTTAGAAGCAATAAATGCAGTGCCTAGAAGGAAATTTACATTAACAAGAGATCTCAGTCACAATGGCTCGTGGCTATAATCCCAGGGACTTGCCGGGCGCGGTGGCTCACGCCTGTAATCCCAGCACTTTGGGAGGCCGAGGCGGGCGGATCACAAGGTCAGCAGATCGAGACCACAGTGAAACCCCGTCTCTACTAAAAATACAAAAAATTAGCCGGGCGCGGTGGCGGCGCCTGTAGTCCCAGCTACTCAGGAGGCTGAGGCAGGAGAATGGCGTAAACCCGGGAGGCGGAGCTTGCAGTGAGCCGAGATCGCGCCACTGCACTCCAGCCTGGGCGACAGCGTGAGACTCCCTCTCAAAAAAAAAAAAAAAAAAAAAGTGAGGGCTCAGGCCAATACCCAAATCTAAAATCTTTTACCTTTTAAGAAAGTTTAAAAAAAAAAAAGGCGGGGAGGACGGGGAAGTGGGGGCGGGAAGTAAAGCAAGCTAAAGCCAAAGCAAGCAGAAGAGAAGAAATAACAGATTTTAGTGGAAATAAAGAATAGAAATAGAGAAAAATCAAAAGTTACTCCTTTGTTCTTTTCAAGCTTTTTAGGTAGACTGACCAAGAAAAAAAGACTCAAGTTACTAAGATCAGAAATGAAAGACAGGACATCACAAATGCCCTTAAGGAGTAAGAAGGGCTATAAGGGAATATTATGAATAATTATATGCCAATAAATTATATAACCTAGATGAAATGGACAAATTCCTAGAAAGATAAAATTACCAAAACTTGAGAAGAATTAGAAAATCTGAATAGATCTTTAACAAGTAAGGAGATTGGATTAGTAATGAAAAAAAAAAAAAAACCCAAAACCCGCCCAACAAAGAAAAGCCCAGGACCAGATGGTGTCACTGGTGAATTCTACCTAATATTTAAAGAATTAACATCAACCTTCTCAAATTTCAAAAAAACAAGAGAAGAAAACACTTCCTAACTCATTCTATGAGACTAGTATTACCATGATACCAAAACCAGAAAAAGGCACTGCAGACCAGTATTCTTTATGAACATAGATGTGAAAATTCTCGAGAAAATACCAGCAATCTGAATTTAGCAGCATATTAAAAGAATTACAGGCCAGGCACGGTGGCTCATGCCTGTAATCCCAGCACTTTGGGAGGCCGAGGCGGGCGGATCACGAAGTCAGGAGATGGAGACTATCCTGGCTAACATGGTGAAACCCCGTCTCTACTAAAAATACAAAAACTAGCCGGGCGCGGTGGCGGGCGCCTGTAGTCCCAGCTACTCGGGAGGCTGAGGCAGGAGAATGGCTTGAACCCGGAAGGCGGAGCTTGCAGTGAGCTGAGATCCTGCCACTGCACTCCTGCCTGGGTGACAGAGCCGAGGAAAAAGAAAAAAAAAAAAAAAGGAATTACAGGTATTTGTCACTTATGATGAAGATACCTTGTGAGAAATGCATCATTAGGCAATTTTGTTGTGCAAACGTCATAGAATATACTTACACAAATCTAGCTGGTATAGCCTACTACACACCTAGGCTGTGTGGTATAGCCCATGCTCCTAGGTTACAAACCTGTACATGTTACTGCATTGAATACTGCAGGCAATTGTAACGCAGCAGCAAGTATTTGTGTATTTAAACACAGAAAAGGTACAGTAAAAGTAAGGTATTATCTCAAGTGAGCACCGTCATATGTAATGCTGTTGTGCAGCACGTCACTGTGTATATACCCTGATCAAGTGAGATGTGTCTTGGGAATGCAAGCGTACTTCAACATAGAAAAATCAATGTCATACACCACATTAATAGAATAAAGTGGAAAAAAACTATATGATTATCTCAATTGATGCAGAAAAAGCATTCGATGAAAAAAAAACTAACAGCTTTTCATGATAAAAACAGACAGCAAACTAGTAACAGAAGGGAATTTTGTCAACCTGATAAAAGGTCTGAAAAAGTCACAATGAACATTATGCTGAGTGTTTTCACCCTAAGATCAAGAACAAGACAAGGAAGGGCACTCTTGTTACTTCTCTGCAACACTGTACTGGGATTTGTAGCCAGGACAATTAGACAAGAAAAAGAAATAAAAGGCAAGATTTCAATGGGGGAAAGAATAGACTTTTCAACAAATGATGCTGGTACAACTGGATATCCACAGGAGAAACAATGAAGTTGCGCCCCCACCTCCCACCATATACAAAAATTAACTCAAATGAATCAACTAAATGTAAGAGCTAGAATCACAGACGTCTTAGAAGAAAACATAGGCATAAATCTTCATTGCCTTTAATTAGGTTATGATTGCTTACATATTTATAACACCAAAAACATAAGCAATAAAAGAAAAATTAGACTTCATCAAAACTCAAAACTTTTGTACTTCGTAAGATGCCATCAAGAAAGTGAAAAGATAACCAAAAGAATGAGAGAAAATATTTGCAAATCATATATCTGATAAGGAATGATTATATATATATGTATATATATATTTGACATGTTGGGACCAGGAGTGGTGGCTCATACCTGTAGTCCAAACACTCTGGGAGGCTGAGGTGGGAGGATTACTTAAGGCGGGGAGTTTGAAACCAGGCTTGACAAGGTAGTGAGACCCCATCTCTACAAAATATAAAAAGTCAGCCCAGCTACTTGGGAGGCTGAGGCGGGAGTATCACTTGAGCCCAGGAGTTCGGGGCTGCAATGAGCTATGATTGTGCCACTGCACTCTAGCCTAGGTGACCAATTGAGAGCCTGTCTCTTTAAAAAAAAAAAAAAGTGTATAACTCAACAATAAAAAAGACAAAAAGCCCAGTAAAAATGGGCAAACTACCTGAATAGACACTTCTTTAAAGAAAATATACAAATGGCCAATAAGCATATGAAAGATGTTCTACATCATTAGCAGGGAAATGCAAATCAAAACTGCAAAGAGATATCACTTCACACTCACTATGTGAATATAATAAAACAGACAACAAGTGTTGATGAAGTAGAAAAATTAGAACCCTCATACATTGTTGGGGGTAATAAAAAATGGTGTAGCCACTTTGGGAGACAGTTTGGTAGCTCCTCAAAATGTTAAAAAACAGAGTTATGATATCACCCAGGAATGCCATGCCTAGGTATACACTCAAAAGAGTTCAAAACATGAACATAGAAAAACTTTTACACAAATATTTATAGCATTATTCATAATTACCAGAAAGTAGAAATACCAAAATATCCATAAATGAATGAGTGGATACATAAAATATGGCATGTTCATACAATGGAATATTATTTGTAATAAGTAGAATGAAGTATTAATACATCCTGCAACTTGGATCTACCTTGAAAACATGCTAAGTGAAAGAGCAGAAGACCAGTCACAGAAGACCACATGTTGTATGACTTTGTTTACATGAAATAGCCATTATACAGAAAAACATGGAGATAGAAAGTGGAGTAGTGGTTGCTAAGGGCTGCAGGGAGCAGGGAATAGGAAGCAATGGTTAATGAGTATGGATTTCTCTTTGGAGTGATAAAAATATAGCATTTGATAGTGGTTGATGATTGCACAATTCTGTGAATGCATTACAATCCACTAAATTGTACAATTTAAAGGGTGAATGTTATGGTTTGTGAATTATATCTCAACAAAGCTGTTATTAAGGAAAAAATACGATGGGACTCGAAAGCAGATTAAGGAAATATGTATTCTTTGTAATTTTCCAACATGCTGTTTGTTAGAGGTTCACTTCAGAACTACTCATTGTGTTGGAGGGATAAACTGCAAAGATCTCTGGTGTTCCTTCATTTGTGCTTTTAAAAGCTTATTGAGGACAGGAACCACATCAGTTTTGTCTCTGTTTTCTAAGACTTTGGGAGTCCTGTGACATTAACCAAGAGTCTGCAATTACCCCTATGAGCCCCAGATGCACAAGTCATTAAAGACTAAGTCCTCACATCCTTCCTACTACAGCACCACTCACCAGGTTCTTTTTATTTGCCCTGTTTCAGTCAGACTGGATTGCTTATTCTCTATGTTGTTGTTACCACTATTTCTTTGTTCAAGCTTCTGTTTCTACCCAGAATGTTTCTCTCTGTCATCTCTACCTGTTAAATCCTACCTACTATTCCTTATATCATCTCTTAATCATGTTACTATTGTCTGGTATTATCATTTTTTATAAACTTCGTAGACATGATTATTCTTTATATGATCAATGTTTATTTATAGTTGCCCACACATTTATTACTTCTTTTTTTCATCTTAGAACTTCTAACTGGGAACTCTTTTCTAATGCCTGAAACACGATTTGTACTATTTCATTCAGTGAGGATCTACTGATACAGACTCTCAATTTTGTTTGCTGAAACGATTCTTATTTCATTTTAATTCTTGAAAATTTTCTTGGCAGTTATTTTCTTTGAGATGATTTCTTACACTGTCTTCTGATTTCTTGCACTGCTGTGGAAAATCAATCCAGTCATCACTTCTTTGAAGGGCATCCCTTCCATACACACTTTTACACTTTTTTATTTGTTTGTTTGTTTGTTTGTTTTAAGACAGAGTCTCTCTCTGTCACCCAGGCTGGAGTGCAGTGGCGCAATCTCAGGCTCACTGCAACTTCTGCCCCCTGGGTTCAAGGGATTCTCCTGCTTCAGCCTCCCAAGTAGCTGGGATTACAGGTGTCCACCACCAAGCCCAGCGAATTTTTGTATTTTTAGTAGAGATGGGGTTTCACCATGTTGGCCAGCATGGTCTCGAATGACTGACCTCAAGTGATCCACCTGCCTCAGCTTCCCAAAGTGCTGGGATTACAGGTGTGAGCCACGACACCTGGCCCTCTATGTTTTTATGAGTGGCATTGATATCATTTTATGATTTTAAAATTTATACTGTGTGTACCTGTTATTCACCATTTTTACATATTTTTAAGGTTTATCATATTTGATATATTTAGGTCCTCTTTATCATTTTAATAGTAGTAGTAAGCTATTCTGTTTATCCATTTTATTTCTATTGATGCGTTCGTTCATCCCCCTATACAACCACTGGTGTGTGGCAAGCACTTAGTAAATGTCAGTTGTTATTGATGGACATTTAGAAACAATTGTTTCTATTTGTTTTTATAAACAGTGGTTGGTTAACCATCCTTATCAGTGTCTTTGTTCCCATATGCAGCAGAGATTTTCTAGCATAGGCTCCTAGAAGCCAGATTGCTGGCTCCCTTCACTACGTTTTGCCAAATTACTCCCCAAAATGGCTATTCCAATGTATATTCCCAGCAGCAGTAAGCATTTCTTTTTCTGAAAATCCTCACTGGCACATGGCATTACCAGACTTCTTTTTAAAATATGTAATATTAAGTACATAAAGACACATGGAGGGCTGAGGGTGGTGGCCTTCCCCCGTAATCCCAGCATTTTGGGAGGCTGAGGCAGGCAGATCTTTTGAACCCAGGAGTTCGAGACCAACCTAGGCAACATAAACCTCTACAAAAAAAAAAAAAAAAAACCACACACACAAAAATTAGCGGGGTGTGGTGGCACATGCCTGTAGTCCCAGCTACTTGGGAGGCCAAGGTGGGAGGATCACCTGAGCCTGGGGAGGTCAAAGTTGCAAAGAGCTGAGATTGTACGCCACTGCACTCCAGCCTGGATGACAGCAAGATTCTGCCTGCAAAAAAAAAAAAAAAAAAAAAAAAAGGAAAAGGAAAGGAAAAGACATATGGGGAGTAAGATAAGGAGTTTCCATATTCCCTCTATCCAGCTTCAGAAATAAAACTGCAAATACAAATGGAGCCCTTTCTGCACTCCCTGACTTCATTTCCCTCCTTTGCCCTCACCGATGAATCATCCCGAGTTCCATGTTTTTTATTCCCAGGGAGGTTTTCGTAGTTTATATCATTACACATGTATCTATCCGTAAGTATGCCTTACAACATTGGCAAAATGATTTTTTTTTTTTTTTTTTTTTTTTTGAGATGGAGTCTCGCTCTGTCACCCAGGCTGGAGTGCAGTGGCCGGATCTCAGCTCACTGCAAGCTCCGCCTCCCGGATTTAGCCATTCTCCTGCCTCAGCCTCCCGAGTAGCTGGGACTACAGGCGCCCGCCACTTCGCCCGGCTAGTTTTTTTTTTGTATTTTTTAGTAGAGATGGGGTTTCACCGGGTTAGCCAGGATGGTCTCGATCTCCTGACCTCGTGATCCGCCCGTCTCGGCCTCCCAAAGTGCTGGGATTACAGGCTTGAGCCACCGCGCCCGGCCGGCAAAATGATTTTAAACTGCATAAACTTTATACCAGTAATAACACACCCTGCACAACTTTGTTGATTTTTTTTTTACACTGAACGTGAGCTCTTGAGGTTTATCTATGCTGATGATGATGACAATGATGATGTTATCAAACACTTACATAGTGCTTGGTGTGCCAGGCACTCCTTGTCAGAGCTATTAATCGTGGTCCATCAAATAAGGGCATCACTGTTTATCTATTTTAAAATCTTTGCCATCACATGTAATGTTGCAGCGAGTGTTTTCTTGTCCATATATCCTTGTGGAAGTGTTTGGGTATATACCTACATAGAGTTGCTTGGTTATGTGGTACCAGCATCTTCGTCTATCAACTCTGTCCAAATGGTTACTCCAAGTGTTTGTATGACCCTGTCAGTATGTGCGAGGGTTTGTTACTCCACATTTCCTCCCAAACTTTTTTTTTTTTTGAGACGGAGTCTCACTCTATCACCCAGGCTGGAGTGCAGTGGCGTGATCTCGGCTGACTGCAAGCTCTGCCTCCCAGGTTCACACCATTCTCCTGCCTCAGCCTCCTGAGTAGCTGGGATTACAGGCGCCCGCCACCACGCCCGGCTAATTTTTTGTATTTTTAGTAGAGACGGGGTTTCACCATGTTAGCCAGGATGGTCCCGATCTCCTGACCTCGTGATCTGCCCGCCTTGACCTCCCCCTGCCTTTTTTTTTTTTTTTTGAGACAGAATCTGGCTCTGTTGCCCAGGCTAAAGTGCAGTGGTGTGATCTCAGCTCACTGCAACCTCCGCCTGCTGGGTTCAAGCGATTCTCCAGCCTCAGCCTCCCGAGTAGCTGGGATTACAGGTGTGTGCCACCACGCCCAGATAATTTTTGTATTTTTAGTAGAGACAAGGTTTCACCATGTTGTCCAGGCTGGTCTCGAACTCCTGACCTCAAGTGATCTCACCTCGGCCTCCCAAAGTGCTGGGATGACAGGCATGAGCCACTGTGCCCAGCCTCCTTGGAAACTTGATTGTGTCCAATTTAAGTTTTTCCTTTCTCCTAGGTATGAAAGGGAACCTCATCATTTTCATTTGCATTTCCTTGATTACCAGTGAGGTTGATTTTCTTGGCCTTTTGTTCCCTCTTCTGTCAAATGCTTATTTATATTTTCCCCAATTTTTCTACTGGAGTTTTTGGCCCTTATATAGACATATATGGATTATGATATATACATATATATTAGTTATATATTATATAATTGTTATATACATATAATATATAATATATAATACAGTGTATATTATATATACATATATTATATATACATATGTCATATATCATGTATATGATATGTATGCATAATTTTTTTAAGTTTTTTTTTTAATAGAGACGAGGTCTCACTATGTTGGCCAGGTTGGTCTCGAATTCCTGGCCACAAGCAGTCCTCCAGTCTGGGCCTCCCAAAGCGCTAGGATTACAGGTATGAGCCACCACGCCTGTCCTTTATTCCTTCTAAACATTCTTTATATGTTTTGGAAGTGAATCCTTAGTCAGTTGTATGTATTGTGTATGTCTCCTGCTCTATAGGCTGACTTTTATCCCAGCAATGGTGACTTCGGTTGTAACAAAGGTTTTTTTTTTTTTATATCATCAAACTTACCAACCTTTTCCTTATGGTTGATGTGTTTCGTCTATTCAGACCTTTCTTATCCTTGAGAGCATAAGAATATTCTGTTTTCATTCTATTCTTCTATTTCAAGTTTTGCTATTTTTCTTGTCTTTCTGTTTCCTTTGATTTCAAGTTTTGCTTTTAGGTCTTTAATCCACCTAGGATTTATTTCTGTGAATGGTATTAGGAAGCAGTTCAATTTTTTTTCGTATAGAAGACCAACTGTGTCGAGCCCCATTTGTTAAATCCTTTTCCTTTTGTAATAACAGCTATCATATGCTATCATACATTGTGTTTTCATGTATGCCTGAGTTTGTTTGCTGCTCTCCTTTTCAAATTTGATTTTTACTTGATGTATAATGTACATATTTATGGGGTAGAGTCATGTTTTGAGATATATAATGTATAATGATCAAGTCAGGGTTATTAGCACATTCATTATCTCCAACATGGATTATTTCTTTGTGTTAGGAACATTCAATACTCTCCTTCTAGCTATTTGAGACTATGTAATATCTTATTGTTAACTACAGTTATGCTACATTGACAGAGGACCCTAGAACTTCTTCCTCCTGTCTAGTTGCTAGTTGTAATTTTGTATCCCTTAAAAATCGACTCCCATTGCTCCCCAGTGCTCTCTATTCTCATTCACCATATATTTATCTCAGTATCGATATCTTAAATTTAATAGCTTCATAGTAAGTTTTGATAACTGGAAAAGGAAGTCTCACATTGTTTGAAATGTTCTTAGTCGTACTTGACTTTTTGCTCTTTCATATACATTTTGGAATCAGTTTACAAGTTCTTCAAAAAAAAGCCTGTTGAGATTTTGTGTGAAACTGCGCTTAATATTAATATTTACTATTAGTTTTGAGAGAATTCTCCTCTAAATGGGAGGTTTTCTCATCCATTTATGTTATTCAAGATGTGTTATAATTTTCAACATAAAGATTTCATACATCTTTTGTTTGATACATTCCTAGGTACCTTAAATACTTTGTAATTCTTTAAAAATGACAGTTTTCAGCCATTCGTTGTGGGCATACAGGCACACAATTGATTTTTGTATATTCATCTTATATCCTGCAGCCTAATTAAATTCTTTTCTACCTATGCCTTGTCTTTGATCTTTTGTTGTTGTTGTTGTTGGAATCTTCTGCAAATGATGACAATTTTGTTCCCCCTTTCCCAGTATAGTGTCTGTATATGTGTGTTTATATATGTTGTCTCAGCATTGGTCAGGAGCGGGTAGAGTGGCACCATTGAGGGGATGTTCAAAAACATTATTCCATCCTAAATGATAGTTGCTGAGTTTTTCTTTGACCCATGAGTTATAGTGAAGTTTATTTTTTAACTTTCCAATTGCATGGACATGTTGGACTTATTTTCTGTTAATGATTTCTATTTTTATGAAATTGGATTTGAGAAATTGGTTTTTATTATATCAATTTTTGGTATTTGTTGAGTTTGACATTGTAACTTAGTATGTGACCAATTTTTGTAAATATTCTTGGGAAAATGATATGTTCTTCGATTTTGATGTGGATTTGCCAATTTCTCCTTGTAATTCTGTCCATTTTGGGTTTATGTTTTGAGATTATGTTGTTAAGTTGAAAACAGGTTCCGAATGTTTATACTTTTGTGGGGGAATGCTCCTTTTATTACAGCCTCCTATTTCTGATAATACTTTCTCTCTTTCCTTTTTTTTTTTGGAGAATAAAATAACTATACAAGCTTTCTTTTGGTTCATATTTGTCTGGTAAAATAGAAAGAGGTAAACCTATTTCTCCCCCTACCCCCTGCTTCCTTCAGTTTGTCTTTCTAGATACTTCAACTTTGGGTGTGTTTCTTTCAGTATTACAAAGATTAATTTTTCTTGTCTATGACTTGTCTGTGATTCTCTGTTTTGTAGTGGAAACTTTGTTTACAATCATTGTGACTATAGATAATAACATTGTACTAATTTTCATGTTTGTTGTTTGTTTATTTGATTAAAAAAGACTATTCTTGTTTTCTGTTTCAACTGAGTTTTCATTATACCCACTTCTCAACTACCCCATCCCATGGGTAGAAGTTTTTTAAATTTGCATATTTAACATTCATTTCTGACTTGTCTGAAATTAATCAATATTTCTACTATAGTCTTGGATAATGCCAAGAGTTTAAAATGCTATAATGCAAACACCTGTTTGGACTTAATATGTCATTTTATGTCTTATATGTCATTTTTCCCCCTGTTGCCCTGCTCAGAGTAAGAATTATATGTTATTACTATTCATTATTTTACTTCAAACTCATTTTTATATTCAAATTAGTTACAATTTGCGGGTTTTTTTTGTTTTTTTGTTTTTTTTTGAGACAGAGTCTCGCTCTGTCGCCCAGGCTAGAGTGCAGTGGCCGGATCTCAGCTCACTGCAAGCTCTGCCTCCCAGGTTTAAGCCATTCTCCTGCCTCAGCCTCCTGAGTAGCTGGGACGACAGGCGCCCGCCACCTTGCCCGGCTAGTTTTTTGTATTTTTTAGTAGAGATGGGGTTTCACCATGTTAGCCAGGATGGTCTCGATCTCCTGACCTTGTGATCCGCCTGTCTCGGCCTCCCAAAGTGCTGGGATTACAGGCTTGAGCCACCGCCCCTGGCTCTGTTTTTTTTTTTGAGACGGAGTCTTGCTCTGTCGCCCAGGCTAGAGTGCAGTGGCGCAATCTCGACTCACTGCAGACTCCGCCTCCCAGGTTCAAGCTATTCTCCTGCCTCAGCCTCCGGAGTAGCTGGGATTACAGGCGCCTGTCACCACACCCGGCTAATTTTTGTATTTTTTAGTAGAGATGGAATTCCACCATCTTGGCCATGCTGGTCTCAAACTCCTGACCTCATGGTCCACCCACCTTGGCCTCCCAAAGTGCTGGGATTACAGGCGTGAGCCACCGCCTAATAGGACTTTCATAGCTAGAAAGATAAGTCAATGTTTGGCTTTGAACCCTCAAAGACAGGCTGATTCTCTTTTTAGGGGCTAGCGCAGCTGGACTTTAAGTTAAAGGCCAGGTTCATTTACTATTCCCAAAATCCTAGGGCCCTTAAGAATGATGCTAAATCTACTCTGCCTCTGCTCCAGAAATGGAACAACAAAGCCTGGATGACAGCTCATCTGTTTATAGTGTGGTTTACTGAATATTTTGAGCCCACTATGGAGACCTAATGCTCAAAACAATTCCTTTCAAAATATTACTGCTCATTGACAATGCACCTGTCACCCAAGAGCTCTTATTACACAGCTGGGATTACAGGCATGAGCCACCGTGCCCAGCCCTTGAATTACTTTAGATCCTACTTTTTAAGGAAATATTTGGCTGGGCACGGTGGCACACACCTGTAATCCCAGTACTTTGGGAGGCTGAGGTGGGTGGATCACTTGAGTCCAGGAGTTAGATACCAGCCTGGCCAACATGGCGAAACCCCATCTCTACTAAAAATACAAAAATTAGCCTGGTGTGGTGGTGGACGCCTGTAATCCCAGCTACTCAGTAGGCTGAGGCAGGGAGAATCGCTTGAACCCAGGGGGCAGAGGTTGCAATGAGCCAAGATAGCGCCACTGCACTCCAGCCTGGAAGACAGAGCAAGACTTTGTCTTTAAAGAAAGAAAGAAAATATCTGACGTTATTTCTGAAATGTATATGGTTTACAAATAAAGTTTACAAATGCTTTTACACTCCTTCTAGGCCACATTATTTTTCTGATCCCGAGGGGTGTGTATGTGTATGTGTATGTGTATGTGTATGTGTATGTGTAGTTAACTCGTTATGAAACGGAAGGTGCTAAAAGACAGCAGTCCTTAGGGTATGAAAGCAATACTGGCATTGATGAGAGAGGAGGCAAGAAAAATGGAATGCACCAGGTCATTCTGACAATCTCAAGGCAAATGAAAGCTAGCTTGGAAAAGCCACCATCAATTTTGAGTGAGATGGTGAAGCTTTAAGGCCCAGGAGGTCTGCCAAAATGAGGGTGTTATGATGGCATTCTAAAGTCTCCGTGTCTGAAGCCATAGGCAGATCATTTCTGGGGCCGTGCAGGATCCAGAAGATTCCAGGTGATGGGTAGATTCTCGGTGCTTCCCTCTTTGCTTCTCCTCCTTCCTTCTGGCCTGCTTCCCCCCAGTCTGTCACTCTCTCAGACACATACACATATGCTCACTTTTGTATTCAAAGCCAGGTTCAGGCCAGGAGCAGTAGCTCACACCTGTAATCCCAGCACTTTGGAAGGCCGAGGTGGTCAGATCACTTGAGGCCAGGAGTTCGAGACCAGCCTGGCCAACATGGTGAAACCCTGTCTCTACTAAAAATACAAAAATTAGCTGGGTCTGATGGTGCACACCTGTATTCCCAGCTACTCGAGAGGCCGAGGCTTGAACCCAGAAGGCGGAGGTTTCAGTGAGCCAAGATCACACCACTGCACTCCAGCCTGGGTGATAGAGCCAGACCCTGTCTCCGGATTAAAAAAAAAAAAAAGTCGCCTTTCGGTCCTTGAGCATGGGGGAACAAGGTCGTGAAAACAAGGTCTTGGTGAGGTTCCGCCATTTCATCCGTCCTCGGTCTCTGCGCCTTTCACAGAGCTTCCAGCAGCGCTATGTTGGGCCACAGCATCCGGAGGTTCACAACCTCTGTGGTCCGTAGGAGCCACTATGAGGAGGGCCCCGGGAAGAATTTGCCATTTTCAGTGGAAAACAAGTGGGCGTTACTAGATAAGATGTGTTTGTACTTTGGATCTGCATTTGCTGCACCCTTCCTTATAGTAAGACACCAACTGCTTAAACAATAAGGATGTTTCAGTTCATCCATTTACCAGATATGAAGAGCATTTTAAGACATACAGCCTCTGGAAATGGATCAAACTCTAACTCATGGCATGCTAGATATGTTTGTCAATAAACTTATGACATGAATGCTTAATTCCTCTTTTTTGAAATAGAGAATGTAATACTTGGCCATTTGCCTACTTTATTAATTTGGGTAACATTCCAGTATTACTCTGAGATTTAGCTTATTTAATGGTGTTAAACTGAGGTTATATTATTAAATTTTTGATTCCCAGGTCAGGATTTTGTTGGTAATTTATGCAATAAAAGGGAAATACAAAAAAAAAAAAAAAAAAGTCACTGGAGAATGGTAAGCCAGCCAGGGAGACTGAGGACAGCCAACTGAAGATAAAGGAAGAGAACTAGGAGAAGGCGTTTAGTGTTTCAAGAAAGGGAATGGTTGGGGGGTCCCAAATGTTGCTGAAAGGACAAGTAAGATGAAGATTGTACAGTATCTGTTGGATTCAGGAAAAAAAAATTGTTCATTGGTGACCCTGGAGAAAGCCATGTGCAGAAGGGCGGGTTAGGTTGGAGCCTTTTGCGATTAATTGGGAAGCGAGGACGAGAGGAACTGTAGAAATCATGAGTAAACAACTTTGCAGAAGTTTGGAGATGCAGACACACCGGACGTGTGGGGGTGGGGGCAAGGGGAAGGACAGCATTAGGACAAATAGCTAATACATGCAGGGTTTAAAATCTAGGTGACGGGTTGAGAGATGCAGCAAACCACCAAAGCACACGTATACCTATGTAACAAACCTGCACATTCTGCATATGTATCCCAGAACTTAAAGTAAAAAAAAAAAAAAAGAGAGAGAGAAATCTAGGATGAACAATGAAGGTTGAAAATTAGAATCTTAAGCTCATTCCTTAAATTTTCTCGAGACTGTATCTTTATGCTTTCCAGTTGTTCAAAACTTGAGGGGAAAAGTTGTCATTTTTAAAATTTATTTTTATTTACTCATTTTTTTACATCTGATCGTATTCTGCTTAAGCAGGAAATCTTAATCATTGAAACCACCTGGGTGCAGTGGCGCACACCTGTAATCCCAGCACTTTGAGAGGCCAAGGCAGGCGGTTCACTTGAGGTCAGGAATTCAAGACCAGCCTACCCAACGTGGTGAAACCCCGTGTCCACTAAAAAAAAAAAAAAAAAAAAAAAAAAAAAAAAAAAAAAACCACAAAAATTAGCTGGGTGTGGTGGCACGTGCCTGTAATCCCAGCTACTCAGGAGGCCGAGGCAGGAAAATCGCTTGAACCTGGGAGGCAGAGGTTGCAGTGAGCCAAGATTGTGCCATTGCACTCCAGCCTGGGTGACAAGTGAAACTCCGTCTCAAAAAATAGATAGATAGATAGATAGATAGATAGATAGATAGATAGATAGATAGATAGATATCTCAGACTTCAAAAGCTTGGACCCCTGATCTCCACCTTTGACTCTGCCTCCCTTGTCTGCTTTTTGGCAGTCTCTCCATCTTGGTTAATGGCATCCCCATAATATATATACATATATATATATATTTAGATATACACATATATATTTATGTATACACATATATATATTTATATATACACATATAATTAAAACCTCATTATCACATGTCTATCCAAAAAAAAAAAAAGTTTGAGAACAGAAGTATACAAACTGGAAGAAAACCGGAGGGGGCCGGCCTGGTGCGGTAGCTCACGCCTGTAATCCCAGCACTTTGGGAGGCCAAGGCGGGTGGATCACGAGGTCAAGAGATCAAGACCATCCTGGCTACCACGGTGAAACCCCATCTCTACTAAAAATACAAAAAAATTACCCGGGCATGGTAGCGGGCGCCTGTAGTCCCAGCTACTTGAGAGGCTAAGGCAGGAGAATGGTGTGAACCCGGGAGGCAGAGCTTGCAGTGAGCCAAGATCACACCACTGCATTCCAGCCTGGGCGACAGAGCGAGACTCCGTCTCAAAAAAGAAAAGAAAAGAAAATTGGAGGGGGCTGTGGGGTGAAAGGGTGAGTTGTTTCATTTTTGTTTAAGTGGGAAACCCCTGGGCATGTTAAAATGCAGAGGGGAGGGATCTAAGGAGAGGTCAGAGATAAGGAAAAGAGAGGCATAATAGAAAGAAGGAGTGCAGTTCTTGAAAAGGTGGGAGGGTCTGGCAGAAGCGTTAACGCAGGAGGGCAAGAGGCAAGGAAGCTCCCAGGTGCAGGCGAGTTCAAGGAACAGCATTCCTTTCCTTCGTGCTACGAGATGTTGCTACTTTCCTGTTCAATTTGACTCATCAGACACTTGCTTAACCTGTGAGCTGGTGATACAAGTGGGTATGAATCTAAGGTTCTTACAGCATTAGAGAGAAGTTGGAGAGATAAATAACCATGATCACAGCTAACATTTATGGAGCATGGACTCTGGGCCATGCAGTCATAGCATTTGGTTCTCACAACAACCCCAGGAAATGGGCAGGAGTGTGATTCTATTTTAACATGAAGGAAAGGAGGTGAAGAGAAATGAGATGACTTGTCCTAGGTTAGAACTGTGGGACTAGAATGAAAACTCTGGAAAAGGACTCTGGGGGCTGTGCTCGTCGTGGAGACGTCACGCTCTTGTTCTTGTTCTTAAACCACGTCTCCGAGAAACGACTGGCCATGATACCGTGTGCCTGGGTGGCAGCAATTTTCCAGGGCAATTCTGATTTAGTATCACTTTCATCTTTTTAGCGAAGGTGATTCGTTAACTTTCCCTCCAGCCTCTCTTCAGCTGGCAGGCTCCTGCTCACCCCTCACCATCTAGCCTGGGTTAGCCCGCAGCCTCCTCTGCAAAGCTCATCTCCCTACACTTTAAGCCCTCTCGGGTTTTAATTATAGTGATTTCCCACATCCCAAACTGGGGCACAAAAGATTTGTTTTAATTTAGGAATTGTGTGGGAAATCTTACAAAAGGCTCATGGAGAAGATGATACAAGCTTTTTATCCAACCAGAGCCTCTCCTCTAAACTCCAGATTCATATACCCAGCTGCACCTCTATTTGGATATTTAATAGATGTCTCAGACTTCAAAAGCTGGGACCCCTGATCTCCACCTTTGACTCTTGTCGGCTTTCTTGGCAGTCTCTCCATCTTGGTTAATGGCATCCCCCTATTTCCAGGTGCGTGGCGACAAAATCTCTCCTTCTTTCAGATCTCCGTCTCTCCTCCTCTCAGTGCACCCCATTGGCTCTTCCTCCAAGCTATGCATGTTCATAATCCAGCCATGTGACGAATGTTACGTGTCAACTTGGCCAGCAGTACCCTGATATTCGATTAAGCACTAGTCTAAATGGTACTGTGGAGATAGTGCTTTTGGATGAGATTAACATTTAAATCTGTGGGCCGGGCATGGTGGTTCATGCCTGTAATCCCAGCACTTTAGGAGGCTGAGGCGGGCAGATCATTTGAGGTCAGGAGTTCAAAACCAGCCTGGCCAACATGGTAAAACCCCATCTCTATTAAAAGTACAAATATTAGCCAGGCGTGGTGGGAGGTGCCTGAAATCTCAGCTACTCAGGAGGCTGAAGCAGGAGAATCGCTTGAGCCCGGGAAGCAGAGGTGGCAGTGAGCAGAGATCACACCTTTGCACTCCAGCCTGGGTGACAGAGTGAGACTCTGTCTCAAAAATAAATAAATAAATAAATCTGTGGATTTTCAGTAAAGTGGGTAATGTGGGTGGGCCTCACCCGATCAGTTGACAGTCTTTAAAAAAAAAAAAAAGACTGACCTCCCAGAAGGAAGAGGGAGTTCTGCCAGCACATTTTCTTTGAACTCCGGCTGCAACCATCATCCCTATTCTGGCCCTCCAGCCCGCTGGCCTAGCCTGTAGATCTGGGATTTGCCAGCCCTCACAATCATGGGAGCCAATTCCTTAAAATAAAATCTCTCTCCGGAGAAAATAAGAAAATGCTCATGACAATGACAGCCCTTGGTTCTGTAACTGGTTATGTGGCCATGGCTGGTACATAAAACTACCTTCTTCCACTACCCATTCTGCATTCCCATGGCCCTCAGCAAGCACTGGCTGTGGCTCTTTAACTGGTGGGGTGTCCCGAGCCCTCATTCCTAAGGGGTCTGGGCCATTCATAATCCTGCCTGGATTGGATTGTTTTGTTTTCCATTGACTTTAATCACAAGTTACGGTAATCCTAAGAGATAGCCTAAGGGACCTCCTGTATTCCAGATATTGTCTTCCTTGCCTCTGCTGTGGAGTAGTCCAATTTCCCCTCGGTAGTCAGGATCAATCCCTCCAGCCAGCACAAGACTTCCCTTTTTGCCTGTTGATTCAGTGGCACGAGGAGCCCAAAGTGACTGGGCAGTCTTAACTTTTATTCAATAGAATCACTGTTGTGTCTTCTAATGGAAGGAAGCATTCCTTCCTTTGGACTAAGACCTCTCAGCAGACCATAAAGCTGCAGGGACAGGAAGCAAAAATTTTGCTAGTGAGTCACTAGGGGTAATAGTGGGTGGTGCTACTCCCATCTTCACCTGTTAGTGCTAGACCTGTGAATCTGGCTACTGGGCCACCGAGGATCTGCTAACACATTCCATTGTTCTGTTTCTTTTTTCTTTTTGAGACAGAGTGCTGGAGTGCAGTGGCGCAATCTCAGCTCACTGCAACCTCTGTCTCCTGGGTTAAAGCCTGCCTCAGACTCCTGAGTAAGCTGGGATAATAGGCACCTGCCACCATGGCCGGCTAATTTTTGTATTTTTAGTAGAGATAGGTTTCACCATATTGTCCAAGCTGGTCTTGAACTCCTGAAACTCAGGTGATCTGCCCTCCTTGGCCTCCCAAGGTGCTGGGATTACAGGCGTGAGACACCGTGCCTGGCCTCTCATTTTTTTTCATGAGCCTAGCCATGCATCTAAAATAATACTTTTTATATTTAATACAGAATTTTAGGTGTTTTTAATGGAAGAGTGTCAAGGATAACTTGACCACAATTTTGCAGGACTAGAAACCTCTTGCAAAGCTTCTCCATCTTATTTGCTGCAAAGAGGCACACTTCTTCTCTGAGCATTCTTTTATGACCATCCCCTCACCCCAAAAAAACCTGTTCCTTTCTGTGCAATTTATGTATCCAGGAAATAAGGGAAAAAAAAAAAAAAAAAAAAAGAACCAATGTTTTTTCCTCCCCTTTGCCAGCTTAGAATATAAACACTTCAAGGGTGGAAATTTCCTTAGGAATGCTTTGTGTAGTGAATAACTGCTCTTTTTTTTTTTTTTTTTTAAAACAGAATCTCACTCTATTGCCCAGGCTGGAGTACAGTGGTGCCATCTCAGCTCACTGCAAGCTCCGCCTCCCGAGTTCACGCCATTCTCCTGCCTCAGCCTCCCGAGTAGCTGGGACTACAGGCACCCGCCACCAAGCCTGGCTTTTTGTGTCTTTAGTAGAGATAGGGTTTCACCATGTTAGCCAGGCTGGTCTCGATCTCCTGACCTCGTGATCTGCCTGCCTTGGCCTCCCAAAGTGCTGGGATTACAGGTGTGAGCCACTGCTCTTAATCATAAGCTCCCATTTGTTTCCATGGGTCTGTATGGCAAATTGGATGTTTCCTACTTGACTATGCTTTACGTGGACTGGGGAGCTGAACTGGTAATTTAAAGGCATCTTTTATTGACTCCTTATTGTATATTAAAGGGCATGCTTTGGTTGAGTAAAAGTGCTTTGGACTGAATGTTTGTGTCTACCCCAAATTCATATGTTGAAACCTTAACCCCCAATGTGATGACATTAGGATATGGGGCATTTGGGAAGCAATTATGTCATAAAGATGAAGCCATCAGGATAGGATTAGTGCCCTTAGCAAGAGACGGGAGAGAGTTGGCTCTCTCTTTCTATGTGAAGACACAGCAAGACTGTGGCTTTCTACAAACCAGGATGTGGGCTCTCCCCAGATACTGAATCCGTAGGTATCTGGATCTTGGACTTCCCAGCCTCCAGAACTGTGAGAAACCAATGTTTGTTGTTTAGGCCACCCAGTCTCTGGTACTGTTATAGCAGCCCAGATTGACTAAGTCTCTGGTACTGTTATAGCAGCCCAGATCTGTAAAAGGGATACTCTTGGAATTGCTCTACTGTATATGAATTTAACCAGTAGAAGACTGTATTAGTCTGTTTTCATGCTGCTGATAAAGACATACCTGAGAGTGAGCAATTTGCAAAAGAAAGAGGTTCCACGTGGCTGGGGAAGCTTCACAATCATGGCGGAAGGCAAGGAGGAGCAAGTCACATCTTATGTGAATGGCAGCAGGCAAAGAGAGTTTGTGCAGGGAAACTCTGCCTTATAAAGTCATCAGATCTTGTGAGGATTTTTTTTTTTTTTTTGAGACAGAGTCTCACTCTGTTGCCCAGGCTGTAACACAATGGCGCAATCTCGGCTCACTGCAAACCTCCACCTCCCGGGTTCAAGCCATTCTCCTGCCTCAGCCTCCCGAGTAGCTGGGATTACAGGTGTGTGCCAAATACCCAGCTAACTTTTATACTTTTGGTGGAGGCATGGGTCCTCCGTGTTGACCAGGCTGGTCTCGAACTCCTGACCTCAAGTGATCTGCCTGCTTTGGCCTCCCAAAGTGCTGGGATTACAGGCGTGAGCCACGGTCCCCGGCTGTCAGGTTTATTCACTATCACGAGAACAGCACTGCAAAGACCTGCCCCCGTGATGCAATGTCTCTCACGGGGTCCCTCCCATAATACGTGGAAATTATGAGAGTACAATTCAAGATGAGATTTGGGTGGGGACACAGAGCCCAACCATATCAAAGATATTCTGTGGAAGTCTCTGTCATCATATTATTGGTCAATACGATGGCTCTCTCAAGTAACCCAGCAAGTATTGTCTGAATGAAGGGGATAAAGTCAGTTTCACAGCCTCATAGAAGCTGCCTTTTGCCTGTTGTCTTCAGCCTGAACAGGCTGCTGACCACACCAGGCTCACTGGCCAGGCAAGAAGCCACTGCTGCAAAGTCCAGTGTGGTGTGGCAGGAGGGTGAGGGGGCAATTGACCTGCTTTGTTATCCTTAAGGGAACGGCTACTCATCACTCCTGGTTACTTCCAGGAATAGTCACCCTCCCTCATTTCTTTAAGTAACTAAGAGAATGCTGTCAGTGTGGAAAGCGTCCCAGCAGCGTTTGCCATTTCACTGCATCATCCTTCTAGAAAGCACCACCAGCCTTTAGCTCATTCCTCCTACAGCAAGGACGCTTGTTTACAGAGAGCAAGCGCTTCTCGTGTGCCTCCCTGACACAGACAGTGCATAGAACTCCCGGAGATGATGGGCAAACCCAGGAGCCCCGTGAACAACAGGCCACAGAATGACTTAGGGAATTAGGAGTTGGAGAGGAGCTAAATGTTTCCAAGGCTTTGCAAATCATTCTCACAGACCTACAAAGGACAGCTAAAAAAGCTTCCAAATGAGAGTGCATAAAATAGTAAAGAACGAGATCAGAATGAATGGAAATGATCCCGGCAGCCTTTTCATTTTTGGAATCCTTCAAAGCTGTTCATTGCCTTTGTCAGAGCCAGGGATTTCAAGCAAAAGGTTCCCAGTTGCCAATTGTTCTAAGATGTTTAAAAAATGGTTCTCATGCTTCAAGGGGTTTTTTTTTTTTCCTTTTAAAAAAAAAAGGCCCAACAGGGTTTTGATTTTGTCCCATCTTTATGTTATTTCTGAAAATCTAAGACCATTTAGACCTCTTGCAAGCACAGCAATTCTCACAATAACATGTTCATCAGCGGAGCCAGTGGTGAGAGTCGTGGTCAGGCTGTTACCGTCCACTAATCCAAATGATGGTCTTTAACAAAGCCGCTCCTCAGCTGCGCTTCTGATCCCTGGGTGTCGTTTCTTCTGCCTCCTCGGAGCATCTGCATGTGGAAAGCACCCTGGAGCTGCCTTTTCAGTGCACAGCACTTTCTGTCTTAATTAATGTACCCCATGTCTGTTGGGAAGCACAGTGTCCTGTGGCATCTGGCAGCAATGATACGGGTCATAGTCTAATTTCAAGCAGTTAAATGTCAGAAAGGCAGAGGCCAGCCCATTTTTTGGACCTTGACTTTGAAGACAGGTGTCGTTGCCAGGCTTCCTCATCCCCCTTCCCGTTCCCTGCGGATTCTAATAGAAACCATCCCACAGCTGGAAGAGGTCTTAGCACATTATGGCAGTTTTCTTTTACACCCTTGGGCAATGCAAAAATGTAGCTATCATAGGTTGTTTTTCAGGAAGCAGTTCCTCCTGGGCAGAGAAAACTATGAAAAGGACGCGTCATTTGAACTAGACCTTGAAATAGGAGAAAACATCAGGTGTGGAGAAGGATATTTTCAGAGGGTTCTACTTCTGGCTGTGACAAGTACCTGAGAATAGACCACCTTTCCTAAAAATATTAGCCAGGCATGGTGGTGTGTGCCTGTGGTTCTAGCTGCTCAGGAGGCTGAGGTGGGAGGACAGCTTGAGCTGGGGAGTTCGAGGCTGCAGTGAGCTATGATCACGCCATTGCACTCCAGCCTTGATGATAGAGCAAGACTCTGTCTCTTAAAAAAAAAATTTTTTTTTAAAATATAGACCAACTTTCCTACCAAGACCCATCACAAAAGCTGAATAATATTTCAAAAACACCTGTTTGAAGGCATCAGAGGCCAACCGAGTCAGCCAGGCTATCACCATTGTTCTCTTCAGGGCATCTGCTGATTTGTGCACGGAGTTCAGAGCCAGAGCAGAAGTGCTGCCCAGAGCTTTTCGCTCTCTCAAGATGCTGTGGAGAGTACTGGAGTTGACTGCCACCAAAGCAGTCAGGACAGGATGAAAGATTGTGGATGGTAAGCGGTTTTAGAATTCCGGTTTTAAAATTCAGTTTATCATTAACAATGAATGAGCAGGCCAGGTGCGGTGGTTCAGGCCTGTAATCCCAGCACTTTGGGAGGCCAAGGCGGGCAGATCACCTGAGGTCAGGAGTTGGAGACCAGCCTGGCCAACATAGTGAAACTCCATCTCTACTAAAAATACAAAAATTAGCCAGGCATGTTGGTGTGCGCCTGTAATCCCAGCTACGCAGGAGGCTGAGGCAGGAGAATCACTTGAATTCGGGAGGTGGAAGTTGCAGTGAGCCAAGATTGCGCCATTGCACTCCAGCCTGGGTGACAAGAGCCAAACTCCGTCTCAGAAACAAAAAACAAAATACAAACAAAACAATGAATGACGAGTGAAACTGTTCAGTAAAATAAAATTCTTGAGCAGTAGACTATGCCTTCTCCCCTCTGGAGAGATAAACCCACTCTTCAAGGGAAATCAAGTTCTAATCAGAAAGTTACTTGATGAGTTAGGGTATCAGATTATGGGGGTAGAGTTTGAGGCTGCAAGAAGCTATGGTTTAAAAAAAAAAAAAAAAAAAAGAGAGTTGGAGGCTTCCAGTCTGATGCAGCCAGCCTGACGTGAGGGCTGGGTCCTCTGTGAGGGGCAGCTTGAATCCTGGAGCAGGACACCCTCTTCCTGGACAGTGCTCACACAGGCACTGGGGACTTGGCTCTTTGTTTTTCCCTTTCCTCTTTTTTTTTCCATGATCACCTGTCTTCTAGTTTGCAGAGAATTCCTTCCAATGATTCCTTCCACAGAAACCCAATGATTAATTGGGTTTCTGCTACTAATTTACACTGGTATTGCAGTCCCATCTTTTTAAGACTCAGGAGTGTGCAGGAGCCAGCTCATGCCAGCTGGGGAGAACTGAGGGTACACGTCGCCCCCAACTCTTCATTCAATTTTGTCAAAAGGGTAGCTTGATTGGCCATGGTGGGAGTGGTTACACCACGGAAACTGACAAGCACTATGAATCAGGACTTCTTCCACAAAGAGCCAGTTGTTAAACATTTACCAGCACATCATCACCCAGACTTTTGGATTGGAACTTGGGTTGAGGATGGTGGGTTGGGGGTGGAGGCAAAATGTTCCAAACTCTTGGGTCTCACTTTCACTGAAATTCCCAGGTTACTCCTGCAAATCATTAATGTCATCATTGTCCAGGGATTTTAGATAATATCTTGGAGAACAATCTTTTCTTTCTTTTTTTGGAGTTTCACTCTGCCACCCAGGCTGGAGTGCAGTGGCTCACTGCAACCTCTGCCTTTCGGGTTCCAGTGATTCTCCTGCCTCAGCCTCCTGAGTAGCTGGGATTACAGACGCCTACCACCCACTCGGCTAATTTTTTGTGTTTTTTTAATAGACACGGGGTTTCACCATATAGACTAGACTGGTCTGGAAATTCTGACCTCAGGTGATCCTCCCACCTTGGCCTCCCAAAGTGCTGGGATTACAGGAGTAAGCCACCGTGCCCAGCCAAGTATCTTGGAGAGCAATCTAATTTCCCTTACGTCTGGGTTCCATGGGGGGAGCATTTCACTTCTGCCCCGTGTACCAGCAGAAGACCAGGCTGTGATGCCTTGAACGGCAGTCTAAGAAGAGCAACAAGGGAAGAGGAGTTAGAAAACCGTCGTATCATTTAGTTGAAAGGTGGCAGAGGCCTGAATTGGCCATAATAGCTGCTTGTGGGGTCAGCTCATCTACCACCTAGAATGCAATTTCATTTGAGAGTCACGTTTCCATTCTATTAGGTTGGTGGGGCAAAAGTAATTGTAGATTTTGCCATTACTTTTTATTTAATTTTTATTTTTTTTGAAACGGAGTCTTGCTTTGTTGCCCAGGCTGGAGTGCGGTGGTGCAATCTTGGCTCACCACAACCTTTGCCTCCCAGGTTCCAGCAATTCTTCTGCCTCAGCCTCCTGAGTAGCTGGGGCATGCCACCACGCCCGGCTAATTTTTTTTTTTTTAATTTTTTTATTTTTAGTAGAGATGGGGTTTCACCATATTGGTCAGGCTGGTCTTGAATTTCTGACCTCGTGATCCACCTGCCTCGGCCTCCCAAAGTGCTGGGATTACAGGCGTGAGCCACCCTGCCCAGCCACCATTACTTTTAATGTAGGAACCATCGCACAGAATATCTAAGGTGCTCAAGGACTCTTAGAGTGTGACTACATATCAATTTACAACACATCTCTTTCTTTATCTTTCAATTAGTCAGCCTTTGCAGGGTTCTTGAATATCAGGAGATAGACATTTTCAGAAGCAGACCCTTGGGTTTGTTAGGTCAAAACTAAGTAATATCAACCATTCGGAGGACTGGAAGCTTGAGGTCATGTAATGACAATTTAGCTGTTGATGAGAAGAATTCATGGTTTTATTGTACTCTTTCTACAAAGACATCTCATATATTCTCATTAATATATATTAAAAGTCTATTATTTGTAACCTGAGATTTTGACTCAAGTACTGTAATGACTGTGTCCGGAACAAGTAAGGGTTTTGTTTGTCTGTAACCCAAAGTAGAGCTCTACCAGAACTGTAGACAAGATCTTCCTTGAGTAATTATCTCAGTAAGGGCTGGTGGGTTGTGATTTGTAACAAACAAAAAAGAACTGCTGGGCGCAGTGGCTCATGCCTGTAATCCCAGCACTTTGGGAGGCCGAGGCGGGCGGATCACGAGGTCAAGAGATCGAGACCATCCTGACTAACAAGGTGAAACCCTGTCTCTACTAAAAAACACAAAAATTAGCCGGGCATGGTGGCGGGCGCCTGTAGTCCCAGCTACTCAGGAGGCTGAGGCAGGAGAATGGCGTGAACATGGGAGGCGCAGCTTGCAGTGAGCTGAGATTGCACCCCTGCACTCCAGCCTGGGAAACAGAACGAGACTCCATCTCAAAAAAACAAAACAAACAAAACAAAACAAAACTATCGGAGACTGAGTAATTTATGAAGAAAAGAGGTTTAATTGACTCACAGTTCTGCAGGCTATACAGGAAGCACGGCTGGGTGTCCTCAGGAAACTTACAATTATGGCGGAAGGTGAAGGGGAAGCAGACACATCTCACCATGGTGGAGTAGGAGAGAGAGAGCAAAGGCAGAAGTGCTACACGCTTTTAAACAACCAGATCTCGTGAGAACGCACTCACTATCACGAGAACAGCAAGGGGGAAATTCTTCCCTGTGATCCAATCACCCCCCACCAGGTCCC
This sequence comes from Chlorocebus sabaeus, assembly GCF_047675955.1. Taxonomy (NCBI): domain Eukaryota; kingdom Metazoa; phylum Chordata; class Mammalia; order Primates; family Cercopithecidae; genus Chlorocebus; species Chlorocebus sabaeus. The sequence continues at coordinate 5,712,864 of NC_132922.1, forward strand.
TCCCCCAACCCTGGGGATTACGATTCAGCAGGAGATTTGGGTGGGGACACACAGCCAAACCGTATTAGTTTCCTTTGAAACACAGAAGTTTTAAATTTTGTTGAAGTCCAATTTATCTAACATTTTTTCTTTTGTTGTTTGTACTTTTGGTGTCATATTTAAGATACCAGTGTCTAACCCAAGGTCACAAAGATTTAACCTATTTTTCCTATAAAGGTTTTATACTTTCAGTTATTACTTCAGAACTTCGATGTATTTTTTTTCTATCCTTTTTAGTTTTAAAAATTGTGATAAAATACACAGAGCATTTAGTGTCTTCAACATTTTGAAGTGTAGGGTTCGGTAGCATTAAGCACATTTACATTGTTGTACAGCCAGTCACCACCACCAGTCCCACAGAACTCCTTTCATCTTGCAAAACTGAAACTGTTAAACAATACATTCCCCCCTCCCCAGTCCCTGGAGATCATCATTCCACTTTCTCCCTTGGAGTTTCAATACTCTAGGGGACCTCATATATGTGGAGTCATATCATATTTGTCCTTTTGTGACTGGTTTATTTCACTTAGTTTAATAATGTCATCAAGGCTTACCTATGCTATAGCGTGTGTCAGAATTTTCTTCGTTTGTAAGGCTAAATAACATTCCATTGTATGGATATACTACATTTTGGTTTATTTATTCATACATTCACAGACACTTGGATTGGCCTCTACTTTTTGGCTATTGTGAATAATGCTGTTATGAGCATGGGTATACAAATACCTGTTCAAGACCTTGATTTTAATTATTTTGGCTATATGTCCAGAAGTAGAATTGCCGGATCATATGGTAATTCTATGTTTAATTTTTTGAGGAACCACAATACTGTTTTCCATAGCTGCTACACCATTTACATTCCCACCAACATTGCACAAGGGTCCCCATTTCTCCACATCCTTGCCAACACTTGTTAGTTTTTAAAAAAAATTTTGATAGTTGCCATCCTAATGGATTTAAGGAGGTATCTCGCTGTGGTTTTGATTTGTGTTTCCCTGGTGAGCATGTTTTCATGTAATTATTGGCCATTTGTATATCTTTTTTGGAGAAATGTCTATTCAAGTTCTTTGCTCATTTTAAAAATTAAGTCATTTTGTTGTTGTTGAGTTGTAGGAATTCTTTATATTCTGTGGATGTTAATAACTTATCAGATATATGATTTGCAAACCTTTTCTTTTCTGTTCCAGGGCCACCTTTTCACTCTGTAGATTATGTCCTTTGATGAAAAGAAGTTTTAAATTTTTAAGTTGTATTTTGTTGTCTGACTTTTGGTGTCATATCCAAGAAATCATTGCCAAATCTAATGTTATGGAGTTTTTCTCCCATATTTTCTGCGAAGAATATGATAGTTTTAGATCTTATGTTTAGATCTTTGATCCATTTTGAGTTAATTTTTTTGTTTTGTTTTGTTTTGTTTGAGATAGGGTCTCACTCTGTCACCCAGGTTGGAGTGCAGTGATGTAATCTCGGCTTACTGCAACTGCCACCTCCCAAGTTCAAGTGATTCTCCTGCCTCAGCCTCCCAAGTAGCTAGGACTATAGGCGTGTACCACTACGCCCAGCTAATTTTTGTAGTTTTTGGTAGAGACAGGGTTTCGCCATGTTGGCCAGGCTGGTCTTGAACTTCTGACCTCAAGTGATTTGCCTGCCTCCTTCATTTTTGTTTACGGTGTAAGGTAGAGCTTGGTTCCATTTTGAGGTTTTGGGGTTTTTTTTTTTTGCATATGGTGTGAAGTAGTAGTTCAGCTTCATCCTTTTATATGTGTTTATCTAGTTGTCCCAGCACTAATTGTTGAAAATACTACTCTTTCCCCGTTAAATGGTCTTGGCACACTTGTCAAAATCAATTGACCATGAATGTGAAGCTTTATTTCTGGACTCTTAATTTGATTCCACTGATGTACATGACTATTCTTCTGTCAGCACCACACTATTTATGTTACTGTAGCTTTGTAGTATATTTTGGAATCAGAAAATGTGGCCTTCCAAGCTTGTTGTTTTTCAAGATTGTTTTAGCTATTCTGGGTCTCTTGCATTTCTGAATGAATTTTAGGTTCAGCTTGTCAATTTCTGGAGAAAAAAAAGCAGCTGGAATTTTCATAGAGGTTGCAGTGAATCTGTAGATGAATTTGGGATACTCCCATCCTAACAATCCATGAACACAGGTGTCTTTTATTTACTCAGGTTTTCTTTAATTTTTTTCCAACAATATTGTAGTTTTCAGTGTACAAGTATATTTCTGTTATTAAATGTATTTCTAAGTATTTTATTTTTATCAATGCTACTGTAAATTGAATTTTATTCTTCATTAATCTTCAGATTTTTCATTGCCAATATATAGAGATAAAATTAATTTTTTTTTTTGAGACAGAATTATCTGTGTTGCCCAGGCTGCAGTGCAGTGGCATAATCTTGGCTCACTGCAACCACCGTCTCCTGGGTTCAAACTATTCTCATGCCTCAGCCTCCCAAGTAGCTGGGATTACAGGCACCTGTAACCACACTTTGCTAACTTTTGTATTCTTAGTAGAAACCAGGTTTCACTATGTTGGCTAATCTGGTCTTGAACTCCTGACCTCAAGTGATCTGCCCGCCTCGGTCTCCAAAAGTGCTGAGATTACAGGTGTAAGCCACTGAACCTGGCTGAGATACAATTAATTTTTTGATATTGATTGTGTGTCCTATAATTTACCGAACTTCTTTAATTAGTTCTATTAGTTTTTGTGGGTTTCTTAGGAGTGTTGTTTTTTTTTAGACTTTAAGTTCTAGGATACATGTGCACAACGTGCAGGTTTGTTACATATGTATACATGTGCCATGTTGGTGTGCAGGATTTTCTATATACAAGGTCATGTCATCCATGAATAGAAATAGTTTTACTCCTTTATTTCTAATCTGGATGCCTCTTATTTCTTCTTATTGCCTAATAGCCCTGGCTACAATCTCCAATAATGTGTTGAATGAAAGTAACAAGAATGGATGGATATCCTTGTTCTTGATCTTAGGGGAAAAGCATTCAACTTCTCATCGTCAAGTAGAATGTAACTGTGTGCTGGGCGCAGTGGCTCACGCCTGTAATCCAAGACTTTGGGAAGCTGAGGCGGGTGGATCACTGAGGTCGGGAGTTCAAACCAGCCTGACAAACATGGAGAAATCCCATCTCTTCTAAAAAAATACAAAAAATTAGCCAGGTGTGGTGGTGCATGCCTATAATCCCAGCTACTCGGGAGGTTAAGTTAGGAGAATTGCTTGAACCTGGGAGGTGGGCGGAGGTTGCAGTGAGCCAAGATCACGCCACTGGACTCCAACCTGGGCAACAAGAGCAAAACTCCGTCTCAAAAAAAAAAATGTAACTGTGAGTTTTTCACATATTATCAAGTTGAAGAAGTTTCGTTCTATTCCTCGCTTGCTGAATGTTTTTATGAAAGGGTTTTGCATTTTGTCAAATGCCTTGTCTGTATCTCTTGAGATGATCATGTGATTTTTGGTCTTTATTCTATCCATATGTTACATCATACTAATTTTTGGATGCTAAATCAAACTTGAATTGTTGGGATAAGAATATCATTTGATTCCTGGGATAAATCCCCATTTGGTCACAGTAGATAATCCTCTTTGTATGTTTCTGGATTTAATTTGCTAATATTTTATTGAGAATTTTTTGTGGTATATTCAAAAGAGATATTGGTCTTTAGTTTTCTTTTCTTTTCTTTCTTTTTTTTTTTTTTTTTTTTGAGACGGAGTCTCACTCTGTCACCCAGGCAGGAGTTCAGTGGTTTGATCTCGGCTCACTGCAACCTCTGTCTCTTGAATTCAAGCGATTCTCCTGCCTCAGCCTCCCGAGTAGCTGGGATTACAGGCATGCACCACCATGCCTGGCTAATTTTTGTATTTTTAGTAGAGATGGCATTTCACCATGTTGGTCAGGCTGGTCTCAAACTCCTGACCTCAGGGGATCTGCCGAGCTTGGCCTCCCAAAGTGCTGGGATTATAGATGTGAGCCACTGCGCCTGGCCTAGTTTTCTTTTCTTGTGATGTCTTTGTGTGATTTTGGTAGCAGGGTGACACTGGCTTCAGGGAATGAATTGGCAGCCCTGTCTAGACACCACATTTAAGTGTATTAAGTGTAAGCGTACAATTCAGTGCATTAAATAAATCACAATGTTGTGTCACTCTCAATTATCCACGCCCAGAACTTTTTCATTATCTCAGAAAGAAACTCCGTATCCATTAAACAACTCCCCAGCCCCCTCTCCTCAGCCCTGGCACCTCTATTAGACTTTTTGTCTCTATGAATTTGCTTGTTATTGATACTTTACCCGTGGAATCATCCAGCGTTTGTTCTTTTGTACCTGGCTTATTTCTCTGCATTCTTTTCTGTTTTTCCATGCCTGGAGGGTTTGTTTCCTTTGAAAGTTACAATTTCAAGAAGTATTTAACTCACACATAGTGTAGTATTGCACCTTTGAACAAATTTAGTTGAAGATGCTTTTGAAACTAGTTTATCTTGTCTTTAATTATTTTGGGGGTTACTTAATTGTGAAATATATCTTATAGGGTCTCTTGATACTACAGCTTTAAAAAAAAAAAGAAGATATTTTATCACTACAAATTAGGTGCTTGGCAGAGTCTTTATTTTTATTTTTTGAGAGAGAGTTTTGCTCTTGTTGCCCAGGCTGGAGTGCAATGGCCTGATCTTGGCTCACTGCAACCTCCTCCTCCCAGGTTCAAGCGATTCTCCTGCCTCAGTGTCCCGAGTAGCTGGGATTACAGGCATGCACCACCACACCTGACTAATTTTTGTATTTTTAGTAGAGACAGGGTTTTGTCATGTTGGCCAGGCTGGTCTTGAACTCCTAACCTCAGGTGATCCACCTGTCTTGGCCACAAAGTCTTCAATATAAAAAGAATGTATGCGACTTTTATTGGTAATTTGTATTTTCTTTCTGACCCTAGTATGGTTTTAAAATTTGTTTTAAAAATGTTTTCTCTCATTCACACCACCATCAGATTTCCCTTTTTTTTTTTTTTTTCTGTCTTTCCACTGCTTTCCAATCTTAGCCAGTCAGAGCTCGCATGGTCTATCAGAAAAATCAAATCAGTTCTCCCTCTTTTGAAGCCAGATCCAGTTAGCTGAGCGTGGAGGCACTGGGTTGGCCACAGGCTGCAGGAGGGCGAGAGGCATTGAGGACAGAAAGTCCCTGGGCTTAAAGAATGGCTCGGAAGAGCGCAGAGAAGCCCATTCCTCAGCATCCTCTTCCCACCCCCCACACAGCCCCCACCCTGTTCTCTGAAGACCAAAACCAGCTGGTCCCAACTTTGCTCTGCCTGAAATGAAAAGAACAGTCTCACATACCTCTTGTCTAGAATGATAAGAAATTAACTCCCACTTCTCATTGTATTATTGTTATTATTATCATCATGATGAGATGGAGTCCTGCTCTGTCACCCAGGCTGGAGTGCAGTGGCACAATATTGGCTCACTGCAACCTCCACCTCCCGGTTCAAAAGATTCTCCTAGCTCAGCCTCCTGAGTAGTTGGGACTACAGGTACCCGCCACCATGCCAGGCGATTTTTTTTTTTTTTTTTTTTTGAGACGGAGTCTCGCTCTGTCATCCAGGCTGGAGTGCAGTGGCCCGATCTCAGCTCACTGCAAGCTCCACCTCCCGGGTTCATGCCATTCTCCTGCCTGAGCCTCCCATGTAGCTGGGATTACAGGCGCCCGACACCACGCCTGGCTAATTTTTTGTATTTTTAGTAGAGACGGGATTTCACCATGTTAGCCAGGATGGTCTTGATCTCCTGACCTCATGATCCACCCGCCTTGGCCTCCCAAAGTGCTGAGATTACAGGTGTGAGCCACCACGCCTGGCCCCCACTTCTATTTTTAAAATCAGCTTGAACTCAGCAGTCAGATTGGTTACTCTTGGACCCTCTCTGCCTTTCCCTGCTGGCCATCCTTCCTGCTAGGAGGCCATTAGGGCAGGGTCTGTCCCACTGTCCTGATGATGACAATGATTCTAGCTAACACTTATGCCTCTCTACCTTTACACGGTAGCTCATTTCTGTCTCACAACAACTCTAAGTGGTTAAAGAAACTGAGACATGAGAGGTCAAGCAGTTTGCACAGGTCACAAAACTACTGTTCTTCCTGAGCCTGTGCCCTGAGCAGGAGCGAGCTCTCTCTGGGGCTTGTCCACCATCCAGCACTCAATCTTGGTTTAATGGCTGCCTGAGCCAAAGTCCTTAAATATCGTTCTCTCTCACTGGGAAAGAAAGCAGCCACTGAGGCCGTTTGAGCCTTAGCACATTTGCAACGACTTCAGGTGATTTTCTTTTTCGTGATTATAGCGATTTTTCCACGATCAGTCCACGTCATCTACTTACCATGACCCTTGAATCAATAAATAGAATGCATCAAATGCAATACAAATAAACACAATATATCCAAACAATGTTGTAAATGAACAGCGTATTTAAACAATGAATACAATGACCAAGGGCCCCTAAGTGGATGCTCAACCTGGTTCGAGGGCATTCTCTAGTATCTACACTTTCCTGGCAGAAAGTCTGAGAGGGAGGGAGCCAACGTCATGTTTTTATTTCAATTCCTGTCATACTTTCTCTGTGCTTCCAAGAAATTTCTCTGAACGTCTCAGGCCCCCTTTCGCTCCCTATTGTATTGGAGTTATTTATGCGCTAACTTCATTCCCCTGTTCCTTACACAAAACACCTGCAGGGCAGGCTGGCTCTTTGATTCACTTGTTTGTCCTCTTCCTCCTTTCCACCCACTGGCCTCCCCATTCCCCAGACAGTGTCCAGTGCCACGTCTGGCCCATTGGAAGGGCTCAGTACATATTTAGTGGGTGAATGAGTGAAGTCTTGTTGACAGCTGTTGTGAGAACTCAGTTCTTGTCTTCTTAGTTTAAAAGAATTTAAACAAGAGACACACAGTGAAGGAGATGCAGTACGAGGTAATTTATTACAAGAGTAAAAGAATATTTTGAGTGCTGGGCGCAGTGGTTCATGCCTGAAATTCCAGCACTTTGGGAGGCCGAAGTGGTCAGATCACCTGAAGTCAGGAGTTCAAGGCCAGCGTGGCCAACATGGTGAACCCCTCGCCGCTACTAAAAATACAAAAAATTAGCCGGGCATGGTGGCAGGTGCCTGTAATCCCCAGCTACTCGGGAGACTGAGGCAGGAGAATTGTTTGAAACTGGGAGGTGGAAGTTGTTGTGAGCCAAGATCGCACCACTGCACTCCAGCCTGGGCAACAGAGACTCTGTCTCAAAAAAAAAAAAAAAAAAAAAAAAAAAAAAAAAAAAAAAAAAAAAAAAAATTTGCAAGTGAAGTGCAGAATAGACATACCCTGGAGGGAGAGAAAGAATGCAGGGCGGGCTGCTCATAAGGATGAGATAGCATTGATTATTGCTGGGGAAACCCCTTTTGTGGGAGTCTTACATGGTTATTCATAAGGAGGTGGAAAGAGGTGTTACCAGGAAGCATGTTCCGGGTGGTCCTCTGGGTGCGCATGCGCAGTAGCTGTACCTACTTGGCTGTACGTCGTGTGTCTCATTAGCATGTTAAATCTCCACCCAAGGGTGTGTTTTTTTACTATTATAATGAGCAAAGGGTTGGTCTGAGGACAGGTAAAATCAAAATGCGCCTGCTCCCTACAGGGGAACTTCCCTACGGGACAAAGCTTTGCTTGGATGAGCTCGACTGCAGCGCCAGTGCTGGGGCTTATTGTGTTGACGTCTGATTGCCACAGTTGCCATGTCCCGAGGTTATGGTTACTTTCTTGACTATTTATTCTGCCTCATTCTTTCTAAGACATTGCCTGGTGGAAGAGATGCATGGACGCCCACCGGTGCTTGTTCCCATGGTCCAAATGAGAATTGCTCAGGATGTCTCCACTGAACTTTCATGGTATCAGAAAGGGCTTTTATGGTGTTATATTGTGTTTTATTGAGGCAACACAATTATGTTCAGTAGAGTCCAAGTGAGATAGTCCTGCGGTACAGATATTTGAAAGAAGACATTTAATTGGAACAAGAAGGATGTGGTTCTCGGTTCCATCACCACCACTCTCGAGTCCCTGCAGGCTTCCAGGGCCTCAGTGGCCATGAGGTTGTGTCCAGGGCCCCACCTCCTCTCCCATGCCTCTGTCTCCTGGAAGCTTGCTGTCCCACAGCCTCAGCTCTGAATGATCTGAAGCTTATGACACACAAATTTCCACCCCACAGGCTGATAAGTGCATTTTCTGCAGGAAGGTAATATTCTCTCTCCATTAAAGCAGTAATGATTTATTACTTGATTGAAATTAGTACCGAATTCCGGACGGGAAGGGAAGGACTACGGTCTCCACCTCAAGTTTATATTCTCGTATTTTATTTTTGAGACAGGGTCTCACTCTGTCACCCAGGCTGGAGTGCCAGGTTGCAATCCCTGCTCACTGTAGCCTCCATCTCCTGGGCTCAAGTAATCCTCCGACCTCAGCCTCCTGAGTAGATAGGACTACACATGTGCACCATCACACCCAGTTATTTTTAAAATTTTTTGTAGAGACAGGATCTCGCCCTGTTGCTCAGGCTGGTCTCCAACTCCTGGACTCAAGCGATCCTCCTGCCTTGGCCTCCCAAAGTGCTAAGATTACAATTGTGAGCCACCACGTCCAGCCTCTCAAGAATATTTTAGAAAGAAGGGTAGAAGTTAAAGAGCAGTGTGAGTTTCACAATGGTAGAAGGCAACAACGCAGGATATGTTCTGAATAGGACATGATGAGCTCATGAATGACAGGCCTCTGAATCTGGAGAATGAGGAAGTGACTCTGGGCAGAGCTGGCTTGGGAAGGCTCTACCCGGAAGAGGATGACCTTGTACGGCCATTACTAGTGTGCGGGAGGTCACCTCACTCTCACAGCAGCAGCCAGGCCACTGGTCAAAGACAACAGCAGGCTGGGCTCTGTTAAGCCCAGCATTCATGGACACACACATAGTGGAAATAGATGTATGGGATGATTTATACTTTCTATCCTCCAAACTAATTCCTTCCTTTTTTCCTTCCTTCCTTCCTTCCTTCCTTCCTTCCTTCCTTCCTTCCTTCCTTCCTTCTTTCCCTCTCTCTCTCTTTTCTTTCTTTCTTTCTTTCTTTCTTTCTTTCTTTCTTTCTTTCTTTCTTTCTTTCTTTCTCTTTCCCTTCCTCCCTCCCCCTTCCTTCCTTCCTTCCTCCCTTCCTCCCTCTCTCTCTCTCTCTTTCTTTCATTCTTTCTTTTCTTTCATTCTTTCCTTTTTCTTTCTTCCTTTCTTCTCTTTCTTTTCTTTCTTGACACGGTCTCGCTCTGTCACCCAGGCTAGAGTGCAGTGGCATGATCTCAGCTCACTGCAGCCTCAACAACCTCCTGGGCTCAAACAATCCTCCCACCTCACAAACTAATTTCTTTCTATTTCTTATTACTTGATGAATGAATCTATGAACTAATTAACAGCTATTACTTCATTCTCAGTAGCTTAACCTGCTGCTGAAAATTATGACAATGCTAAAAATGAACAATTGCCAAGATAGACTAATTATGTCTCAAGGGAAGTGCCCAAGATATTTAGATGATCTTTTTGCCACCATCATCACCTTCCCCTAGTGATTGAGTTTGCTCTAATCACTTTTGAAGAAAGAAGTTACATTGTGATTTTAGCACCTGGGGTCTGTAGGCATCAGAGCTAACAGCAGGATTCAATTTTGTTAGCAGAGTGGCAGTTTTTCAGATAAGACATGCCAAGGTCTGACTCATTTTCGTTCTCATAAGTCAGAAAGGATGCTCTCTGACATTGGTGAAAGGGGTAACATCGGGCAGGTGGCTGGACTGGTACATACATCCCAGCCCCTGATTCACGGCATCAACTCTTTCAACTCAAAAGGAAGAAGGTGAGGTGGGAGAAGCAACTGGTGGGCCAGTAAACATTTGAAGGGCCCTGTTTTTGGTATCAGTCGGCCAGTTTCTGTGCCAGGACCCCGCTGTATCAGAATCACTTCATACCATATGAGTGGCCACATTTAACAATCTGAGTTCATAGTGTAGGATGAAAAACCTTGGGTGGAGCCCATGTGGATCCGATTTCTCATATTTTTGTTCTGATTTACTGTAAATAGAATTACGCTGAGTCTGTTGAAGTGTGTGACTTCCTACCTTATGCCTCAGCCTGCGTCTCTACATGCTGAGAGCTACTTCTCAGAAGCACCTGTGTTCTGAGGCCCTGTTTTACGGCTCTGAGACCATGCTGGGTCTGGGCGTTGGGCGAGATGAGTGGGAAGTGCGGAAGAGTCAATGCCCTGGAGGCCTGTGTCAGCTAATGATGGTTGGGGAAGAGGTGGAAAAGCTCAGCTTCTCAGCCCCCATCCCTGCTCAGGGTTGGAGCAACTCTGAGATGCGTTCTGTGCAGCAGGCCTGAGCCCCAGCCACCCCGTGGGTGACTTGCTTGATAACACTGTGTGTTGGTTCTTCTCTTTGCCACCCCATGTCCCCCAGCCATCCCCACGGAGTTCCCTGGGATCACCTCCTATTTGGGGTTGGATTGTATTCCCCCAAAAGATATACTGAAGTCCTAACTCCTGGTACCCATGAATGTGACCTCGTTTGGAACTAGGGTCTTTCCAGATTTAATCAAATTAAGATGAGATCATCCCAGAGGACGGTGGTCCCTAGTCCAATATGACAGTTGTCCTTATCAAAAGAGGAGACCCAGAGACAAACACACAGAGAGGAAAAGTCCATGTGAAAACGGAGGCAGAGATTGCAGCGATGCATCTACAAACCAAGGAACCCCAAGGATTGCTGGAGCCACCAGGAACTGGGGAAGGGGCGTGGCACAGACCCTCTTCCAGAGCCTTCAGAAAGAGCACAGCCCTGCTGCCTGGGGGTGGTCTATTTCGCAGTACCATGCACCTGCTTCCCAAACACATTTTGTGCCTTCCTACCTTTGCTTTTGCACATGTCAGTTGTAATTCCTGAAATGTTCTGCCCTCTAATCTAAAAATGTCTATGTCCAGGCTGGGCACGGTGGCTCACGCCTGTAATCCCAGCACTTTGGGAGGCTGAGGCGGGCGGATCACAGGGTCAGGAGTTCGAGACCAGCCTGGCCAATATGGTGAAACCCTATCTCTACTAAAAATACAAAAATTAGCCGGGCGTGGTGGCGTGTGCCTGTAGTCCCAGTTACTTACGAGGCTGAGGCAGGAGAATCGCTTGAACCCGGGAGGTGGAGGTTGCAGTGAGCCAAGATCACACCACTGCACTCCAGCCTAGGCAACAGAGCGAGACTCCATCTCAAAAAAAAAAAAAAAAAAAGTCTGTGTCCAAAACGAGATGCCACAACACACGTATTAGAATGGGCAAAATCCAGAACACTGACAACGCCAAACGCTGGCGAGGACGTGGAGCAGCAGGAACCCTCATTCATTGCTGGTGAGAATCAAAAATGGCACAGCCACTTTGGAAAATAGTTTGTCAGTTTCTTACAAAGCTAAACACACTCTTACCTTATGTACCGGGAACCACAGTCCTTGGTATTTATCCAAAGGAAAACTTGTAAACTTACCTCTGTGCAAAAACTTGCCCATGGATATTTATAGAAGTTTTATTTGTAATTGCCAAAACTTGGATTGACCTTGGTCTTGTTGGCCTGCACTGGGGTCCTTCCTCCATCCCATCCCATTTCCCCCTCCCTTTCACAGTAATCATGCTGTAGGTTTTCAGTCGGTATTTAGGGATGAGGTTGGACCTTTTAGATTTCAGGTTGAGACAAAAAGACTGAAGGTTGCCAGTCAGTTGTTTTCCACCTGTCCAATGGTTGGTTGGGTTTGCTGCATAACTGATCCATTGACTTCTGTGACAATTGGCTGTGGGATGGAACCAGCTAGACCATGAGCAACCCCACAGGCGTGCCACTAGGAAGGCCTCAGAGAAACTGCCTGTGCCTGTGAAGACGGGAAGCAGATATGGGCCAGGCATGGTGGTGCACGCCTGTAATCCCAGCACTTTGGGAGGCCGAGGCAGGTGGATCACCTGAGGTTGGGAGTTCAAGACCAGCCTGACCAACATGGAAAAACCCCATCTCTACTAAAAATACAGAATTAGCTGGGTGTGGTGGCACACACCTGTCTGTAGTCCCAGCTACTCGAGAGGCTGAGGCAGAAGAATTGCTTGAACCCGGGAGGCGGAGTTTGCGGTGAGCCGAGATTGTGCCATTGCATGTGAGCCTGGGCAACAAGAGTGAAATTCCATCTCAAAAAAAAAAAAAAGAAAAGAAAAAAAAGCAGACATTGATCCGGGCCAGTGAATCTCCACAGTGGCAAAGCTTGAGGGAGTCTCCATCTTCCTTCCTCAGGGACCTGCGGAGCTTCTGGCTCTTGGATCAGCTGTGGGGCTTTCACCAATATTTCTGTGTGGGAATATCCATGTGGCCTTGGCACTAATGGGATACCATCAAGTACCCCAGGAAACATCCATACCCACCCACGGGTAAGGAATGCCAAGGAACTGAAGTCAGTATATTGGGGCTGGGGTATGGCTTAAACCCTTTGTAGTATGAAGCAGAATACATCGAATAATAGGAGATTAGAGCTGGAGGAAGTCGTAGAAATCAAGTATTGCAATAATCTCATGTTGTAGATGATGCCTTTAGCCTGCATAGATGAAGTAATTTGTTAAAATCTATAGTGCCGGTTAATGGAGGATTCTAACGAAAACTAAGAATGATTCGTGTTTGTGCGTATGTGATCAAGCTAGACAAAAATATATGATAAGACCTTTTTTTTTTTTTTTTTTTTTTTTGAGATGGAATCTTGCTCTGTTGCCCAGGCTGGAGTGCAGTGGTGTGTTCATGGCTCACTGTATTCTTGACCTCCTGGGCCCAAGCGCTCCTCCCACCTCAGCCTCTGGAGTAGCTGGGACTACAGGTGCTCACCACGCCCAGCTAATTAAAAAAAAAACTTTAGAGAGAGGGTCTTCCTATAGTGCCCAGGCTGGTCTTGAACTCCTGGCCTCAAGTGATCCTCCCACCTCCACCTCCCAAAGTGCTGGGATTATAGGCATGAGCCACCACACCCAGGCTCTGAGACAATTTTTGAATAGTATCCTGTTTTTTAAAAATGTATATTTTTAAGAATTTGATAAAATGATAAAATTTCACCAACAGTCATTCAACATCTAGCAACTATTTGTTAATGGTCTACTCCATGCTTGGTACTGCTTTGGGTGCCAGAGGTACAACAGGAATGGAGATGAAGTTTCCGGTCTTCTGAAGTTTACATTCTCATCACAGCAGAACCACAGTCATCAATCATAACAAGTTCATGGCAGACAATGATAAGCATCATAAAGGTAATAAAATATGATCAGCTCTTCGTTCTTTCATTCACTTGACAAGTGTTTATTGAGCTTGGACTGTTTGCTGGGTACTGTCTTGGACCCTGGTGAAATGGTGGGGACAAGACAGAACAGGTGCCTGTGCTCTTGGAGATTTGCTTCTGGTTGGCAGTGATGCAATGATGCACAAGTACAAACAACCACTGCGGAGGAAGCTGCTATGAGGGAAGGAATGGAGGGAGTGGTATGATGGAGCAAGCAGGGATTGGCAGATGTGGGGGTTATGTGGTGTGGATGGGTGGAATGGGAAGATAGAGTGCTTCTTTTTAAGAAAAATATTTAAATATATAATTAAAAAAATAGAGATGGGGTCTTGCTGTTGACCCCAAGACCCCATGGGGTCTTGTTGACCAGGCTGGTCTCAAACTCCTTTCCTAAAGCAATTCTCCCATCTCGGCCTCCCAAAGTGCTAGGATTACAGGCATGAGCCACTGCACTCAGCCAAGCTTCAAATGCTTCTAATAGCAGGTGCAAAGGCCCTGGGGTGGGAAGGGACTTGGCAGGTTTGGTGAAAAGGAGGCCAACATGGCTGCAACCTGGTGAGTGAGGGAGAGAGGGGAAAGAGATGTGGGAGCCAGATCATGCAGACCCTCATGTGCTGGGGAAGGGTTTTGATTTTATCCTGAGAGCAGTTGTCCAGGGGGCCCTGGAGAATGTGAGGAAGGAGAACATCAAGGTATGATGTTTATCTTTAAAAGATTGCAGGCTGCTGTGCGGGAAACAGGGTGGCTGTTGTGGGTGAGACTGGAAGCTGCCACGGAGTCAGGAGTCCCTAACAGCAATCCAGGCAAGACACGGTGGCGGCCTGGACCTGGAAGTGGATGGTGGACGTGGTGAGCGGTTGACACATGGGGCAGATATTCTGAATGTTCTTCCTGGTGTTGCTGATGCTTCCAGCTCAGCCCCTGCCCTACAGCCACAAGAGCTTGGAGGTGGGACACTTGCCCATGGCATCTGAGTCACCTGGGATGGAACTGGAGAGGAGGACCCCCAAGCCACCTTGGCTGCAGCCTTGTGCTCTGAGGGGACAGAGCAGCCTCTCCTCACAGGTGACAGCTGGGTTTCCAAGATGAAGTTGAGGAGCAGTGGCCAGGACAATCATAGGCTACCCGGGGTTGGCACCCACCCCAGTCTTCCCTTGCTTTGCTCCCTGCTAGCCTCCAGCAGGCTCGTGACCATGCAGCCTCCTTGGCTCCATCAGCTCGGGCTGTTATGACAAAAATACCACAGACTGGGTGGCTTCAACAACTGACAGTTATTTCTCACAGTTCTCAAGCCTGCGAAATCCAAGAGCAAGGTGCCGGCAGATTGGCATCTGGGGAGGGCTCCCTTCCCGGTTTGCAGATGGCCGTCTTCTGGCTGTGTCTTCATGGGACAGAAAAAGCTGGATAACTCCCTGGAGTCTCTTTTATAAGGACACTAATTCCACTCATGAGGGTTCCACCCTCGTGACCTAATCATCTCCCAAAGACCCCACCCCTAATACCATCACATTGAGGATTAGGGCTTCGACAGAGGAATTAGAGGGGGGCACACACATTCAGTCCTTGGCATCCTCTAACCTCACACGGACAGGAGCAGAAGGCATGGGTTGCAGTCTCCACATTAACCCCAGCTGCCTTCATGCCTCGGGGGCAAGCCGGCGTGTATTCATGGTAGAATGGCCAACGGAGTGAACGAATTCAGACGCCAAAACCTGGTGGGTATCACAGGCTGGTTCATCCACTCGCATTTCTACTCAGCAAATACTAACTGAACATTCGTAGTGTGCTGAATGCTGATGGGTGCTGGGATTGATGATGAACAGGACCCAGGCCCTGGTGTCCAGCTGTCCAGAGGGCAATAGAGACCATGGCCACTCCCTGTGATGAGTGCTTGGATATGGAGGTGGTGGGACCCTGGAGGGGAACCCCACGGAGCTCTGGAGTCAGGGAGGCTCCCGAGGAAGTAACACTTACTCTGTGTTGGAAGAATGGGAAGAATGGGAAGGAAGGAGGTCTTTCTTCTCCCGTGACCACCCACTCAACACCAGGGCCCTTCAGTTCTCACTCCCAAATGCCTCTCATCTCTCTCCTTCCCTGTTAGTGTCCACTGCTACCCCTTGCTTCAGACCCTCGTTGTTTCTTGCCTGGGTTACTGCAGTGGTCCTGCCTCCTGCCTCCCAGTCCTTTGGCTTCCTCACCCTCTATGTTGTCTCTCAAATAAAATATACAGAACAACATCTGATCACATCCGTCCTCTGAGTCCAACCCTTTGTGTAGGATAAGTTCTGCTTGTGTTCCTTCTAGTACTTTACTGGTCCAACATTTAAATCTACCTACAAGTTATTTTACTATTTTAAATAACAACTTTATTGAGCTATAATTCACATACCATAACACTCACCCTTTTATATATACAATCCAGTGTATACAATTTTATAGATACAGTTCCATGTTCACATATTCAGACTTGTATCGTTATCACCACTATCTGAACGTTTTCATCAGCCCCCAAAGAAACCTCACGCCCATTGGCAGTCACCCCTCCTCCTGCCCCTACTCCAGCCCCAAGCGAACAGGAATCTGCTTTTCGTCGCTTCGGATTTGCCTCTTTGGGACATTTTGTATAAATGGTCTTTTGTGACTGGTTCCTTCTGCGTAGCATCGTGTGTTCAAGATTCATCCATGGCGTGGCATGTATTAGTGCCTCATTCCTTTTTATTGTCAAATAACATTCCAACATGTGGCTAGACCACGACTTGTCTGTCCACTACCGAGGTGCTGGACGCTGACATTTGGACTTTCTGCTCTTGGGCTCTCATGAGTGGTGCTCCGGTGACCATCCTGTCCCGGCATTCTGGTGCACACATCTCCAGTTCTCCTGGGAGGATAACACTTTTGAACGATTCATTTTATTTTTCTCTCCTCAGTTCCCTTTGTTTACTCTTCCTCTTACTCAAGCAACTATGCAATCTGGCAGCACTGTTGCAAATGGATGCCTTGTTTTTCTCACTGCCTCCCATAGGGTGGGGCTTGGTTTTGATTTGTCCCTTGATGTTTACTTTGATCGCTTGACAACAGTGGTGTCTGCCAGCATCTCTTTTATAGAGTCATTCTTTTTTTTTTTTTTTTTTGAGGTGGAGTCTGGCTCTGTCGCCCAGACTGGAGTGCAGTGGCACGATCTCGGCTCACTGCAACCTCTGCCCCCCAGGTTCAAGCAATTCTCGTGCCTCAGCCTCCCCAGTAGCTAGGATTACAGGCGTGTGCCACCATGCCTGGATAATTTTTATTAGAGATGGGCTTTTACCACGTTGGCCAGGCTGGTCTCGAACTCCTGACCTCAAGTGATCTGCTCACCTCGGCTTCTCAAAGTGCTGGGATTATAGGCCTGAGCCACCGCACCCAGCTAGAGTCATTGTTTTTTCATGTTCTCTGCCATTCTGTGGGTAGGTACTTTGAAACTCTGCAATTATCTCCATTCCTCACCAAATTCTCAGTGCATTCATTTATTTTTTATATCTGTATGGATTCTTGGTTTCCTGTTATATTCAATAGATCATAATTTTTTGTGACTATAATTTATTTTTATGTTCAGATTGTCCTAGATTTGGCCAGTCGTCACCTTTCCAAAGCAGATTCTTGGTTTTTGACGCGTCCTTATTATTGTTTGAGCACTTCCTTCCTCTCTAAAGTCTCTCTCCACATGCTCATCTTGACCCCAAATTCTGGGTTCAAAGAGGACAGAGTGTCCAAGTGTGTGTGCTGTGCATGTGTGTGCATGTACATCCATTTATACATGAATGCATGTGTGTGTGCGTGCATACGTGCATGAGCGCGTGTGTGTGCGCGCGTGCGTGTGTGTGTGCGTGTGTGTGTTTAATGCGCTGCTGGACCTCTGGCTGAAACAAGTCATATGGTTCAGGCCAGTGTCCACATAGGCAGGGCCACAGAGGGACCCAGGTGGCCTGATCCACTGGGGCCACCAGTCCTACATCTCACCACGCCATTGTTGACAGAGGCGTAGATAAAAAGAAAAATTTTTCTCCTATAAAAAAACAAGCCCCCCAAAATTTTACAAATGCCAGCTGAAACCCAGCTTCAGCATTCGAGAGAAAATAGGGAGTTGCAGGGAGCTGACAGAGAATGAAATGCTCCAAGCCAAGCTGGCAGCCCCTGTGTAGCCCCCACTCATTGTTGCTATGAAGGACATAGGACCTAGACCCAGCCTTGCCAGATCTTCCGATTTTTTTTTTTTTCCAGAGAAACTGAAACTCTTAGAGTTTGAGATGAAATTCAGATATTAAAGTATGGGCTCAAATGTTTAATCCTATGGGAGCCAACAGAGCCCACTGGGGCTGGCATGTGGCTGGAAGGCCACCATTGGCTCCCTCTGATTGGTGCTTGCGGCACTTCCAGGCAGAGCCGGCCCCACACAGCCCCAGAAGGCTTCTGTTGCAAGGGGGCAGAAATCCCACCCAAGCTGGGTCTGAAATAGAAGGAAAGTTATCATTCAGTAAATGGTAACTGCAAGGGGGTGGGGCTTTACAGCATAATAGGAATTGGGAATTTTATTTTATTTTATTTTATGTATGTATGTATGTATGTATTTATTTATTTATTTTTGAGACGGAGTTCCACTCTGTCACCCAGACTGGAGTGTACTGGCGCTCTTGGCTCACTGCAGCCTCCACCTCCCAGGTTCAAGCGATTCTCCTGCGTCAGCCTCCTGAGTGGCTGAGATTACAGGCACCTGCCACCACACCTGGCTAACTTTTTTTTTTTTTTTGATAGAGAGATGGGGTTTCACCATGTTGGCCAGGCTGGTCTCGAACTCCTGACCTTAGGTGAGCCGCCTGCCTTGGCCTTAGCCGAGGCCAGCACTTTGGGATTACAGGTGTGAGCCATCTCTCCCAGCCAAATTTTTTTTTTTTTTTTTTTTTTTTTTCCAGAGGCTGGGGCTGGCTTTGGCTATGCTGATGTCATGGCTCAAGTGACATCCCAGGCCTCAGTTTCTCCATCTCTTTGCTCTGTTTTCTCATTAGCTGGCTTCGTTCTCAGACAGACTTTCTCTGTGCAACACGGCAGCTCCCGGCTTCTGTGACCCTCAGTGCTTGAGTGGCCCAAAGGAGAGAAATTCCCTTTCCCCGTGTGTCCAGCTCTGCCAGGCTGCTGCCTTCTCCTCCCCACCCCATCCGGCACTACATCTGTGCTTTGGGGGCTGCTCAGGAGCCTGCCTGACCTAGGGGAAGCGGGGACATCCATGCCGAATTACACAGAGCAGGACAGCAGTAGGCACCAAAGGAGAGGGGAAGGAATCCGAGCAGGGAGAAGCAACAAGTATCAATTATAGGAGGCGAGACCAGCTTTTGCCTGCAGTCAAGGGATGGGAATATTGAGATTCTAGGTCACAAGTGACTTGCTTTAGCTCTTACCTATAGGACAAAAACTCAAGAATCTCTTCTACTTCTCCACTCTGTGCTCTTTTTCCTGCCTTCCCCAACCCCCATCTTTTTTGAGATAGAGTCTTGCTCTGTTGCTCAGGCTGGAGTGCAGTGGTGCAATCTCAGTTCACTGCAGTCTCAACCTCCCAGGCTCAAGCTATCCTCCCACCTCAGCCTCCTGAGTAGCTGAGACTTCAGGTGCATGCCAGTATTCCTGGCAAATCTAAAAAAAAAAAAAATTTTTTTTTGTAGAGACAGGGATCTCATTATGTTGCCCAGGCTGTTCTTGAACTCCTGGGCTCAAGCAATCCTCCTGCCTTGGCCTCTCAAAGCTTCTGAATTACAGCCCCTGTGCCTGGCCCCTGCATTTTTTACTAAAATCTCTCGATGGTGTGAAGTTCCAGTGCTGATGGGATTTGGCCGTGGCTTTCCCCAAGGCATTAGTTTTGTTGCTAGAACTTGGACACATGGTCAGAGTGGAATCTTGAGGCTTGTTTTTCTTTGTAAGATCTTATATTACTGTTATTACTTTCATAGTCATTATAGAAAATTTTAGAAAATACAAAACCTCACAGTCCAGTCTCTGAAAGGTAGCCACGGCCAACAGGTTGGCATATTTCTTTCTTTATAACTGGTGCTGTATGTACAATTGTGTACCTGCTTTCTGAACCAAAAATCTCAAGCTCCTCAAGTTGCTAGCTTGATGACTGGCCTGGGACTCCTGAAGTTCCAGCTTCAGGACAGGCCAGGCCAGCCCGGGGCTGGATTAACTCTCCCCTGAGGATCCTGGGACTCATCCATGGGGAATGGAGAGAAGGGGGCAAGGAGCCAGGCAGGTCCTGCAGCATTTTCAAACAGCCCAGCCACTGCAACCACAATGGTGCTTCTCTCTAAGGCCACAACCCTGGGACCATGCCAGCTAGCAAGGGGCACAGATGACTTCCCATTTCTGCCCGACTGTACGGCTCCTGCTGCTTAGGCTCAGTCTGCAGATGTGAGGGAGGAGGAAGGACACGTGCCTCCTTGCTCTGTGTGCTCTCCTTTTCTCCTTGTGTCAGTCGGTGGCAGATGAGCAGGACATCCACAGTGTCCTTGATATTTAGGTGCACCACCCCTGACTCCCCACCTCTCCCCCGCCTCACCATAGAAGGATTTGTGAAGATGGCTTCTGAGTGTTCGGCGGCCCTCTAGGCTGACAGCGGCGGAGCCCCCGCGATGGTTCTGGCGCACACCCAGCCCATTTACGAAACGCATGCTGTTTACTCCGCGGCGCCGAGTGGGCCCAGGGGGCTGTTTTCCTCCATTGGGTAAATCCAAGCTTAGAGAAGTTGAGCGCACACCGATTATGCACTCAGCCGACTGAAATGATTTTCTGTGGCGATTACAGTCAATGGTGAAAATCACACGCATCACTTTGTAAAGTAAATTATTTTTCACTTGATAGATCCTAATAGCTCTCCAGAGTAGTTAAGGCCTAACCAGTCCCTGGAGAGTTTGGGGAGCTAGGAGGGTGGGAGGCAGCGGGAGACGGAGTGGGTGAGGGGGAGGGGAGAAGGGGAGTCTCATCATTCCAGAAAGCAGGGCACAGGAAGACTGGCATGCACTTTTACTGGAACTCCAGTCCTTAACTACTTCTGTACTTAACGGGCTGGTAAATATCACCGAGCCCTTTTCTGTATTTCCGTGCACAACTTTCTGTTTGACTCTGATACCCAACTCCCACCTTTTCTGTCAACCCGTTGTCATGCATGTAAAAAACAGAGGAAAGTGCCTGCTGTGAAGGTCATCATCGTACACAGCTAGCTCCTACTCTGCTTCGAGGCTTAACTCAAGACCCACTTCTTGGTGAAACACGACCCTCTACACCCCCCTTTCCTCTGAACCCTGATGATGGTGACAAGGATGATTATTACGAAAGCAATGCTGATCATGACGATGATGATGACAAACAATACCCGTTGGCCACTGTCCGTGGACCCAGCACCACCTTCTTCAAGACCCTATTCTAAATCCTTTATTATCAATCAGTTTAATAGATGGTGTGTCAAGGGAAGCCAGCTGATGTTATCTCTGTTATATGAATCAGGAAACTGAGGCAGGAGAGGCTGAGTAACCCTCCCCGGTCAATACGGCTAGTCAGATGCAGAGCAAGGATCTGAACTCAGGCCCCAGGCCCCAGCGGGTGAGGCTGCCTCTCTAGGGGTCATAGCACTTGGTTTGGCACTTGTACCCCCGCAGGAATTATGAGCTAACTATCTCCACTGCTAAGCTGCCTCTGAGTCTCAAGGCTAAAGAAACCCTCATCCCCAAAGTGTAGGTAGTAAGCGCTTAACTAACGTGCAGCAGATGGCAAAGGCCCTGGGGGCAGATAGGGAAGTGCTTTCATTTCACAGTAACAGGCCCTCCTTGGACTCCAAATATGTAACGGGAACATTGCGGCCACACCCCAGGACCTGCTGAACACGGAAATCTGGAGATATCTGATCGGGAGGAATGGGGTGGACGCACACATCTAAGGGAAGAGGGCAGGGATGCGTGGATAGATTGAGGCCCAGGCTGAGTCACTGGAGGAGACTTGATATGTTCAAAAATTCATTTCGATTCTTCTCTCCCCAGACTTGCACCTCTTTCTGTCTTCCTCATCTCAGTAACTGAGCAGCTCCCTCCTTCCACATTCTCAGGACAAAAGCCAAGGGCTTGGGAGTCATCCTTGACCCCTCTTTCTCTCATCCACACCCGAGGCATCAGAAAACCCCGTGCCTCCTCCTCTGGCACAGACCCAGAATCAAGCCCTCCTCACCAGCCGCCTCTGCTCCTTTATCAAGCTCCCATCGTCTCTGTCTGGGTTTCAACAGTGGCCCCAACTGGGCTTTCTATTTCTTCCTGTGCCCCTGAGTCCATCCTTTCAGAGTAGCCTGGACGACCCCGTGAAATTCGAAGTCTGATCATGCCTTTCCTCTGCCCAGGCCCACCTGAGGCTCTCATCTCACGCGTGGGGAAAGCCACTGTTCTCACAACGGAGAGCAAGGCCCTGCATGGTCACTCCTGGCCGTCTCTCTGCCCACTCTGACCTGCCTCACCCCGCCCCAGCACTCAGAGCGGGGTCCCCCTCCAGGGCCTGTGCTCCCCTTCCCCAACACCCGGGGCTCACTCCTTCACTGCCTTCACCAATGTCACCAAGTCAGAAAGCTCTTTCCTTCTGTCCCTATTTAAAATAACAGCACACATCAGCCAGCTACCCATTGTGGGCAAAGGCAGGGCCACTTCTGAGGTCCTCCCTCAGATTTCCATTGTGTGACCTGGTGGGGGTTGGGAGGAGTCTTTGCACCGAAGACGTCCCAACTTTGCCCCCTTTGCCCATCAGCCATTTGCCATCACCCTCAAACAGCTCAGCTTCAGGGATCCGGGCGAGTAAGGGGAGGGGCCTCCCTCAGCACAGACAAGGAGCAACTAGAGACGGGGTCTCTGTGCCATCGTTCCCAGCTCCTTTTTCCCTTTGGGGGAAGAGGCTACAGGAATACTTCAGCTTTTCTCTCCCCCGGGGCAGATGGCAGAGGAGCACCCAGGATCTCCTTTGCATATAGGGGGAGGGCTCTAGGTGCCTGCAATGCCTCCCTTGTCTCAGATGAGGTGTCCAGCACTCAGATTGTTGTAAAGTTTTTTGTTTTTGAGACAGAGTCTTACTCTGTCACCCAGGCTGGAATGCAGTGGTGTGATCTTGGCTCACTGCAACCTCTGCCTCCCAGGTTCAAGCAATTCTCCTGCCTTAGCCTCCAGAGTAGCTGAGATTACAGGTGCCCACCATCATACCTCGCTAATTTTTGCATTTTTAGTGGAGACAGGGTTTCACCATTTGGCCAAGCTGGTCTCGAACTCCTGACCTCAGGTGATTCACCCGCCTCGGCCTCCCAAAGTGCTGGGATTACAGGTGTGAGCCACCTTGCCTGGCCAGATTGTTGTAAACTTTTGTTTTGTATGAGCAAAATTGTCTTTACTAAACAGAATTGATAGTTAAAAATAAAATAAAATAACAGCCCCCTCCCTCTGTTTTTCTCTACAGCAGGTATCACCAGCTGCCATGCTAGGCATTTACTTGATTTGTTGGTGGTGGTTGTTGGTCTGTAGGCTCTGCCAGGTCAGGGAGTTTTGTCTGTTTGGTTCGATGTCAGATTTCCAGTGCCCAGAACGGTCCTTGGTATGTCGTGGTGTCAGTGTTTGCCGGTGGAGGGGTAAATGAATGAGTGAAAAACAAATGACCATCCCATTCTGGGGCGTGACCCTCAATTCAGTCTGACTTGGCACTTTGGACCTTACACCTAACTCTTCCTCTTTTTAGATCGTGATAAAATATACCTGACATAAAATTCACCATTTTAAGCAGTTTAAAGTGTACAGTTCAGTGACATGAGTACATTCACATTGATGGGCAGCCATCACCACCATCCATCTCTAGAGCTTTTCCATCTTTCCAGACTAAAACTCGGTACCCAGGAAACACTAACTTCCTGTAATCCTCTCCTTCCCCAGCCCCTGGTAAACCTCAATGCTACATTCTGTCTCTATGAATTTGACGATTCTAGGTACTTCATGTCTTAGTGTGTTTTGTGCTGCTATAACATATAACAGAATAGCACAGATTGGGTAATTTATAAAGAACATAAATTTGGCTGGGTGTGGTGGCTCACACCTGTAATCTCAGCACTTTGGGAGGCTGTTGGATCACCTGAGGTCAGGAGTTTGAGACCAGCCTGGTCAACATGGTGAAACACTGTCTCTACTAAAAACAAAAAAATAAAATAAAAAATAAAAAATAAAAAAAATTAGCCGGGTGTGGTGGCATGAGTAATCCCAGCTACTCAGGAGACTGAGGCAGGAGAATCGCTTGAACCCAGGAGGCGAAGGTTGAAGTGAGCCGAGACTATGCCATTGCACTCCAGCCTGGGCAACAAGAGTGAAAGAACATAAATTTATATCCTCACAGTTATGGAGGCTGGGAAGTCCAAGATCAAGGTGTTGGCATCTGGCAAACGCTTTTTGTTTTAGTCCGTTTTCACACTGCTAATAAAGACATATCCAGCCGGGCGTGGTGGCTCATGCCTATAATCCCAGCACTTTGGGAGGCTGAGATGGGCGGATCATCTGAGGTTGGAAGTTTGAGACCAGTCTGACAAACATGGAGAAACCCCATCTCTACTAAAAATACAAAAGTAGCTGGGCATGGTGGCGCATGCCTGTAATCCCAGCTACTCAGGAAGGCTGAGGCAGGAGAATCGCTTAAACCCGGGAGATGGAGGTTGCGGTGAGCCAAGATCACGCCATGGTGCTCTAGCCTGGGCAACAAGAGTGAAACTCAGCCTCAAAAAAAAAAAAAAAAAAAAAAAAAGACATATCAAAGACTGGGAAATTTATACAGGAAAGATGTTTAACGGACTCACAGTTCCACATGGCTGGGGAGACCTCACAATCAGGGCGTAAGGCAAGAAGGAGCAAGTCACATCTTACTGGGATGGCAGCAGGCAAAGAGAGAGCTTGTGCAGGGAAACTCCCCCCTATAAAACCATCAGATCTCATGAGGCTTATTCACTGTCACAAGAAGAGCAGGAAAGACCCACCCCATGATTCAGTGACCTCCCACTGGGTCCCTCCCACAACACATGGGAACTGTGGGAGCTACAATTCAAGATGAGATTTGAGTGGGGACACAGTCAAACCATATCACCTTCTTTCTGTGTCATCTCATGGCAGAAGGTGGAAAGGTGAGAGAGAGAGAGACAGAAGGAGAGAGAGAGAGAGAGAGCAAGCTGGACTCATCCTTTTATAAGAAACCCACTCCAGGCCAGGCGTGGTGGCTCATGCCTGCAATCCCAGCACTTTGGGAGGCCGAGACAGGCAGATCACAAGGTCAGGAGATCGAGACCATCCTGGCTAACACGGTGAAACCTCATCTCTACTAAAAATACAAAAACTTAGCCGGGCGAGGTGGCGGGTGCCTATAGTCCCAGCTACTGGGGAGGCTGAGGCAAGAGAATGACGTGAACCCGGGGGGCGGAGCTTGCAGTGAGCCGAGATCGCACCACTGCACCCCAGCCTGGGCAACAGAGCGAGACACCACCTCAAAAAACAAAGAAAAAAAAAACCCACTCCCACAATAACAACATTATCCATTCATGAATATCTTCACGAATGTATTTGTGAGGGGCAGGGACCTCATGGTCTAATCACCTCCCATCAGGCAGCCCCACCTTCCAACACTGCTGCATTGGGGATTATATGCTTTTTGGGAAACACATTGAAACCACAGCACCTTAT
Organism: Chlorocebus sabaeus; assembly: GCF_047675955.1. Classification (NCBI taxonomy): domain Eukaryota; kingdom Metazoa; phylum Chordata; class Mammalia; order Primates; family Cercopithecidae; genus Chlorocebus; species Chlorocebus sabaeus. The sequence continues at coordinate 5,738,055 of NC_132922.1, forward strand.
GTAAGTAAAATCACACAGTGTTTGTCCTTTCGTGACTGGCTTATTTCACTTAGCGTAATGTCCTCTGGGTTTGCCCATGTCAAAGCAAGGGTGAGAATTTCCCTCCTTTTTAAGGCTGGATAATATTCTGTTGTGTGGATAGACCTCATTTTGTTCACCCATTCATCTGTAGATGGAGCTACGGTTGCTTCCAGCTTTTGGCTACTGTGAAGAGTGCTGCTCTAAACATGGATATGCAAATATCTGTTGGAGTCCCTGCTTTCAATTCTTTGGGGTATTTACCAGAGTAGGATTGCTGGATTACATGGTAATTCTGTGTTTAATTTTTTTGAGGAATCACCACACCTAACTCTTTCTCAGTAAAATACTTTGTTTTAATGTGAATTCCTACCTTTCAAGTCCCACCTCCTTGGTGACAATTCTCTGACCATCTCTATTCCCTGGAACCTCTTATCTGAGGACTCTCCTCCATGTCCTGCTGCCTCCCAGCCATCTCCAAGGCTCCGTTGGGGTGGATTTGTGACAGTTTTGTCCTTTCTGACTGCGAAAAGCTCTGGTGGCCCCTCTCCCTGTCACTAGATGGCGCTGGAGAGTAGTTCAGGTTTGCTTCCTCTGGAGAAAACCCTCTCGTTTTCTTCTAGGCTGGGGTAGTGATTCCTCATGCCAGGCTGGGTGGGACCGCTTTTCAGCAATCTCTGCCTGGGGTCACATTGCCTTGAAACGTGACTGTGGCTTGGGTTTCTATGTCTTTGGTTAGGGAAGCCTCCTCTAGCCTCTCTGAAAGAAGTAACAGTACTGGGAAAACATTGATAGGTTGGAAAGAACATTGGATGGGGTGCCACAAGGACCTCCATCTGAGTCCTTGTTCATCGAGAACTCTGTGTGACTTGAACAAGCCATTTGGGCTCTCCCAGCCTCAGTTTCCCTACTTGTAAAACCACGGTGTTGGATGAGTCAATGACTCTCACTTCCGCCAGGCCATGAGACTCCCCAGGGGGAAAGAATATCAACGTGGGCTGAATCAGAAGCTCCAGGCAGAGTGCTTGTCAAAGCTCCCCAGGTGATTCTCATACAGCGTGGTGGGGAATCCCTGGGTTCGATGGGCCCTGAGATCCCTTCTTGCTGTACAAGGCTCTGTGCCTTCCCAGCTGCGTGACATGGAGCAAGTAACTCCTTTAAGCTCCTGTTTTTTCATCTTATAAAATGGGAATAATAATGGCACCTATCACCACTTGGGGTGTGGGGATCAGAGGCAAGGTGAGCATAGTGTCTTACACGTGCGTGGCACAGCCAGCGCTCAGAGGGCAGTGGATCTTCTAACTCCTAGATCAGCTCTTCTCAGGATGTAGGCGGCAGGGGTGCAGCAAAATCACCTGGAGAGTTTTTCTCAAGACACCTGCCTAGGGATCCACATCCTGAACTTCCAAATCAGGGGAACTCATTCGAATTAGAGGGCCTGGGTAGATCCAGGCTCTAAGTTCTTTGAAACAGCACCCAACACCTCAGCACACTGCCTGACACTCACGAGATGCTTAACACGTTAGGTTAAACAGGTCATTTCACTAAGGGAAGCTTCTAGAAGAAAGTGTCCCTAGAGGCTGGGCACGATGGCTCTTGCCTGTAATCCCAGCACTTTGGGAGGCCAAGGTGGGCAGATCGCCTGAGGTCGGGAGTTCGAGACCAGCCTGACCAGCATGTTGAAACCCCGTCTCTACTACAAATACAAAAAAAGTTAGCCAGGCGTGGTGGCAGATGCCTGTAATTCCAGCTACTCAGGAGGCTAAGGCAGGAGAATTGCTTGAACCCGGGAGGCAGAGGTTGCAGTGAGCAGAGATGGTGCCATTGCACTCCAGCCCGGGTGACAACAGTGAGACTCCGTCTCAAAAAAAAAAAAAAAAAGTGTCCCTAGAGCTGAGTTTTGAAGGCCAATGAGGAGTTAGCAAAGCAAAGACGGGTGGAGAGAGTTTTCTCACCAGACAGAGGGAACAGTGAGTCAGATGAGAGGCTGAGGCAGCAAGGACTGAGTTTATCCACTCATGTGTCTTTCAGACCGCTGACCCTGCACCGGGTTCTGGACAGAGAGCAAGGTGGGTGCGTTCCCTGCCCCTGCAGAGCTTGCATTCCAGTGGGGAAGCTGTGAGACATGAGACCCAAAGCCATATACTGAGAACGCAGAAGTCTGAGCTCTGTCCTGAGAGTTCTGAAGAACCCTGAAGGGTTTAAGGCAGGGGCTTGCCAGGGTCACGTGGCTTTGCCAGAAGCTCATGGTCCCAGTGGATGTTGGATTGGAGCCATGAGGATAGCGGGGAAAGAGGGAGGAAGGAGATCTGTGGGGAGGTCACTGCGGTAATCTAGGGAAGGATTGCTGGGGCAGTGATGGCGAATGGAAGGGGCGAGGGGCTCAGTGACTGCATATGTCTGGTGAGGAAGAGGAGGAGGAGGAGGAGAAGGAGGAGGGGGAGGAGAAGGAGGAGGAGGGAGAGGAGGAGGAGGGGAGGAGGAGGAGGAAGAAGGGGAGAAGGAGGGGGAGGAGGAGGGGGAGGAGGGGGAGAAGGAGGGAGAGGAGGAGGGAGAGAAGAAGGAATACTGTAGATCCCACTCAAGCCAACTAGTATGGGGCTTGTCATCCTGCCCCGAAGGCGGTTCTTTTCCAGGCTTTTTGTCTTGGTGAACTGCTTCGTCAGCCAGCTAGGTGCCCTGGCCTGAAGCCCACCACACCCTCCCTTATCTGCTCCCGGCCAGTCTGTCCCCAGCTCTGTGAGAACTCCGTATCCTCACCTCTCCCATCCATCCCTCCCATTGTGATTGCCTTGGTGCAAAGTCTCCATCATCTCTTCCCTAGATGAGTTCAACAGCTGGTCTCCTAATCACAACCCCACTACTCCCCCCAATCCATGTTCTAGAAGGAACTTTTCTTAACTGTAAATTCTCATTATCTATAAGAAAAACCAACTCTATGCTCATCTGCAAGGCCCAGGTGGCCCTGCAATATCCACCCTTCTGCCTGTCCTGCCCCGGCCCTGGCCGCACCTGCCTGCGCTTAGGGTGGAAGGACCCAAGGCCTTAGACTGTCCTCGGGGAACTGAATGTTCAAGTTATCGACTGCTCACAAACAACCCTACAGCTCAGCAGCTCTAAACAGCTGTTCTTTTCTCGTGAGTCTATGGCTCAGCCAGGTGGTTCGTTCGTTTATGGCTGGGTTCTCTCATCAGTCTGTGGTCAGCTGCAGGTTGAGCAGGTGGCTTTGCCTAACTTGTCTGGTCTCTTTCATGCCTCCGGAGCCTAGACTGGGACAACTGGGCTGATCTGGCCCTGTTCCATGGGGTCTCTCATTCCCCAGCTGTGTGACTTTGGACAGCTCCCATAACCTCTCTGAGCCTCAGAGTGAATAATGATGTCCATCTCATGGTTAGCCAGGCTTGTTCCATGGAGGTGGCAGCGTTCTGGCAGGCTTGGAACAGACACATGGTCACTTCTTCAACATTCTATTGGTTAAAACAAGTCACATGACCTACCTAGGGCAGTGAGTCACATGACCTACCTAGGGCAGTGAGTCACATGACCTACCTAGGGCAGTGTGGCAAACGGACTGTACCTCTCAATGGGAGGACGGCAATGTCCCATTGCAGAGGGAAGGGTGAAGAAATGGGGCATTTCTGCCGAACACCCCACTGAGGGATCTGAGAAGGGCTGTCACTTTCTCTCCTGTCTGATTCTTTCCAAAGCTACTGTTAAGAATTATAGAGGCAAATACAGTGAGTCAATTCATAAAACAAAAGATCATCATCGTTTCTGGGAAGAAGTTTTTGCAGTCATGACTGAGTCACTGCTGCCCGTGCAGGGGAGCAGGAGGGAACAGCTTACAGCCCCCCAGAGCCAAGCACGTGGCTCTGTTTTAATCTCACACCATGCATAGCTGTCTATGCCACTGCTCCTTTTTATTGAGCCAGTGGGTTGGAAAGGGAGGTTGGTGCCAATGTGACTAACAATTCTAAATTCTGTATGTGAGAGTCATGGAGAATAAAGAGCAAGGCATCACTGTCAAAGTTTTGAAGAGCATCGCTTTGGGTATTGCTATTGACTTTCGTGCCTCTACCATGTGAGGTCTGGTCTTGTGCCAGGCAGGGCTGAGCTCTATGCGAACAGTATTTACTCCTACACAACCTCCTGAGATGGGCATTAGTGTTTGTTCTGAGGCTCAGAGAAGACATGAGACTTGTCCAAAGCCACACAGCTGAAATGCAGAACTCTTGTCTGACCCCAAAGACAGTTTCTTTAACTTCCAGTGGAATGCAGTTTTGTCTCACCCCGGGCACTGGACAGAGATCCATCTATTTGCTCAGAATACATTGTCAAATCAGTGGATGGGTTAATAGTATTGGGCATCTATAATGTGACAGGTCCTATCTGAGGCCAGGGAAACACTAAAGCTCTCAGAACAGGACATGCCTTCAAGAGGCCAACATTCTAGGTGGGGGGAGAAAATAAATGATTGGATGAAGCAGTTAACACAGACATTGACCCTGCTGTAAGGACAGTGAAACTAGGTCTGTGACAGGTGAGCGCTCTCCGGGTGGTCCAGCTGGTGCAACCTGGGAAGGCTTCTTGGAGGCAGTGACAGGGCCACTGAAACTGAGGACTGACCACGAGGCAGCAGCACAGTATGGCAGGCTGCAGTGGTCAGGACCGGGCTTGCCTTCCTGGCTCCCTGACGACGTGGCTCAGCACCCTCCACTTCCCTCCTGCTGTTTCCTCTTGGTCTCCTTTGCTCTCAGTCCCGCCCTGTCCCTGATTTCCATCATCTGAAATGGCACTGCCACTCATGCAGAAGCACAAGACCTTGGGGACCATCTTTCCCTCATCCCTGGGAATTTTTTTTTTTTTTTTTTTTTTTTTTTTTGAGACAGCGTCTCACTGTCGCGCATGGTGGAGTGCAGTGCACTGGTGCAACCTCGACTCACTGCAACCTCTGCCTCCTGGGCTCAAGCCATTCTCCTTTCTCAGCCTCTCCAAGTAGTTGGGACTCCAGGTGAGTGCCACTGTTCCCAGCTAATTTTTGTATTTTTAGTAAAGATGGGGTTTCACCATGTTGCTCAGGCTCGTCTGGAACTCTTGAGCTCAGGCGATCCACCTGCCTCGGCCTCCCAAAGTGCTAGGATCACAGGTGTGAGTCATGGCGCCCCACCCCCCTCATCCCTGGAATCTAATCCATTGAGTCCACCCCGATCCCTGACTCCCTTCACTTCTCCCTAAACTCTGCCTCTGTCTCTGTCCAAACTGCCTTCATCTCTCACCTGGGTCTCTACACCTGACTCCTCTCCCAGGCTCTGCCTATGCCCTCCTGGGGCCCTCTTTGAGGCATGAATGGAATCACGTCACCCTCCTGCTTAACCCTCCTGTGACTTCCCTCTAACTTAGGATAAAACCCGTGCAGCCTCTATCCCTCCCCCCAGCTAGTTCCCCGAGCTCACCCTACTCCACTGTTCTCAAGGTGTATCTGTCTGTCCCTCAAACACGCCGAGCTGCCCCCTCCCTTGGCCTCTGCACCTACTGTGCCCTCTCCCCAGCATGCCCTTCCCCCAGATGGTGCCTTTCAACGCTGCTCCTCAGAGAGGCCTTCCCCGGCCTCCAAGCCAAAGCTTCCCCACCCTTGCTCTCCCTGACACCTGTTTGAGTTTCTTCCCGGCTCCATTGCCCACTGAGGTGTGTTGTTGGCATCCTCACCCACCCCCTCATTCTCTGTTAAACTAATAGCTCCAGAAGAGCAGGCCCTGTTCGTGCTGTGCCCAGATGCACCCCTGCCAGTTATGGCCGTTCTATGATTATTTGTTGAAAGAAAAAGCAATGGACGGCAGTTTTCTCCTCTGTGGAATGAGGAGTGTGTCCTGGAAGTAGTAAATGTCATCTAAATGTTAGTTAATACAATTAACCTGCCTTGTGTGAGACTGTTCCATACTCAAAGAAGGACAGGTGGCACTGTCGCCCAGCGGTTAAGATTCCAAGCACATAAGCTCACAGACCTGGCTGAGTCTCCACTTCATCTATCTCAAGAGGTCTGGTGACGTTGGTCTGGCCATTTAACCTCTCTAAGCCTCATATGAAAAAGTAGAGATGGGGCAGGGCGTGGTGGCTCATGCCTGTAATCCCAGCAATTTGGGAGGCTGAGGCAGGAGGATCGCTTGAGTCCAGGAGTTTGAGACTCGCCTGGGCAACATAGTGAGACCCTGTCTGTACAAAAAAAATTTAAAAAGTGGCCGGGCACGGTGGTTCATGCCTGTAATCCCAGCACTTTGGGAGGCCGAGGCGAGTGGATTACCTGAGGTCAAGAGTTCGAGACCAGCCTGCCCAATATGGTGAAAACCCATCATATTGGTGGGCGCCTGTAATCCCAGCTACTCAGGAGGCTGAGGCAGGAAAATCACTTGAATCCAGGAGGTAGAGATTGCAGTGAGCTGAGATCATGCCACTGCACTGCATCCTGGGCGACAAGAGCGAAACTCCATCTCAAAAACAAATAAATAAATAAATAAATTACCAGGTATGGTGGCACATGCGTGTAATCTCAGCTACTTGGGAGGCTGAGGTGGAAGGATCACTTGAGCCCAGGAGGTCGAGGCTGCAGTGAGCTGTGTTTGCGACACTGCACTCAACCTGGGCTACAGAGCAAGACCCAGTCTCAAAAAAAAAAAGTAGAGATAATAACAGTTATTTACAGAGTTGTTCTCGGAATTGAATGAGCAAATGTATCTAAAGCACTTTGCATAGTCCTTGGCACATGGTACTCTCTTAAGATGCTAGAGCTAGTATTATTTCATTAAGATGCTAGAGCTAGTATTATTTCATTAAGATGCTAGAGCTAGTATTATTTCATTAAGATGCTAGAGCTAGTATTATTTCATTAAGATGCTAGAGCTAGATTATTTCATTAAGATGCTAGAGCTAGTATTATTTCATTAAGATGCTAGAGCTAGTATTATTTCATTAAGATGCTAGAGCTAGTATTATTTCATTAAGATGCTAGAGCTAGTATTATTTCATTAAGATGCTAGAGCTAGTATTATTTCATTAAGATACTAGAGCTAGATTATTTCATTAAGATGCTAGAGCTAGTATTATTTCATTAAGATGCTAGAGCTAGTATTATTTCATTAAGATGCTATAGCTAGTATTATTTCATTAAGATGCTAGAGCTAGATTATTTCATTAAGATGCTAGAGCTAGTATTATTTCATTAAGATGCTATAGCTAGTATTATTTCATTAAGATGCTAGAGCTAGTATTATTTCATTAAGATGCTAGAACTAGTATTATTTCATTAAGATGCTAGAGCTAGATTATTTCATTAAGATGCTAGAGCTAGTATTATTTCATTAAGATGCTAGAGCTAGTATTATTTCATTAAGATGCTATAGCTAGTATTATTTCATTAAGATGCTAGAGCTAGTATTATTTCATTATTGTTGTGATGATGATGATGATGGTTTGGGTCTAGAAAGGCGGCAAAGCTGAGGCACCACCATGAGGTGGTGGCATTTGATCTTAACCTTGGACAACTGGATGGATCAGAAGGCTATTTCGTTATCAGAATAGTAATGCTGCTGTCAATTGTCTGGTATCCACCAGAGGCCAGAAGCAGGGAGGTGGTATCACCATCTTACAGTCAAATAAATGGAGACTTGGAGTGTTTAAGTAATTTGCCCAGTGGCAGAACAGGGACCGTTCTTGGGTCCATGCTCTTCCCACATATGAACACTTTCTGTTTGGTGATTTGCCTCCCTCCAGACTGGAAGCTGTCAGAGGCAAGGCTGGCCCACACCATTGTTTGCACGACTGGTGTCTACATATACGCACTGCCTGTGTGCTGAGCTGAAGAACTGGGCCCCCCCGGAGCTTCATCACTGGCCACATCACTCCGAGGCTCTGTTTCTCCATCTGTCAAATGATCATGATGACATCTACCCCCTAGAGTGGCTGTGAGAATAAAGTCAGATCATGATTATGAAGATGGCTAGTACGGGGTGTGTGTGTGTGTGTGTGTGTGTGTGTGTGTGAGAGAGAGAGAGAGAGAGAGAGAGAGGGAGGAGTGGAGGAGAGAAAAAAACTGGGGCAAGGCTGGACTGTGCAGGGCCAGGTGCCATGAGCCTCCAGCACTTTGCACTTGAGCCTGTAGGCAACGAGGAGTCACCACAGTTTTTAAAATTGAGATATAACGTACACACTGTAAAGTGCGTAACCTGACCCACTCTTAAATTGACATGTCAATGACTTTTTACCTATGTGTTCACCCATCTAATCGTCATCAGCTCACGATGTAGAACATTTCCAGCACCTAGAAAGATTGTTTCTCCTCTTTCCCCATCAGCCACCCTCCCCACAAAATGCAGCCGCTCTTCTGACCACTGACATCATCGACTGCTTTGGCTTGTTTTGTACTTTCTGCAAGTGGACTCATGCTGCCTGCTGTCTTCTGGGCTGCCCTCTGCCCTTTTTATTCTGTTTTTGTTTTTGTTTTTTTAGACAGAGTTTTGCTTATTTTGGCCAGGCTGGAGTGCAATGGCACAATCTTGGCTCACTGCAACCTCTGCCTCCCAGGCTCAAGCGATTCTCCTGCCTCAGCCTCCTGAGTAGCTGGGATTACAGGTGCCCGCCACCATGCCTGGCTAATTTTTTGAATTTTTAGTAGAGACAGGGTTTCACCATGTGGCCCAGGCTTGTCTCAAACTTCTGACCTCAGGTGATCCACCTGCCTTGGCCTCCCAAAGTGCTGGGATTACAGGCGTGAGCCACTGCGCCCGGCCTGAGCTACCTTTTTTTGCTTGTCATGACATCTGGGAGATCCATCCAGTTTTTTGCATGTAGCAGTTGACCATTCTTTTGCATTTCTGCATAATGTTGCATTACATAGATGTATCACACTTTATTTTTCCATCCATAGGCATCGAGTTTCTTTTCTTGGCTATTATAAACAAAACTGCTGTGAACATACTTGTGTCCGTCTTTTTGTGGACATATGTGCTCACTTCTCTTGTGGAAAAACACCCGAGTGGAATTGCTGGGTCATGGGCTAGGCATATGTTCAGCTTTCGTAGATATTTTCAAACGCTTTTCCGAAGTGGTTGAACTGCTTTTTTGCTCCTGCTGGCAGTATTTGAGAGTCCCAGGGGGTGACAGAGCCAGTCTCTAGCAGCTCCTGGGCGTGGATTTGGGGATTAGAAATGGAGACAGACAGTGGTGGTCTGCATGGGGGACTGGCACATGGGGACCGCCCCGAGGGTGGCCCCACTGGCTTTGCTGAAAGCCTCCCAGGACCATGCTTACAGAAACCTGAAACCTGTGGATGCTTCTCCCACCACAGTCAGAGCCCCACCTGCCCCAAGGTGACAAATACCCAGTCACACCCCTGGGAAATTCTGCTTCCAGAAGTCTAGGGTGCGGATGTAGCGTCAGATACTGAAGAAGCAATGCATGTGGTTTTGTGCACAACTGCAGGTCTCTGACGCCAGTTAAACCTGCGGGCCCCCAGCCCCACTTCATCCTCTCTCTCTTCTGATGCCGGTTAAACCCGCGGGCCGCCAGCCCCGCTCCATCCTCTCTCTGTGCCAATGGAGAACTGGGAACTTGCTCAGCCTCTCCCTCCCCAGTCCAGGAGTGCAGTGGGTGGGCTTGGGTTGCCTGATGACCCTGGGTCTGCCCACCTCAGTCTCCCTTGGCTCCACACTCCCAGCTTCCCTCGGGACCACCTGCTCCCAGGCCCACTGCATCATTGCTCCCATTTTTCACACGAGGAGGCTGAGGCTTGGAGGTGGAGCTTGTCCCACTACCCCGCTGGTCCAGGGCAGAGCTGGACTGGAGCTTGTAAGCTGGAGACCTTCTGCTGCCTTGCGTGGGGCTTGTCCCTGTACCCCCTGCTTTGATGGGAAGGTGAGTTCTGCCCTGTACTCTCTCTGCCTTCTCTGCTCCTGGTGATGTGGGAGCCCCTGGGGTCACCGTGTGGCTTCAGCCTCTCAGACTGACCACAGTCCAGGCTGTGGCCACGAATTGACTTGAGTGAGACCCAAAGGGACTGGAGAAGGGCTCCAAAGCTAACTGGGGCTGGGGAGACTGTTGACCTAGGTGGGAGGGCGGGAAGGGCTTCCTTGGAGCTGGGATACCCCCACCCCTCCATCCACCGTCTGTGCCTGGGATGGGGGCCAGTGGAGCAGCTTCTCAGGCGGCTCTGTCAGCTCTTTCCTCAGCAGGAAACCACGCTGCAGCGATTGTTAATCCCCACTCATGTGAAGGAGACAAATTAAAACCACCGTCGGCCTGCACAAGTGGCTGGAGCCAAGAACACAGCAGCGTGGGGCATTTCCAGATGGCTGTGAGGGGAGAGGGGACAACGGCACAGACAGTGGACCTGGAAGGGGCCTTCTGAGCATCTCGTCCAGGGATGACATCACAGCAGAGGGACGCGGAGATCCAAGGAGTCTCAAGGGCTCTAGGTGGGACCGGACACGAGACTGGGATGTTCCCCAAGACCTTGGAGCTCCAACACTCTCCACTTTTCCATCCCTGGAGCCCAGACACTAAGCCCAGGTGACATTTGCTGCATCTCAGAAATGCAGAGTGAGGGGACCATGCCCTTAGCGGACCTGCTGAGGGTGCTCCCAACCACAAGCTAGCTCATCATCCTCAGTGTCTGAGGTGCATCCTCCCAGCCACACACTGTCCCCATTAACCATCCTCCCAGCCACAGTGTCCCCATTAACCATCCTCCCAGCCACACACTGTCCCCATGGTTCATATTGCCATCCACACACTGTCCACCATGGTCCATCCTCCCATCTACACAGCGTCCCTGTGGCCCATCCTCCTAGTCACACAGTGTCGCCATGGCCCATCCTCCCAGCCACACAACGTCCTGGGGTCCATCCTCCTCTCCCACACTTATGTCATGTGCAGAGATAAAATGCAGATAGACAACTACAAAGATCTATGTTGGGGACATGAATATCCTTTTTAAGGGGGTTGTTGGGCTGGTGACAGAACTTATCCCACAGAATTGTCACTTCCTTTTTGGAATTTAGGGGATGCTAGCCAGGCCAGATCCCAGATCAGGGTCCAGAGCCCGCTCTGGTTCATTTCCTTGCACTGTGGGGCCCCAGGGGGAATTCCACTGCAGCTGTTTGGTCCATCTGGAGAAGCAGCTGTGAAGCCTGCAACATTCTTCTCTGCTGGGTTTTCTTCCCTTTGAGTTATCAATGTTACGCTCTCCCAGATATAAGCTGCAGCCTGCATAGCTCTGGAATGGGTAGGGCCTGCTTGTCTTCTGGCCCCTCCCTCCCAGGTGGAACCCCCTCCCCGGCCCAGCACGGCCTGCATGCTCCCCAGGTGAGATGGGAAGAGAATAGTTTTCTCGCAAGGTTATTGTGAGCAGACTGAGTCCCACAGCGCGTGGGGCTTACACTCCTGTTGGGTGCCCCTGGCTCATCCAAAGTGCTCCAGAAACGTGAGCTGTCAGTCTTGGGAGCCTCCTGTGTTTGCTTTCTCTTTGGCTTTGCCAATCCAATTTGTCAAGACAATGAAATTGTCTACCCTATCCTCTTGATTCTGATCCTTCCAAATTCTCTGCTTCTCCAAGCCCTCCCCATCCCAGACCCTGACAGGTGCACAGCACCCTTCAGGGAGGCAGAGGTACTCCCTGCACACTCCGCCTTCTGGAAGCTCTCCCTACGGCACATCGAGCCTGCAACAATGTGCGGATGGGCACCCGCCACAGTCAGGTACATATTTCTCTTTAGTGAATTCATTCATTTGCTCACTCATTCATTCCCTTCTACCTCCCTACTCTGGTACCATCCCTACCAATAGACGACCATGCTTAAGTGTTTAAGTCTTTCTATTCCTGGGAAATGGGTATTGCCATTTGCATGCCCCTATTTTTAATTTACGTTCATGATGTCATGTTATCTACCTCATTCATTTTATTGCTTTTTCACCAACCCTGAGGTATCTTCGCCACCCGTGTTCCTACGTGTATATCTCATTTGACTTTTTCTAGCTGCCAAACCACCCTGCAAGGTGTGTCCAAGACCCACTCTCCCAGGGCTGGGCACCCACTTCGCGCTGCAGTGAGCAGCTGGAACCTGCGTGAGAATGTCTTGGGGGAGGTGTTTTTAGGAGGGGAACTGCTGCATCTCAGTCCTGCACTTCCTTCTTCTTACTAACACACCTGGAGGCCCTTCCCAAGGGCCCCCCAGCCCACCCTCCCAGCAGAGTGAAGGAGGTCTCCTGTATTACATCATCTAACTGTGACATCACTGAGCTTTCAGACTTCTGCCAGCCTAAAGGTGTAAAGTGAACCTTCACTGTGATTTTAATTTGTTTTCTCACATTAGCAATGCTTTTGAATGTCTTTTCTTCTGCTTGTTAACGTCTTAGATTTCCTCTTCTGTAAATTTATACCCTTTGCTCTGTTTCCTTTTCTTTTTTTTGAGATGGAGTCTCGCTCTGTCGTCCAGGCTGGAGTTCAGCGGTGCAGTCTCGGCTCACTGCAACCTCTGCCTCCCAGGTTCAAGCGATTTTCCTGCCTCAGCCTCCCAAGTAGCTGGGCCTACAGGCACAAGCCACCACGCCTGGCCAATTTTTGTATTTTTAGTAGAGACAGTATTTGACCATGTTGGCCAGGCTGGTCTCAAACTCCTGACCTCAGGCCATCCACCCGCCTTGGCCTCCGAAAGTGCTGGGATTACAGGCATGAGCCATGGTGACCAGCCCCTTTGCTCTGTTTTCTATAGAACTGCTGTCTTTTCTTATTAAGTTATACCTTTTTGAAATGGATTTTTCTTTTGACTTTGCCATTTTAAAAATATTTTAAACCAGGCATGGTGGCTCTTGCCTTTTATTCCAACACTTTGGAGGTGGAGGCAGTAGGACTGCTTGAGCCCAGGAGTTCGAGACCAGCCTGGGCAACATAAGGAGACTCCCCCCTCCCCCCACCGCCTTTACAAATAATTAAAAAAATTAGCCAGGCATGGTGCCACGCACGTGTAGTCCCAGCTGGGAGCCTGAGGCAGGAGGATCTCCTGAGCCTAAAAGGTTGAGGTTGTAGTGAGATGTGATTGTACCACTGCAGTCTAGTCTGGGTAACAGAGACCCCATCTCAAAATAAATAAATAAAAATATTTTGTCATATATATACATTGTTTCTCATCTCAAAATCATTTTATAGGCTGTTACAGCTCATAGGGCCTGTGGCACGGTGCTAGAGATGTCACTAATAAAATGTATTTGACAGTTTATGTGTTTTGAACATTTGTTTGTCAGATGCTCTTCTACAGACTTACCTAGAAAGTCAGTCCTCACACCTCCCTAAGGTAGATATCATTGCCACGACTATTTCTATGTCTCTTTCTCTATTACTATGACTTCCACTGCCTCTGTTACTGTTATCCCCCCTGACTTTCCCAACGTGGCCCTGAGGCATGGAGTAGCGAGTTCCTAGGCAAGGCCACTGGGCCTGGCAGAATAATGTCCCCTGCCCCCACCTAGGATGTCTGCACTCTAATCCCTGAAGCGTGTGAGTGTGTCACCTGACAAGGCAAAGGGACTGCAGACGTGATTAAGGATTTTGAGATGAGGAGAATACTCTGGATTAGCCAGGTGGACCGAATATAATTGCAAGCGTCCTTATAAGGGAAGAAAGGAGGCAGAACCGTCAGAGTCAGAGAAGGAGGTGTGACCGGAGAAAGATTAGAAGATCCTGGGCCACTGACTTTGAAGACAGAGGAAGGGGCCATAAGCCAAGGAATGGGGGCGTCTCTGGAAAGGGATCCTTCCCCTAGAGCGTCCGGAAGAAACCAACGCTGTAGACACCTTGATTTTAGGACTTGCGACCTCCAGAATGGTAAGAGAATTAATTTGCGTTGTTCTATGCCCCCAGGTTTGTGGTCATTTGTTACAGCGGCCACAGGAGATGAGTTAGGTCACACAACTAGGGATGTGGCAGAGCTGGTGTGCAGCCCAGGGATGGCCCCAGCACAGCTCCTGCCCGCCATGGCGGCAGTGGGGAAGTGGCCCTCACTAGGCAGGAAGCTTTCCAGGTCTTGCTCAGCAGCGTGTCTCAGAGCCTTGGCCACAGGCCTGGAAGCTTCATTTCTGTCTCCCCAGCATCTTACTGAGCAACCTGGTAAACATTCACAGTAGCAAGGTTCGATAACCTTTGCAATTTGCAAAGCAGCAAATTGCACGGCTAAGGCCTCGGCTCTCAGATCTGTCTGGGCACGTGAGCACAAGGAGTTTTTAAAAATCCAGATGTCCCAGCCCCAGCCCTCCAGGTGTGAAACAGGTGTCTGAAACAGGATGGAGTGGCTTCTGATGTGCGGTGTGGCTGACGGCAGCTCACTCAGGGCGGCCACTATCTCCTGGCCTTCATGGAAGTTTTTACCACTGAGGTCACAGCTATGATCGGCTCCGTGGGAAAAGCATTTTACCAAAAATGATTCTGAGGCCACATTTTAGCCAAAATGCATCTAGTCCACACACTGATGGTCTGCCAGGGCATGTATGGGCTCGCCCGTTCATTCATTTTGTGCCTAGTGTGTACCAGCCATCCAGACATCTGGCCAGGGCAGGCTGTGCAAAGCCTGCCCCCCTGGAATTTATAGTCCAGAGGGGAGACAGTCCAGGAATCACAAGAGCAATGCCAATTACAAGCTGTGACGAGGAGAGGAAGCATGTGTGGTCCTATGCAGAAGTGAAACAGGGAGACCTAATTTCGATTTGGGGCTCAGGGAGAGTCTCTGGGAGTGGTGGGCATTCAGGTTGTGCAGTGCCTGTGACTGTGCTGGGCCCACAGTAGGCCTCGGGCCATTTGTGAACCAATACAGGCAGTGACCAGATGAGGCTGGAAGTGGCTCAGCCCTCAGGGCTTTGCAGCTAGAGGCCGTGGGAGTGAACCTTTTTTTTTTTTTTTTTTTTTTTTTTTTGAGACGGAGTCTCGCTCTGTCGCCCAGGCTGGAGTGCAGTGGCCGGATCTCGGCTCACTGCAAGCTCCGCCTCCCGGGTTCACGCCATTCTCCTGCCTCAGCCTCCTAAGTAGCTGGGACTACAGGCGCCCGCCACCTCGCCCGGCTAGTTTTTTGTATTTTTTTAGTAGAGACGGGGTTTCACCGGGTTAGCCAGGATGGTCTCGATCTCCTGACCTCGTGATCCGCCCGTCTCGGCCTCCCAAAGTGCTGGGATTACAGGCTTGAGCCACCGCGCCCGGCCCGGGAGTGAACCTTTTGAATCGCATCTCAGCCTCTTACTAACTGTGTCCCTTGCACAGTTTCTTTACCTTCCAGCCTCAGTTTTCTCACCAACAAGATGGGGGTGCTCACAGAACCTACCTCCCAACGTTGCTGTAAGGATTTAAAAAAAAAGAAAAAGCCATGTGTAGAACGTGAGTGAAAATGGAGAGACGAGGGCAGACTGGTGCCAAGGTCGAGGAACAGCGAGTTGGACAGAAGGGATCCTGTGTGCAGAAGCCTGGGGATGGGTGTGGGGGACCCTCGGGACTTAGTGGAAAGTCTAAGCCTCTAAAACACGGCCTCACCTGGCCAGGCTTCCTCCAGGAGTCTCCTGGCGGCTGTGGGGACGGAGGGAAGGAAGCAGGCAGATTGCAGATGCATTGAGAGGGGCAGTTACAAGATTCTGGGAGCTGTGGCAGGGGAGTAGGCGGACTTGTCAGGGATGACTCTGGTGTGAGTAATCAGGTGGGCGGTGCTCCATTTACTGAGGTGGGAAGACCAGGAGGGAAGCAGAGACCGGCAAAACACGGCAAGGTTCAGTTTGCGGCAGTTTTGGAGACAAGCGCATAGAAATAAATGACATGTGGCGCGGGGGAAGCTCTGGAATTTTTAGGATTTGTGGCTTAGGGCCTTTGGCTCCTATAAATGTGTATACGGGGCGGGGGTGGGAGGGAAGGACGGGATCCCTTCCCAAAGGGTTCCCGTTTATGCAAAAAGGGCTATAATTGTGTTCAAGAGAGGAGCACCTAACTAAGACGTTTTACGGATGCCACCAGAAAAACCGAGAGCACTTGGGAGGGAATTAGGGACATTTGCGTGTTTGGAACAGAGCCTATCCCTTTGGAACCCGGTGCTGAGGACAAGGGGACTGCAGAAAGGATCAGGGGAACTGTCGGGCTGGGAATGGGAATCGACTCCGCAGGAGAGGAGGCCGTGTGGTGGGTGCTTTTTGTGAAAACCACCAGGCCTGCAGGTGGACTGAGTCAAGGCGCAGTCCCCTGCCCCACCTCCGCCCCCCACCCCGCAGAGGGGCGGGTTTTCTTCTCTTGCTCCTCTTGGCCACTTCCCGGCAGCCCTGAGCAGTGCCATGTAGCCAGGAAGAGGCTTTTGCAGCTGCCGCTGCCACCTGTCCCTGCGTATCTCGCCAAAGAGCACCTTCCCCAGAGTGCAGTGGAGGGAGAGCCACCGGCTCAGAGGCTGAAGGGGAGGCCCACCCAGCCACCAGGAGGCCACCAGGCATGAGGCTGGCATTCCCACTGCCCCAGCCCACCAGGACAAGGGAGCACGAAGTCTTCAGAAAGTCACCTCCCCCTCGCCTCCCCACCTCTGCCCTGCCTCCTCTCTTGGCCCTCCCACCTTCTCCCTTGCTGCTGTCCTTTCCTTCTGGTGCCCCCTGCTCCCTCTCCTTGTTCTGCTCTCATTTGCTTCTTCTGTCCCTTTCCAGGTTCTTCTCTTCCCTTCTTTGTCCCCTACCTGCTCTCTCTCCACCTCTACCTAGCCCGTGGCTCCCTCATTCATGCACTGTTAGTAAATACCTAGTGTGCCAAAATGCCAGGTGCCCTGCAAGGTGCCAGGGACCGGGGCAGTGACAGCAGACACAGTGCCTGTCCCCACAGGACTGAAAGTCTAGGAGAAGAGACAGCAATCAAACAGCAATGCCAAACGAGGGAGAACTGCAACCTGGAAGGATGCTCAGGAGGAGGGCACAGACCCAAGGAACATGCAACAGGGGTCCGACCTGGCCTGGGCATCAGGGAGGAGTTGTCTCCGGGAGCTGCTCATGTCAGGAGGGTACAAAGAGCTTGATAAGGTGAACAGGGCCCAGGAAGTGGGAATGTTGGTGTGCCTGAGGCTCACAGGTGAGGCCTCTTCATAAACCAACAGAAACACACTGGGCTTAGAAGGTGATGCGAACTCCATCACAATGGCTTTTGGAGAGAAGGCTCAGGTGAGCTGGCTGTAGGGGAGCCCTGGGGTGGGAGCGAGATAGAATGGACCAGCGGTCTGGACGTGGGCCCTGCAGGTGGCAGGGCCACTGACGGTGAGGTCTGAGAGGCACACAGGAGTACCATCTAAGGCGGGACTCACTCTCAGGGCTATACAAGGGCGGGGGTGCCTCCTGTAGTGCTGGCCCAGAGTGAAGGTTAGGGCACGGGTGGGGAGACCCTGGGACCAGGGAGTGTAAAGTGACAAGGAGGGGTGGTGAGGCAGAAGGCAGTGTCCTGGGGGTGTCTAGGCCTCTGGCCTGAGAAACTGCAGAGAGTAGCCAGGACTTCTAGGTGTGGGGTGCTGATGACCTGAGGGGCTTTCAGGAGGCCCCATGGGGCAGGGCCAGTGACAGGGACCCTGAGGCCCTGGGTGTCTCCAACCCTCCGCTGTCTCCTCCTTCCTCTGGTCAAGTTTGCTTCTGGAAGTCCAGGTTCAGAGGGATTTTGGCCTGGGGACAGCACTGAGACCATGAGCCCTGGGGGCAGGACAGGGGCTTCCCGCCTGGGCCCTTGGTTGCTTCTCCCCACAAGCTAGGCCCCACCTGCTGGAATCTTCCCCAGGACCTTGTCAGTTGGCCTCCCCTGGCCAACCAGCCTCTGTGCTGGCAGGGATGGTCCAGGCAGGGCGAGCCTCAGCCCCAGTTGCTTCTGCCTCGTTCTCTGCATAACACACTCCACCTGGAACCTTAGAGGGCAGAGGCCAGGGCAGAGGAGGCAGATCAGGCTGCAGGGGCTGGGGTGTGTATTTCAAGGAAACCTTTTCTGTTGAGGCAGTAATACACACTCACCTCCACCCCTGCCCCATCCTGCCCACATCGCTGGTGGAGGATGACTCTGTTAACAGACTCTCTACCCGAAAGGTTAGCAATGCCTGCCCCTCTTCACCCAGGCCTACCGCCGGCCTCCAACACCAACTTCACATGCTCCTTTCCCATGAGCCAGTCTGTCTCTGCCCAGGAGGAGTCAATGACCGATTGTGGGGAAGACAGACACAAATGCAGGGGCCCATCACTGTTCTTTTTTCTTTCTTTTTCTTTTTGAGATGGCGTTTTGCTCTGTTGTCCAGGCTGGAGTGCAATGGCACGATCTCAGCTCACTGCAATCTCCGCCTCCTGGGTTCTAGCGATTCCCCTGCCTCAGCCTCCTGAGTAGCTGGGATTACAGGTGTCTGCCACCACGCCTGGCTAATTTTTTGTATTTTTAGTAGAGACGGTGTTTCACCATGTTGGCCAGGATGGTCTCGATCTCTTGACCTCATGATCTGCCCGCCTCGGCCTCCCAAAGTGCTGGGATTACAGGCGTGAGCCACTGCGCCTGGCCTCATCACTATTCTAATGTGGGAGAGCAGGTGCTCCGGTGAAGGTGTCTGACTGTCTGCTGTGGGTGCCCAGAGAGAGCCCCTGACTCAGCCCAGAGCAGGGAGGGTCTCCTGGGGCAAACTTTTGAGCAGACTCAAAGCTGGAGCGAAGGAGAGCTATCCCAGGCAGATGAACAGATGCACTTACCATGAAAAGTGCCTGGATAGGCAGGTATTCCAGCATGTTCCTGAATTATGGCTCATGGAAAGTGGGCTAAATGGAATACACCACTTCTGTGTCTGGACCTGACCCCTCCAGTGAGATCCTCTCTACTCTCTTTCCCCTCATCTGCTGGTTGAATGTTGATGTCTGAGATGACCTTGTTAAAGGTCCGTTGGGGTCCCTGAATGACTGCATGGAACAGAACTCTCCTCCCCGTGCTGCTACAGGTACGCCTTTATGTGAGCAGAAATGAGGTCTCAATTTATATTGTGTTGAGCTTCTGAGATACGGGGTTATCTGTTACAGTCATAGGCATTATCTTAACCTGGACAGTGGGGAAAAATGGAGTGTCACCTACCGTATAGCTTCAGAGGGATGAGTGGGAAGGAGTGAGGAAGACACAAAATAAGAACAACTATTTGAGATCAGACTGGGAAGGACCATGCTGTTTAGACAGTAGATTTGGACTTCATCCAGTGTTGGGCCCTTGAAAGGTTGTAAGTTGGAGAGCTATGTGATCAGGACTGAAGTTGTGAACTATACCTCTGTGATTAAACAAATTAAAACACATCCATGTATCAAAATTCTCCTCAACCATTAAAAATAACAGTGTAAACCAATTGTTTTTGACCTGAAAAGATGTCTGCAATCCATTACGTGAAAAAAATGTAGCTTGAGAAATAGTATTACAACATGAATATGCTTTTATTTCAAAAAGATCCACCTTATCTGTGGTGGATTATGTAACTAGCCCAGGTCTTCATCCTTTCCTGGATCCCTGCTCCTTTCCTTGTAATCTGCACTGCCCCCCAGCTGTGGGTGAGGTGTACTTCCTTGTCTCTTGGCTGGGGTGATGTGGTTTGACTGTGTCCCCACCCAAATCTCATCTTGAATTGTAGCTCCCATAATCCCCACGTGTCGTGGAAGGGACCTAGTGGGAGGTAATGGAATCATGGGAATGGGTTTTTTCCCATGCTGTTCTTGTGATACTGGATAAGACTCCAGAGATCTGATGGTTTTATAAAGGGCAGCTCCCCTGCACACACCCTCTTGCCTGCCGCCATGTAAGACATGACTTTGCTCCTCCTTCACCTTCCACCATGATTGTGAGGCCTCCCCAGCCACGTGGAACTATAAGTCCATTAAACCTCTTTTTCTTTATAAATTGCCCAGTCTCAGGTATTTTTTCATAGCAGTATGAAAATGGACCAATACATGGGGTTAGCCACATTATTTATTTTATCTGTAGGATGAGACAGAAGTGATGTGATGGGTGTACCAGTTCTGGGAGTGGTTCCACTTGGTCTCTTTTGCTCACGAGAAGAAAATTCTTATGCTACCCACTGGTCTCAGGAGGTACATGAGGGATACATGGTGCAGAATTAAGCCACCAGCCTCAATCAGCCAACCTACAGCCAATTCCCAAAGGAATGAGTAAGCCCAGCCAAGATCAGCAGAGGCATCCACTGAGCCCAGCCTACATCAGCCAAACTATGACAATCTGCAGCTCATAAAAATAGACGATTGTTTGAAGCCACTAAGTTCTAGGGTGGTTTGTTACATAGTATTTTGTGTGTGTGTGGCAATTACTAATTGGTAAAATATCTATATGTGAATAAGCATTGAAAAGCCTGGAAGAAGTTGAATTTTGCATAATATCGTTTCTTTTTGAGTATTATTTGAATTTATTTTAATGAGCCCATATAACTTTAATGAATATTAATGAAAAATAAAGTAATATTTTGAAAATATCTGGAATGGCCTGGAGAACAGATTAGCTGGAGAGAGACTAGAGTTAGGTAGCCCATCAGGAGGTTGGTGCACGGTTTTGCTTGTTTGTTTGTTTTTTGTCTTTTTTTTTTTTTTGTGATTTTTTGAGACAGAGTCTCACTCTGTCACCTAGGTTGGAGTGCAGTGGGATTACAGGTGTGAGTCACCGCACCTGGCCTGTGCACTGTTTTTGTTTGTTTGTTTGGAGACAGAGTCTTGCTCTGTCACCCAAGTTGGATTGCAGTGGCATGATCTTGGCTCACTGCAACCTCCACCTCCTGGGTTCAAGCAATTCCCCTGCTTCAGCCTCTCTAGAAGCTGGGATTACAGGTGCACGCCACCACACCTGGCTAATTTTTGTATTTTTAGTAGAGATGGGGTTTCACCATGTTGGCCAGACTGGTCTTGAACTCCTGACCTCAAGTGATTCGCCTGCTTTGGCTTCCCAAAGTGCTGAGATTACAGGCGTGAGCCACCACGCCCAGCCTGTGCACTGTTTTTTAAGGGGGCTGCTGAAGGCCTGAGCCAGAGCAGGGTTCCCACTTCCCAACAGAATCACATACCTGTGTTCCCTCTCCACACCCTCCTTCCCTTTAAGAAACTAGTTTCAGCCGGGTGCGGTGGCTCACACCTGTAATCCCAGCACTTTTGGAGGCCGAGACGGGCGGATGACGAGGTCAGGAGATCGAGACCATCCTGGCTAACACGGTGAAACCCTGTCTCTATTGAAAACACAAAAATTAGCCGGGCGCGGTGACGGGCGCCTGTAGTCCCAGCTACTTAGGAGGCTGAGGCAGGAGAATAGCATCAACCTGGGAGGCGGAGCTTGCAGTGAGTGGAGATCACGCCACTGCACTCCAGCCTGGGCGACAGAGCGAGACTCCGTCTCAAAAAAAAAAAAAAAAAAAAGTTTCAAAGTGAGCAGTCTCACTGAAAAGAGAAATAATAAACTGCCTCTGGAAACTGGTAACTGTAGATGGCTCCTTTTAGGAGCATCTGCATTTTAATAGGGACAGGGAGCAATTCTCCAATGATGGAAGCTTGCGAGTCGGAAAGCAGAAAGATGTATTTGGAAAATTGCCTTCTTATGCCTTCCCAGCTCATTGCATGGGTCAAAGCCAACACCGTCCCTGCCACCCATGCATGTAGCCATGAGCTCCTGATTCTCCTCTGTAACCCTGGAACCATTAGCACCCAACACAGTGCACTCCCCTGTGGTACCAGTTAAGTGTGGGGAGAGGGACACTGTGAGTCGGGAAGCCTGGGGGAGTGAGTGCAGGAGACACCACACCTAAGCCTTTCATGTCTGGGGCTAGGGCACGAGCTGACCCAGATGGAACTTGCTGGAAGGAACCAGCCTTGCTGTCCTGTGCTCTTCCCCTTGGTGGCCTGTCTCCTCACCAGAGTATAACATGCTTCTCAAAAAAAAAAAAAAAAAGTTGGTTTTGGAGACAGGGTCTCGCTCTGTCACCCAGGCTCAAATTTTTTATTGTGGTAAAAGACACATAAGATTTACCATCTTGCACTTTGGGAGGCTGAGGCGGGCGGATCACTTGAGGTCAGGAGTTCGAGACCAGCCAGGCCAACATGGTGAAACCCTGTCTCTACTAAAAATACAAAGAGATTAGCCAGGTGTTGTGGTGGGTGCCTGTAGTCTCTTCTCCTTCTCCTTCTCCTTCCCCTTCTTCTTTTTTGAGACAGAGTTTCACTCTTGTTGCCCAGGCTAGAGTGCAGTGCATGATCTTGGCTCATTGCAACCTCCGCCTCCCGAGTTCAAGGGATTCTTCTGCCTCAGCCTCTCAGGTAGCTGAGACCACAGGTGCTTGCTACCATGCTTCCCAAAGTGCTGGGATGACAGACGTGAGCCACCACGCCTGGCCCTGTCATCTTCTTTCTAGAGGAGAAAACAGGCAGAGAGTATGTCTGTCCTGTTTCTCACCAATCCCCTTGGGACCTAGAATGGCTCCTGACACAGAAATTGCTCAGTAAATGCTGGTGAATGATCGGATTTCAATGCTACAGGAGAGAAGACAAAGCACAGCAGTGCGGTGCTGTCTGCAAAGTCACGCCGCATCCATCCCATGGGGCACCTGAGTCCAGGGCTCTCCTTTCACGGAGCCAAGCTGCCCCCTCTGAAAAGACGAAAGGAAAAACAGAGATACCGTTAGGGAGTTTATATGCTCCTGAAACCAACATAATATTTGTGGAAATGCTTGCTTGGTGTTGGGAAATGAAGCACGAAACTACATCCTTCATGTCATTTCTTTGATCATGATCTCTGTTGAAGACTATGAAAATTTGGAATACTGGGGTTGGAAGGTACCTTAAGATTCATCTATAGTAATTACCTGCTGGCTGATTTAATATTTTCTGCAGCAAGTGTGAAGGGGTAACACATTAGAAATTTGTTGCTTTGAATGTGTCATATGTGAAACTCAGGGCTAAGTTATATCTAAAATAAAAGCAAATGCCTTGGGGTAGGACCCCGAGGGGCTTGCTCATGAGGCATACACATGAAGCTCGGGGTTTCAGTTCTAGGCCTCTATTTTGAATGTTCAGGACCCATCTTTGCTATTCCAGCATTAGGAATGTTCCAGATGGTATAAGAAGCTAAACCATGGATCTCCAAAGAGGTCAGATGTCGTGGTGGGGCTGGCTCTGCCATTGAGCCTACCCTATGTGTGTCTGTCTTTAATTTAGGAGGAGCCGTATGACCCCCTTTTCATGGGATCTGGAGGAGGGACACGTGTTTGTCACTTTCTTCTGCAGGTAGGAGCGTCAGCACTGTGAAGTCGGGAACCCCCAGCCCCAGGTGGTGGGAAGCTTCTAAGCTGCCCACAGTGACTAAGAATGATGCATGAAAATAGCAGCTGAAAATGTCACCACCCACCTCCCCCACTTTCCAAGAAAAAAAAAAAAAAAAAAAGAAACATTAGCCCAGGGCACTGCAGTCTGTGAGTAAAACGAAGCAGCAACAGTTTATTTGCCGCCAGAGACAAGGTTTCCCTTGAAATCAGTGTTGCTCATGACCATCTTTATCCACTGTCCACAGACAAACAGATTCCTGAACGGGTCTCTGTGGCTAAAGCCCACCCAGTTCCATGGAGTCAGGCCCACCCTCACACCCCAGGGGCGATGTGGCAGGAACACTATAGAATATGCCACTTAAAATCTGTCCGCCTCAGGGTCCTCATTTTTTTTTTTTTTTTTTTTTTTGAGACAGAGTCTGGCTCTGTCTCCCAGGCTGGAGTGCAGTGGCTGGATCTCGGCTAACTGCAAGCTCTGCCTCCCGGGTTCACACCATTCTCCTGCCTCAGCCTCCCGAGTAGCTGGGACTACAGGCGCCCACCACCTCGCCCAGCTAGTTTTCTGTATTTTTTAGTAGAGACGGAGTTTCACCGTGTTGGCCAGGATGGTCTTGATCTCCTGACCTCGTGATCCGCCCGTCTCGGCCTCCCAAAGTGCTGGGATTACAGACTTGAGCCACCGCGCCCGGCAGGGTCCTCATTTTTAAAGGGGAGATCCTTTCCGCCCGGGCTGCCATCCAGCATGGGCATGAAATTGTACAGAGCAGTGCTGTGCATCAGTTTCCCTGGACAGCATCCCTTTATCACTGCGACCTTCTGTCCTTCTCAAGGTCTCATCTGATGAGTGGGAATCGGGGCCACTACCTCCCCAGCTCAGGGGAGCTGAGCCAGCTGTCCTTTGGTCCCTCCTCCCTGGCAATCACTGACCTTGGCATCAATCACTATCTTTGTGGAAAATCAAAGGAACTCCTATCAATAAAAGTTAGGCAGGGAATGTGGAAGTATACAGCATCCTGGCCAGCGTGGGCCTTCATCATAAAGGGTCACATATGTTATTGACAAGTTGTAAATATATGACTCACAGAGCCTGGCAACCTCAGAGTTGGAAGAAGAGCCAAAAGACGTTTGATCCACCCTCGTGTTCAGGGGTAAGGCAGGCAGAGATTATTATCCCCCCGATACAGAGATGAGAAAACAGAGACCAATCCCCAAGGCCATCCTGTAACCCAGTCTTCCTCCTGGAGAAGACCCAGAAGATTTTGGCTGAGCCCCCAGACACTGACCTATTTTTGTAGGGTCTATTTTTTTTCGTTGTTGATTTTTGGTTCACAGGATCATTTTAAGGTGCCCACGATTAGTAGTGAGCCTGCAACAATCCAACAGGAGGCAGATCTCGTCAGGGGTGGTAAGGGACGGTAAGATTCTCAATCAGACAGGAGTGGAGAGGACCTGGCGGGATGGTGGTGGAGCTGATGTGCAGGTGAAGAGGTTTGCTGACGCTCTGTTATTGGTGCCTTGGGTTCTTGTAATCTCCCAGGATAGAAATCAAGAGAGGTGGCTGGGAGTGGTGGTTCACGCCTATGATTGCAGCACTTTGGGAGGCTGAGGTGGGCAGATCACCTGAGGTCGGGAGTTCAAGACCAGCCTGACCAACATGGAGAAACCTCGTCTCTACTAAAAATATAAAAATTAGCTGGGCGTGGTGGTGTGCACCTGTAATCCTAGCTACTTGGGAGACTGAGGCAGGAGAATCGATTGAACCCAGAGTGCTGAGGTTGCAGTGAGCTGAGACTGTACCATTACACTCCAGCCTGGGTGAGACAGAGTGAGACTCTGTCTCAAAAAATAAAATAAAAATCAATCTCCTTCAGCCTCCTGAGTAGCTGGGATTACAGGTGCACATCACCATGCCAGGCTAATTTTTGTATTTTTAGTAGAGACACGGTTTCACCATGTTGACCAGCCTGGTCTCGAACTTCTGACCTCAGGTGATCAGCCTGCCTCAGCCTCCCAAAGTTTTGGGATTACAGACATGAACCACTACTCCTGGCCTCTTGCCTTGATCTTTAGAATGTGTGCCTCTGTCTCTTTCGTCATTGTTTCTTTCATTTCATTATTGTCCCCTGCATTTGCTCCTGAATCTCCTGTGTTAAAACTTCCAGAAGAGAAAAATCTCTTTTGATTTTAAAAAACATTTGTTCTTTAAAAAAGGACTTTACGTCATTCCATTCATATGAAGAAAGAGACATTTCTAACCTTGTTATTTTACGTATATGAGTTAGTTTTCATCAGCAGATTCTTTGAGTGGCTGTGTGTTATTATATTATTTTTCGAGGCCCATGTGCAAGAATTGTTTTGTAGACACTATTTTTGATCTCAGTGTGTTTTTCACTGGTTAATAAAAACCACAGCTTATAACTCAGTCATATAAATATGACATTTCCCTCAGCTTCCAGCATGACACAATGATAAATTCAGCAAGTTTACATCTTCCTTCATTTTCCCCTTTTATTTCTTTGCCTGAATTTCCCTGGGGACAGCCCTCCAAATAATTTCTTTAGGAGATAAGGAGGACTGCGTTTCTGCCCGTTTGATTTCCATGCCGATAATGCAGCTGCAGACGGTTTCTGCTGTTTTATGTGTCCCCTAACTGTGAAGCACTATTCTTGAGTTGCCCCCACCAATACCATGTGGTTTCCATTATATTTTTCTTCTCCCCCCTCCCCCCTACTCCCCTTCCCAGTGAAGCATCTTGAATAATGACGAAAAGGGCAGAAGAGAAGAGGGATCGAGGGGTTGGAGACTCCAAAGTTGGACTCTTGGGTTTGTCACTCACTTATTAGCTGTGTGGCCCTGGGTAGCTGCTGAACCCCTTCAGTGCTTGGATTCTGTACTTTGTGTGGTTCATCTCTCCATCTCTGTAGTGTTATGGGGACATGGAAAGTCTTTTTTTTTTTTTTTTTTTTTTGAGACAGAGTCTCGCTCTGTCGCCCAGGCTGGAGTGCAGTGGCGCGATCTCAGCTCACTGCAAGCTCCGCCTACTGGGTTCACGCCATTCTCCTGCCTCAGCCTCCGGAGTAGCTGGGACTACAGGCGCCCGCCACCTCGCCTGGCTAGTTTTTTTTTTTTTTGTATTTTTTAGTAGAGACGGGGTTTCACCATGTTAGCCAGGATGGTCTTGATCTCCTGACCTCGTGATCCGCCCGTCTCGGCCTCCCAAAGTGCTGGGATCACAGGCTTGAGCCACCGCGCCCGGCCGGAAAGTCTTTATGTAAGATGGTTGCTATCAAATACGATTAGTTAGCACTTAGCAGGTGCAACAGAGACTGGACGTTGCGGGGGCCTCCTCGCATCCTGTCATTGGATTGCTGGGGTGTCTCCTGGGTGGCTGTGAGATGACTCCATGACGGTGAATAGGTGGCTATGGCCAGGCACACGCCGGCCCCAAGGCTGAGTCCTAATAGATTCTGATAGCCTGGAATCATTCATGGTTTTGCTTTTTGTTGTTTTTTTTGAAACAGAGTCTCAGTCTGTCACTCAGGCTGGAGTGCAGTGGTGCGATCATAGTTCATTACGGCCTCAACCTCCTGGGCTCAAGTGATCCTCCTGCCTCAGCCTCCCAAGTAGCTGGGACTACACATGTGTGCCACCACACCTGGCAAATTTTTTATTATTTTGCAGCGATGGGATTTTGCCATGTCGCCCAGGCCCAGACTGGTCTCGAACTCCTGGAACCAAGCAATCTGTCCGCCTCAGCCTCCCAAAAGTGCTGAGATTATAGGCATGAACCACTGCGGCCGGCATTTTTTTTTTTTTTTTTTTTAATATTTGTACATCTGCCAATGTTATGATTTGCTGAAAGGAATCTCAGGTGTTCAATTATTTGATGCTTGGGGTGACTTGACTGCAAAGGGGATCACCAAAGGGCTGCAAAGACAACGTTGCTGGTCCTGACACACCCTGGCTAAGTGTTTAAGATGCAGTGGAAACCTCAGGACTGGATGGGAAAAGTTGGCCTGCGTAATGCATGGGTGCACACGACCTGTACCTTCCTCCTGTGCTCACCTGTGTGGATGTGTGTGTGCCCAGCACGCAGAGGTGCCAGGTTCAAGTCCATACGTGGATGAAGCCAGGCTCTTGGCTGGGTGATGACTTTGCGTGTTGTTCCATTTGCGGGATGCTGGTTGGTGGCCCTCCTGGCTCACATGCTTATGGTGATATCCCTGACACTCAAGGGTGGTGCCCTAAGACCTGGTGAGTGTGTTCTGAGACCTGCCTCCCTGGCCATGGCTGGGTGGTCATCGTGGTGGGCATCCACCCATCACTTCTCTCCAGGTCTGTGAGGATCAACAATGTATAGTTGCTGGTCACCATTGTCCCGTTCCTTCCCAATCCCTGGGAGGATACAGGAGCGTGTTACTGAGCAGGTGAGGTATGACTTGGGTCAGACAGGGCAGATGGCGGCTGGCTTGGCAGGAGAAGGGAAGAGTAGAGAGCACTGGTGGGGTGTTCGGGAGGAGATTGGGAGGCCTGGTGAGTTAGGCAGGAGGGGCACACTGGGGAAAGCTGGGGGCGTGGTAAGGAGCCAGGAGCTTGGAGAGGTGCTGGAAGCTTGGCTCAGGGCTCACGCCGGTTGGCTCAGCGTGAGGTGGCTGAGATCTCCTTTCGAGGCCAGCAGTGTCTCAGTCCTCATTGGACTGAGGCCTTTGCAGCTCCAGCAACTTTGGGGTGCACATGGACAACAACAGGGTTTGTATTCCAAAGGGGATCCGGACATCCTCCCACTTCTTCGTGCATCTGGAAAGCCCTGTCAACTGTCTTCTCCTTGCCTTTTACGCTGAACTCGCAACGTCCTTCACCCTCCCTTTGCTCCTCTGTTAGGGAACTGGCAAAGCAGAGCCCCTGGGGTGTTTTTATGTTTCCCGCAAGCTGGGAGGACTAATCTGTGTTAGGTACTTTAGTGCACGATCTTCATAAAACCCAGAACTATGTTATTTAAACCAGTTTCATTTCCTTTTAAACATGTCAAAGCTGCTGGTCTTAACTCAAGGACTCCAGCATCTAAGGTTTGATGTGGGAAAAGGGTGGTAGGGGAGGGAGAGAAGCAAATACCATTTGGAGAGACTGAGGCACAAAGGAGATGCTAGCATGGGGGGTGGAGGGCTTGGGGGAGGTTTAGGGTTCCGGTCAGGTTGCCAAAACATTTCTGATTTTCCTCTTGGAACCCTTTGACCAACACCTCCGGGAGCACAGCAGCACAGTGGGCTGTGCAGACTCCAGAGTCTCCTGGGATTTGCTTGGGAAGTCCCCACCTCCCGCTCAGGAAATGTGACCTGGGCTCTCATAATACTCGCTGCATGAGGGTCCAGGTTAGTGTCTCAGGTGATCACAACCAGGTGTATAGAGTGATCTGGACTTGTTGAATCTGGGATCCCCAGATTTGGAATGCAGAGACATCGTGGCTCTTGTCTGCTTAAGAACCGGCTCCTGACCATTCAGGGCCAGCAGAGGAATGTGATCACGATTCGCTGCAGCCTCAATTTGCCCGGTTTTGCCCAAATGTTCTTCCTATCTCGTACTTCTCCTGAGTACCTGGGACTATCTGGACCTTCTTCTGTTTTTTGTTTGTTTGTTTGTTTTCTAAGCCCAATTTCTGTTTGTTTCCACAGTACTTAGAGTAATTTGCTGTTGCTTTTCTTCTTTATTCCTTTCTCTGTTCTCCTATGCTCCTTCCATCATGCTGAAGTTGACCTTGGTTAATTTTTTGTCAGAGTTTGCGTGTGACAAACAGAGAAAGGAAGAGAAAGAGAAAGAAAGAAAGATCTTAATTCTGATATTAATTACCTTTAACCTGTTCACTCCCACTTATTTATGTATTGGTCTTTAATATTGTTTGTTATATAGATAAAAAAAGAACCAGCTCCTTAGCGGGGCGCTTCTGTGTGGGGAGCCGTGGGACAGCTACTGTCCTGGCCTCTCCTCTCCGAGCTTCACTCTGTGCCCCCTTCTCTGTCTGGATGTGTCGTGTGTGTGCTTGGCCTGCAGCAGCTTCCAGCACCCCTAGGATGAAGGCCTATCCCTGCAGCTCCAGGCTGGCCCAGGCAGCTCCTTTCCCTCCAGCCGCTCCCAAACCCTCCCAGTTCACTGTCCCAAACATGTTATAATGAAATACCCGAAACTGGGTAATTTATAAAGAAAAAGAGATTTATTGGACTCACAGTTCCACATGGTTGGGGAGGCCTCACAATCATGGCGGAAGGCAAAGGAGGAGCAAAGGCACATCTTACATGGTGGCAGGCAAGAGAGTGTGTGCATAGGAGCTGCCCTTTATAAAACCATCAGATCTCATAAGACATTCACTATCATGAGAACGGCACAGGAAAACCTGCCCCGATGATTGAATTACCTCCCCCTGGGTCCCTCCCATGACCTGTGGGAGCTACAGTTCAAGATGAGATATGAGTGGGGACACAGTCAAGCCATATCACAGCCCAACTCTATTTCACTTCTGGGCCTGTATGTCCTTTTGCTCAGAACTCTTCTTCCCTTGTTTTTCTAATCTCAATCTCCCCTGGGGAGACCCAGATGATGTCAGGGGCCCTCAGTATATTCCCACAATGCTAAGGACCTTTCCTTGGTAACATTTGTAAAGGCTATATTTAAAAGCATGCATTTTCTTCAGTCCCTTCTATTCAGCCAAGGTGTCCTTTGCCTCAGGGGCAATTAGCATTGCTTTGGGAGGAACATCAAGAGAAAAGAGTCCGGGCTTGGTTTTTGCATGCAAAGTAGGATTTGTTAGGCCTAGGGCCGAGTTGCTCAGCCTGGGCACTGTGGACTGTTGAGGTAAGATCTTGTAGGGCTCAGCAGCATCCTTGGCCTCTACCCACATTCAGGTAGAGAGGCCACTCCCCAGCCTCCAAGTCCAGATGATTAAAAATATCTCCAGACACCACCCAATGCCCCCTGGCAGGCAGAATCATCCCAGCTGAGAGCCCCCGATCTGGAGTAAGAACATGGTCTCGAAAGTCAACTTTTTATTTTTATTTTTTGGGCAAGGGAAGGATCTTCTAAATTAGCAAAGCTCCCCTTTGTGAAAGGAAAATAAAAACTCTGGACCCCAATTCACTTGGCCAAAAGAAAGAAATTAGGCTGCAAACTGAGTCATGCAAGAAGCTGCCTTTCCTTTTGTTCCTAAGCAGAGAGCTACAGAGAAAAGGTTAAATATCTCTCCAGGTAGCTAAACCGTGTTCACCTTATCTTTTGTAAAGTGCTGATTTACTGAGTGCCAGGCGAATACATCATTGACTATTCCCCTACCTGCTTCTTTTCCCTTGCAACATGTGGATTCAGGAACCACACCCTCCCTCTTTCTCCTCCAGTTCACTTTTCCCCTTTAAATATGGAAGCCCTCAAAATCATCTTTGGAGAAAGGCACAGACTTCTCTCTGGGGCGTGTCCTTAATCTTTGCAAAATAAACTTCTAAATTAATTGTCAGGCCTCTGAGCCCAAGCTGAGCCATCACATCCCCAGTGACCTGCACATATACATCCAGATGGCCTGAAGCAACTGAAGAAGTGAAAATAGCCTTAACTGATGACATTCCACCATTGTGATTTGTTTCTGCCCCACCCTAACTGATCAATGTATTTCTGTAATCTCCCCCACCCTTAAGAAGGTTCTTTGTAATTCTCCCCAGCCTTGAGAATGTACTTTGTGAGATCCACCCCCTGCCCGCAAAACATTGCTCCTAACTCCACTGCCTATCCCAAAACCTGTAAGAACTGATAATAATCCACCACCCTTTGCTGACTCTTTTTCGGACCCATCCTGCTTGCACCCAGGTGAAACAAACAGCCTTGTTATTCACACAAGGCCTGTTTGGTGGTCTCTTCACATGGACCCGTGAGACATTAATTGAGACCCATCTCAGATACTTTCTGGTTTACACCTTTATATGCCAAGAATACAGCCTCAGGAGGTCTTAAAGACATGTACCCAAGGTGGCCAGAGCACAGATTGGTTTTATACATTCTAGGGAGACATAAGACATCAAGACGTGTGAGATGAACATTGGTTCCGTCTGGAAAGGCAGGATAACTTGATGCAATGGCGGGAAGGAAGCAGGGAGGGGCTTAGGTAGATAAGAGACAAAAGCTTGCATTCTTTTGAGTTTCTGATCAGCCTCTCCAAAGGAGGCAGTCAGATATGCAATTATCTCCATTAGCAGAGGGGTGACTTTGAATGGAACAGGAGGCAGGTTGACCCTAAGCAGTTCCCAGCTTGACTTTTCCCTTTAGCTTAGTGATGGGGGGCCCCAAGATTTATTTTCCTTTCACAAGCCTGATGGACTGGGCCATGCCGCTTTTCGAGAGCCATGAGAAGCAAGGATAGAAGCTTTGTCTTCTGTTGGAGAGAAGAGAGGCAGAAGCGTCCTGCCACAGCAGGGAGAGATGAGGGATGAGGCCAGGGTGCTGAGGATGGAATGAGGGCCCCTGAGAAGGGACCCAGCACTGCATTCTCCTTCCTGGGAGGCCTGGAGGGCACCTCGAAGACATGGACCTGTGGGTTGCTGTTTGAAGAGGGACCCGCAGCTGACCAAACGGAACAGAAAGACCAAAGAGTATTAGAGGCAGAGCGTGGAGTGAACGGAGGCCACAACAC
This sequence comes from Chlorocebus sabaeus, assembly GCF_047675955.1. NCBI lineage: Eukaryota > Metazoa > Chordata > Mammalia > Primates > Cercopithecidae > Chlorocebus > Chlorocebus sabaeus. The sequence goes on from NC_132922.1 coordinate 5,770,071, forward strand.
AAGGAATCATTGTCCTGTTTTCAGAGATCTCTGAGTCAGAGCCTGGGTCTTGGGGGAGGTGACAGGACAGCTGGGGTGGGCCTTATGGGGGATGGAATCCCACACCCGTCGTCCATGCCCGATATGGCAGGCCCTGTGCCCTGGGCTGGAGTCCTAGGCTGGTCCCTGCTCTGTGCCGCTTCTGTTCTCAAGGATGAAAACAAGACATGAGTGGATAAGTTTGGATGTGCTGCGGGCTCTAAGGTGATGGCCAAAGGAGGCACAGAGCACTCCTGCGGGAGGAGAGGCAGAGCCCGGCTTGCAGAGGTGCAGGGCCTCCTGAGGAGGCTCGAAGGAGGCTGGGCCAGTGCCCAGAAATCTGGAAGTGGTTCCACGAGAAACAGGGTGGACTGACATGGGAGCTATGGCTGCTGCCCAGGGCTTTGCAGTAGACAACCAGATGGAGGACAGGGGAGGGGCTGCTTGGGGGACAGGGAGTGGGGACTTCGGTTTGAATCTGAGATGCCCACTGAGAGTCCAGAGAGGTGACAAGAAGGAGCTGATGGCCACGTACAGTACTCAGGGAGAGAGAGGGGGCTGAAGGGCATTTAGCTCAGGTGAGGTCTAGGGGTGGCCAAGCAGAGACCAGAGGCTCGGGGTGGGCAGAGGGGCCACCTGGCCATGGAGCCCAGGAAGGAGGGTGGGGAACAGCAGGAGCCAGGGGACCAAGGGAAGGAGGGGGCAGTCCTGGAGTTGAGTGTTGCTGAGGACAGATGGGGACCATGAACGTGGTGGCCCTGAGGTTGTGGTGGGACAGAGATGGTCAAAGCCAGGAGGGATGGATTGGAGTGGGACAGGAGCTGGGATGGGAAGAGCCAGCACCTGGGCCTCTCTTTATGGAGTGCATTGAAAGCCTTACACTGGGGCTGTAATGACTCACACTGAACCAATGCAGTGGGCGTCCTGATAAGAAGTAGAGGATGTAGGGTCCTGAGCGAGGTGGGTGGTGCATCACCAGAGCCTTGGGAGGTGCCCTGTGAAGAGGGCCTCAGTCGGGGCTTGTAGGGGCGCTTGGCCTCCGCTTACTTACTCTCTCAGCTGCATTCCATGGGGGACACCACCTCCTCACTGAAACACTGTCTTCCAGCACCTTCCATGAGGCCACGGTGCCTGGATTTTCCCTAGTACATTCCTGGCCAGGAAGTCTTGGGGAGGTCACAAGTAGAACAAGGGAATGACAATCACGATGAATTATATCATCACACGGCACCTTTATATCCACATTATCCTCTTTAACAACTTCTCCAGGGTAGATGGTGCAAATATGCTTGTTGTCCTCGTTTTACAGATGAAGAAACTGAGTCACAGAGAAGTTGAGGGACTTTCCCATAGACGCATAGCAGGTGATGGCGGAGGCTTGACTGGAACACAGAGGGGTCCTCTGAGTCCAGGACACTCCTCAGCTGAGCGCCTGTGTGAAAGTGCAGGGGCTGCTCTGAACAGGGGAAAGGGACAGAAGCCTCCCACAAGATCAGTCTTCCAACAGCTCGTGGTCAGAACTTCACCGTGTCGAGCAAACCACCTTCTGTTCCAGCAGCTCAGTGTGCAATGAACTTTCATTCCATTGCAGTCCAAGCTCAGGGCACAAAGCCACCGTCTCAGGGTGCCAGTTGGCAGGAACATGGGGCTTGTAAACTGCACTTCACAGAGACTCTGATGGCATCTGAAACACGCTGATGTCCCAAAGAGAGGCAGCACTGTGTGTTGTGACATGAGAGGAGGCTGTGACACTCACCCCTGGACAGAGCAGTGTTTGTCCATGCGGTCCTCCCCATGGATAGTCTCTCCTTTATCCGAACCTGCAGGAATCCTCTAAACCGTGTTTTCCCCCTTTGCAATGGACCCCAGCTCCTGCAAACCCGGGAACTAGCTTTTTCCAGGTGGACAGAGAAAAATGGCACCTAATTAAGATTAGACGTGCTTTTGCCGTTCTTTGAAACTTATTCCCCTTTGCAAGTTAATCATCTCTATTGATCACCTTTTTCAGGGCGAATAATTCACTAGGAGACGGTGGCGGTGTGAATCACCCCCGATTTACCTTACATGGCTTGGAACTTGTAAAATGTCTCCCTTTAATCGTGGCGTTGAAATAGCTCAGAATTCCTATAATAATTGTTATTACAGCTGCTGTTTAGTTAGTCCCGGGGATGTACTAGAGAGTTCACATCCATATTCTCAGCTTCCCAGAAAACCTCTGCAGGCCTGGAATTATTGTCCCCACTAAAGAGAGAGAGGGAGAGAGAGATGTATATCTCAGAGAGGTTGAATAACTTACTTAAACTCACATAGCTGATCAGATTTGACCTAAGATTGGGACCAGGTCTGCCTGCCCGTGGTTCCTCCATTGCCCCATGCTACTCTGACTCAAGGAAGGACCTTAACCTTAATCTTGTCCCCCGCTGCAGGCTCTGCAGGTGAAGACACCCATCCTCAGAGGGGAGGCTGTAGGAGAGATGAGGATAGCAGTGAAGTTCTCAGAAGTGGGGCAGTGGCTTGGTTTCCTCCTGCGTGGAATGGCAGGTGCAGGAGTGAGGGCTGATGGCCAGTTGGGGACAGGCTAGACCGAGGCGGCCCAGAGATCCATGCAGGGGGCACCTGGGAAAGGGAATGTGCCTGGAAGGGAACGGACTGTTGTCTAGCTCAGGGCAGCAGAAAGAGCAGAATGGCCGGGTGTCAGCCGCAGCCCTGCATCACACAGTCCCTTCAGCCACCTGCTGGTGCCACCAGCCTGGATGTAATGCTTGTTTACAGCTCTTCCACCAGGGCATCCACGGCAGGCTCAGCTCCTCCTGCTGGGTTTTCCAGGTCTCTGTGTTTTGCAGCTAACTCACCCTACAGCTGTGTGTGTCCACACAATTTCTGCTGGATTTTTAAAAACAAGCTTTGTGTGTGCATGTGTGCTTGAGCTTGTTGTGTGTGTGCCTTTAATTTGGTAGATCCATCTAGAAGGAAGGGCGTCAGATCCCCATCCATGACTTCAGCTCTCGCCTGGCCATTTGGGGCGCTCCAAAACTGTGCCTCCTGCCTCCCGGGTATCCCAAGGGCACCCGAACAGCGGAGCCACAACTGGATCCCTGAGCCTCTTGATGAACCTCCTCCCTTGTTCCTGCTGCCTCCCTGAAGGGCTCCATGACTTCCTTTGCCTAAATGACACAGCTGAAGTTCTTCATCATTCCCCTCACTCAACTCCACACCCAACCAGACAGGAGTCTTGTCTAAAGCTCTCTCATATCTGTTCCCTTGCCTCTGTCCCTCCACTGAGGCCACTGGGAGGATTGCTTGAACCCAGGAGTTCAAGGCCAGCCTGGGCAACATAGGGAGACCCCATCTCCATCAAAAAATACAAAAATTAGCCAGGCATAGTGGCATGTACCTGTGGCCCCAGCTACTGGGGAAGTTGAAGATCACTCGAACCTGGGAGGTCAAAGCTGTAGTGAGACATGATTTCTCCACTGCACTCCAGCCTGGGTGACAGAGTGAGACCCTGTCTCAAAAGAAAAAAGAAAAAAATATATATTATGGTGCATTCACTCAGTTGAATAAGATGCAAGCTTAAAAAAGAAGATAGTATCAGCCTGGCGCGGTGGCTCAAGCCTGTAATCCCAGCACTTTGGGAGGCCGAGATGGGCGGATCACGAGGTCAGGAGATCGAGACCATCCTGGCTAACACGGTGAAACCCCGTCTCTACTAAAAAATACAAAAAACTAGCCGGGCGAGGTGGCGGGTGCCTGTAGTCCCAGCTACTCCGGAGGCTGAGGCAGGAGAATGGCATAAACCTGGGAGGCGGAGCTTGCAGTGAGCTGAGATCTGGCCACTGCACTCCAGTCTGGGTGACAGAGTGAGACTCCGTCTCAAAAAAAAAAAATTAAAAAAAAATTAAAAAAAAAGAAAGAAGATAGTATCTATTTGCAGACACGGAAAATATTCCTGATTCTTGATATGTTTATAGACAAAAGCAAGTTACGAGGTGGTATATATAGTATAACGTTATGCATGTATGCACGAATATCTGTATTTATTCTTTAAAAAATGTTTCCTTGTATATGGAATTGGACTGGTGGTTGTATTGTTGTTATTGTTTCAATTCTGAAGTGATTCATCCCAAACTGAAAACGGCAGTTACCCCCGAGGAATGAGATCTGGAGAAGTCATTTCTTGGGAGGCTCTTTGGTGTCATTTTCATTGGTTATCACAAATATGGGCTGCTTTAATAACTTAGAGAGACAAATATTTACGAAAGCAAAGTTGATCATCTCACTTCCCTTAGAGTAGTCAGTGGATCCTTCCTTTATTCATCAAAGATTTATCGAGTGTCTGCTCTGTCTCAGGCTCGGTGCAAAAGTTGGAAAGTGGCCAGGGCACAGTCACTGAGGTGAAGCCCCTGGGGAAGTCAGAGGTCACAGGAACTTTTGATAGCGTCAGAGAAGTCCTGAGATGGGACAGCACAGGCTGCGCGGCCTCCAGAGGATGCCCCGGCTGAGGGGCACTAGGGCCTGGGGGGGAAGGGGGTGGGCACAGCTGACCTGGAAATTGCAGCATAGACTAGCAGCGGTTAGCCATGGGTGCTGGGCCGTGCTGAAGCCCAGAGGCTTGTGAGACTTGGAGAGAGAGGTACTGCTGGTGTCCAGCGTGGCTGGAGTGACCAGTGAGCTGGGCCGTTGGTGGGGGGCAGCTTGGAAGTTCTCAACCCTGGGGCGGAGGAGTCTGAGCCAGGAGGGCCGAGCTTCTATTTGCTGCTGGTGGTGAATGAGTTGATGGAGGATATATGAGTCTGGTCTTGCACTGCTATAAAGAAATACCTAAGACTGGGTAATTTATAAAGAAAAGAGGTTGAATTGGCTAATGGCTCCACAGGTTGTACAGGAAGCATAGCAGTTTCTGCTTCTGGGGTAGCTTCAGGAAACTTAAAATCATGGCAGAAGTTGAAGGGGAAGCAGGGACGTCGTACATGCCTGGAGCAGGGGGAAGGGTCATGTCAAGTGAATGATTGAATACATACATCCCCAGCCTTGCTGCATATCTTTAGCTGGACAGACCTGAGGTGCTTTTATTAGAATGTGAGGCCAGGCGCGGTGGCTCAAGCCTGTAATCCCAGCACTTTGGGAGGCCGAGACGGGCAGATCACAAGGTCAGGAGATCGAGACCATCCTGGCTAACTCAGTGAAACCCCATCTCTACTAAAAATACAAAAAACTAGCCGGGCGAGGTGGCGGGCGCCTGTAGTCCCAGCTACTCGGGAGGTTGAGGCAGGAGAATGGCGTGAACCCAGGAGGCAGAGCTTGCAGTGAGCTGAGATCCGGCCACTGCACTCCAGTCTGGGTGACAGAGTGAGACTCCATCTCAAAAAAAAAGAATTTGAGAGGCGAGAGCTAGTGTTGAGCATCCTCTTGGCTCTGACTCTTCAGCAGGACAGGTTCCTGGGTTGTTTCTGGGTTTAGCTGGGATAAATCGTCTGCAAGTCAGTAAATAAAAGCTTAGGCAAATTAGTGATGAGGACAGGCCTATGGCAAGAGCACAACTGTATTACTCCTTCTTTCCTTCTTTCTTCCCTTCTTCCCTCTCTCCCTCCCTCTCTCCCTCTCTTTCTCTCTCTCTTTCTTTCTGAGACAGTGCCACTCTGTCGCCCAGGCTGGTGTGCACTTGCATGATCTCAGCTCACCGCTACCTCCACCTCCCTGGTTCAAGTGATTCTCCTGTCTCAGCCTCCCGAGTAGCTGGGATGATAGGCATGCACCACCACACCTGGCTAATTTTTTGTATTTTTAGTGGAGATGGGGTTTCGCCATGTTGGTCAGGCTGGTCTCGAACTCCTGACCTCAGGTGACCCGCCTGCCTCAGCCTCCCAAAATGCTGGGATTACAGCCGTGAGCCACTGCGCCTGGCCTCTTTTCTTTTTTGAGACAGGGTCTTGCTCTGTTGCCCAGGCTAGAGTGCAGTGGCACAATCAAGGCTTACTGCAACCTGTATCTCCCAGGCTCAAGTGATCATCCCGCCTCAGCCCCCCACTGGCTGGGACTATAGACTTGCGCCACCATGTCTGGATAATTTTCGCATATTTTGGAGAGACGAGGTTTTGCCATGGTGCCTAGTGTGTTGTCAAACTCAGGGGCTCAAGTGGTCCGCCCACTTTGGCCTCCCAAAGTGCTGGGATTACAGGCATTAGCCATCACACCTGACATGTATTAAAATCTTTAACTGAAAAAAGAACTAGAATGTAATGGAATTGAATCTTTTTTTAAGTGGGTAAACAATGAACATGGAATAACTAAGACATATACTCATTAAACTTTTAAAAATCTACAAGTAAATTGTCTCATCAAAAACTTCTGTTTTTTAGCCAGGTGACTCATGCCTGTAATCTCAGCAGTTTGGGAGGCCAAGGTGGGTGGATCACCTTAGGTCAGGAGTTCAAGACCAGCCTGGCCAACATGGCGAAACTCCGTCTCTATTAAAAATACAAAAATTAGCCAGGTGCGGTGGCGCGTGCCTGTAATCCCAGCTACTTGGGAGACTGAGGCGTGAGAATCACTTGAACCCAGGAGGCAGAGGTTGCAGTGAGCCAAGATTGCACCACTGCACTCCAACGTGGGTGACAGAGCAAGACTCTGTCTCAAAACAAACAAACAAACAAAAACTTTTTTTTTTTTTTTTTTAAGGAAAAAGCCTTTTGTTATAAATGAAATGGTGTAGAATCAGGAAGCAAAGGAAAGGGCAATAAACAATTCTCCAGGTCAGGAAATTAACGAGGAAGGGCTCTCCCTTAGTTCTTGTAGATTTTAATAAGTTACCAGAAAAAGGAGGCGCTCTGTGAAATATCTGAGTTTCTAACTGTTGCTTCCTCCTCTGGAAATGACTTGCCAAACTGAGAGAGCGTCTCCAGGCAGCTCTCCTGAGAATGGTGTGTGGGAAGCACGTGTTGGATGAACTCTGTGTCTGCAAGCAGCAGTTAATGCCGTCAGGGGAAAATAACTCAGTTGTGCCAATAAAATGACTGCTCTGAGCTGTCAGTAATGATTCAATAAAGAGTCAGGAATAACGCATCTAGAATGAGGGAATTCTGGAACCAGAAGCACCACACGGATGGTTGGACTTGATCCCTATTTATTTTTTGTTTTGTTGTGGTTTTGAGACAGAGTCTTGTTCTGCTGTCCAGGTTCGAGGGCAGTGGTGCAATCTCGACTCACTGCAACCTCCACCTCCCAGGTTCAAGAGATTCTCCTGCCTCAGCCCTACCGACGCCTCAAAACCAGCCTAGACAACATGGCAAAACCATGTCTCTGCAAGAAATACAAAAATTAGCCAGGTGTGGTAGCACAAACCTGTAGTCCCAGCTACTCAAGAGGCTGAAGTGGGAGGACCATTTGAACCTGGGAGGCAGAGGCTGCAGTGAGCTGAGACCACGCCACTGTACTCCAGTCTGGGCGACAGAGCGGGACCCTGTCTCAAAATAAAATTTGAAGACTCAAGGATCTCGATGTGGGGATTGTCCCAGCACTTTTTGAGGCTGACGCAGGTGGATCACTTGAGACCAGGAGTTCAAGATGAGGCTTGGCAACACAGCGAAACCCTGTCTCTGCAAAAAATACAAAAATTAGCTGGGCATGGTGGTAGAGGAGCCTGTTCCATGGTTGATGGAGATTCCTTTGTCTCATGATTGATTGAGTGGAGTTAGAGGACAAGAACACAGGATCCCAAGCCAGGAAATGTTCTCCACACTTGCAATCCAGCAGGCAGCTCCTCAAGACCCTCAAGAAAGGCCCTGGAGGGTGTTTGGAACCCTCCTGGGGGGAAGGGAAACCTTGGGGTTCTTTAGAAGGGGCTCTTTAGTTTGCAAAGACAGAGGCTGGTGGTGAAGGTGTGAGGGGCTGCCTGAGTGAACCCTGGGAACCAGGGGGAGCCCACACAGCCTGGGTCCAGCCCTGACTCAGAACTTGGGGTCCTCTTGTGTATTAGTTCTCTATGGCTGCTGTAAATAGTTATCCCAAATGCAGTGGATTAAAACAGTAGACCTCTATTCACTTACGGCTCTGGAGGTCAGCAGTCTGAAATCATTTTCGCTGGAGAAAGTCAAGGTGTCAGCAGGGTTGGTTCATTCTGGAGGTCCCAGGGGAGAATCTGTTTCCTTGCTTTTGTCGGCTTCCAGTGGCTGCCTACATGCCTTGGCTTGTGGCTCCTTCCACCATCTTCCAATCCCATCCTTCTAATCTGTTTCCATCATCATATCATTTCTTCTTCTTTGGTCATCAAAGATCCCTCTGCCTCCCTCTCATAAGGACCCTGAGATCACAGCATGCCCACTCAGATAGTCCGGGACAGTCTCCCCACATCAAGATCCTTGATTTTTTATTTTGAGACAGGGTCTCGCTGTGTCACTCAGGCTGGAGTGCAGTGGTGTGATCTCGGCTGCAGCCTCTACCTCCCAGGCTAAAGCAATTCTCCAGCCTCAATCTTCTGAGTAGCTGGGATTACAGGCATGTGCCACCACACAGGGCTAACTTTTGTATTTTTTATGGAGACAGGGTTTCACCATGTTGCCCAGGCTGGTCTCGAACTCCTGAGCTCAAGCGATCTGCCCACCTTGGCCTCCAAAAGTGCTGGGATTACAGGCGTGAGTCACCACACCCGGCCTAGATCCTTGATTTAATCACATCTGCAGAATCCCTTTTACCATATAAGAAAACATTTGCAGATTCTGACCCTTCCTGGCTAATTTTCAATCTCCCACAGTGCCTAAAAGGTTCCCAAGCAGCCCCAGCTAGGCACCTCTCTTGGGGCCTGCACCCCGTTCTGCCTCACTCTTCTCCTCTCCATGAAATTCATGAAGATTCTGCATCCACTCCTGATGAATTTCAGTAACCCCTTTCCCCCCGTCCGGAGTCCCCCCAGATTCCTGCATAAAAGCTCAGGGCCACACATCTGTCCTCCCCACACCTTCCCTGGGCACCCGGGTAGCGGGTGCCTCTGTTCTCTGTGACTTCCCTCCATCAGTGAGCAAATCCACTCCCATCCTGCAACTAAAACTTCAGGAAACAGCTTCAAGACAAATTTGATTCGCTCCCCATTAAACCAAATCAATACATGTTAGGATCCTGGAGAAGAGGTTTTTGTTTTGTTTTGTTTTGTTTTTTTCACCATCTATTCCCTGTTCATGCTCCTCAGAAGGGCTGTGCTGGGGATTTTCCAAAGTTGGCGTTCACACTCCTCTATGCACATGAACCCAAACACCGTCATAAATCCACGTCACCGTGATGCCCCAGCATTGGCGGGCTCCTTTAAATCCACCGTCTCAGCTGATCCTTCCAGGGACACGACTCGGGGGGGTTATCATCCCCAGCTGACAGATGAGGCAAATGAGGTCCACAATCTGCACCGCCCTTAGAGCTCTTAACCCCTGTAAGTGAGGCCCCTGCCTCAGGGTCCTGCTCTTCCCAATGTCTCCCTCCACATTTTCTAAGACCCCTGCCATGCCTGGGACCAACCATGCTGAGAGTGCCACCTGGCTGGGGCACCCAGTCCTGGGCAGAGACTCATGTGGAGTCTGGTCCCTTTCTCCTGCTTCTGAGTCTCCCCTGTCTCACCTTCCCCCAGGCATGTGAGGGTGACCAAATGTCCCAAGGAGTTACAGGCCTGTGTTCACAGGACTGTCTTGGGGTCCTGGGGTCGTTCTGGGTCTCCACGGTCGTACAGCACTTCTGGCCCATGAAAGGTGCTGATGTGTTGATTCAGGGCGACTCTTACTCCTTTGGACCCATGACCAGTTAAGGACTCTGTACTGAGAGTTCACTGCCAAGACCGAGGCTTGAGCCATGTGGGGGTCATGGCTTGGCATGCCTCAGCATGTTCCAGTTGGTGCCAGCTCTGGTGTACAGCACCCAAGGGGGTGGGGGCGTGGCAGCCACCCTTTACCCTGCACAGAATGGAGGTCAGGCATACTGGCTTAGTGAACAGACCTGAGAAGACTGTGTGTAAATAATTTTTAATATGTTGAAGCACATTAAAAATGTATTAGGAATGTGGCAATTTAAAGGAATTCCATAGGGAACTGTTTTCTTAAAAGGGAGAACCTCTCGTTAATCACTCCTTAATTCATCCAGTGCCTGTGTCTGGGCGATCTCGGCTCACTGCAAATTCTGCTTCCCGGGTTCCAGCGATTCTCCTACCTCAGCCTCCCGAGTACCTGGGATTACAGGCGTCTGTCAACATGCCTGGCTAATTTTGTATTTTTAGTAGAGATGGGGTTTTACCATGTTGGCCAGGCTGGTCTTGAACTCCTGACCTCAGGTGATCCTCCCGCCTCAGTCTCCCAAAGTGCTGGGATTATAGGCGTGAGCCACCATGCCCGGCCAATAAAGACCATCTTACAAGGACATTCTCTGTTGCCAAAAACTTTGTTCCCAGGGCCAGTAATAATGCCAGATGAATGGTTAGGCCAGAAAATAACAATGAAATATTAACTAAAATTATGTGAGGTGTCCGAGAAACTGTGAAGTATAATTTCTAGACATCTTCGCTGGAGGGAAGGGGCTATTCTGGGCCAGGACTGGCTACATCATTTGCAGGGTTCAATGCAAAGTGAGAATGCAGGCCCCTTGTTCAAAACAATTAAGAATTTCAAATCGACGACAGCAGAGCATTAAGCCCAGCATGGGCCCTTCTCAGTGCAGCCCGTGTGCTGCTGTACAGGTCACATGGCCACAAAGCCAGCCCGAGGCTGGGGGAGGGAGAGACTTTTAGTAAAGACTTTTCAGGGTCCCAGTAAGAAAGGTCCTGGTTTTGCTGGGAAGCTGCCTCTAGCGCCTTCCAGCACATGTCCCCACGGCTCTTCACACCACAGCGTGGAGCAGGTGATCAATGTCCTTGGCGCTGAGATGAGCGAGTGGTGCAAGTGAACCTGAGTACTTGGAGACGTTTTTGTTTTGTTTTGTTTCGTTTTCATACAGGGTCTCGCTCTGTTGCCCAGGCTGCAGTGCAGTGGCTTGATCTTAGCTCACTGCAAACTCCATGTCCCAGGCTCAAGCCATTCTCCCACCTCAGCCTCCTGAGTAGCTGGGACTATAGGCACGTGCCACGCACCCAGCTAATTTTTGTATTTTTGTAGAGACAGGGTTTCACCATGTTGCCCAAGCTGGTGTCGAACTCCTAGGCTCAATCGACCTGCCCGCCTCGGCCTCCCAAAGTGCTGGTATTACAGGCATGAGCCACCTCACCCAGCCTGGAGAAGGATTTTGATAAATCCCAATTGATCCTCCAAAACCAGCTTTAATGTCCCCTCCCCTGAAGTGGCATTGCCTGCTCCTCCACGGCCCACCTACAGAACCATGCACACCCATCTTACCACATTCGTTCCCTCCCCTCTACCTGTGGTTGGCACACACCTGTCTCACCCACCACCTAGAGGCTTCTGCAGAGCCCAGGTCCTCAGCGCTGGGCCTGGCCCACAGAAGCGCTTCAGGAGTATTCCCTGAGAGCACTCCTGCTTGCGACGGGCTCCCACCTACGAGGGGTCAACTTGCTGGGCAGTGAGCAAGGAGGCAGCGGGAACTCCAGCCCAGGGAAGAGTCACAACTGCCCAGGGAGTCTGGGACCTTTTCCCAGAGCAGGGGAGATGGAGATGGGACCTGGAGGATGCCCTGCAGCTGGCCAAGTGGGCCGTGGGAATGGGAATTCCGAGGAGAGGAAAGTTCGTCAAGCGTACTGAGGTGTGAGAGTGACTGGGGACTTTAGGAAGAGGCCAGGGGTTCATGGGGGAGGAGGGGAGAGGCCCGTTGGTGCTCGTTCAAGGAGCAAGGCCACCCTCAACAGCAGGGAGAAGGGGAAGGTCATCATCAGAGCTGTGCCCTGGAAAGATAACGTTGGCCACAGCAGGAGAACAAGTCAGAGTTCACAGGCCTGGAACTGGGGGTGGCTATGAGGGGGCTGCCATGTCCCCAGAGACTTGAGCATGGCAGGGGTGCTAGATGGGGGTGAGGGGTTGGGGGAAGGAACAGGCTCAAGAATCACCTGTGGCCAGGCGCAGTGGCTCATGCCTGTAATCCCAGCACTTTGGGAGGCTGAGGTGTGCAGATCACGAGGTCAGGAGTTCAAGACCAGCCTGACCAACATGGTGAAACCCCATCTCTACTAAAAATACAAAAATTAGCTGGACATGGTGGTGCATGCCTGTAATCCCAGCTACTCGGGAAGCTGAGGCAAGAGAATTGCTTGAATCCAGGAGGCAGAGGTTGCAGTGAGCCGAGATCATGCACTGCACTCCAGTCTGGGTGACAGAGCAAGACTCCATCTCAAAAAAAAAAGACCAAGAGAAAAAAAAAAAACACCTCTGCAGGAGTACCAGGCTGGGGACAGAGGGATGGAACCAGGAGGCTGAGGGAGTTGAGAACAATGGCCAGATTCCAACTTGGGCAACAGGAAGAAGGGCGATTGTTGAGGGCTGAATCTGCCCCCCAAAGTTCACAGGTTGAAACTGAACCCCAGTGGGACGGCATTAAGAGGTGGGGCCTTTGGGAGGTGAGTGGTTATGGTGGGGGGGGCCTCATGAATGAAATTCACGCCCTTAAGAGGCCATGGGAAGCTGCCTCTCCCTTCCATCGCGTGAGGACACAGCTGTCCGTGAGCTAGAAGCTATCCTCATCAGACACTGAATCTACTGGCACCTTGATCTCAGAATTCCAGACTTCACAAACCTAGGAAATACATTTCTGTTATTTATAACCCCCACCCTCCCCTCCCACCACCAAGTTGATGGTATTTTGTTACAGCAGGGACTGAGATAGCAATCAATGGACACAACCAATGAGAACATTCGTGGCGACCTCAGTGCCATGTGCAGGCCTTTGCATGCATCTTCCTGTGTGACCCCAACACTGCTCCTCATTCACAGGCTCTGAGTTAATTGTGCAGAAACGCACACAGCTCACCCCACGTCTGGCTGGCCCCAAAGCCTTGTGTCTAGCCATGGTGACCTCTGCCAACAGAGAAGCCCTGGCTTTCTTGAGCAGGAAGTGAGGCGAGAAAATAGCAGAAGAGAAGCCCTTTAGAAAGAGCTTTTGCAGGTGTGCCTGCTCCTGGGCTCCCTTCAGCAGGGGCTCATCTCACAAGCTCCTGTTTTTATTTCCTATCACTGGGAGATCGGCTGTCAGCCCAGGTGTCATCTCAGCATTCAGTGCAGCCTCCAGCCCCGCCAGCTGGGCCCCAGTCACCTATACATGGGGTCTGCTGTTCTGTAGACAGGCCATGGCCTCGGCTGTGCCATATACTCTTTCGGCCCCACTAACTCTCCCCTGCTGGGGCCCATGTCACCAACCGGCTCATCACCCACCAGTGGAATGCTGTCACCCCATGGAACAGTGTCACCCACCAATGGAACACTATCACTCACCAATGGAACTATCACTCACCAATAGAATGCTGCCATTCTCTCATGGAACACTGTCACCTGCCAATGGAACACTGTCATCCACCAATGGAATGTAGTCACAATGGAAAGAGACTGTTTTTGGATGTGCTGCTCTTGTCCCTCAGGACATCCCAGCAGAGACGAAAAGTTGGCCTGGTGATTGGAGGCGGCTGGCGCGAGACTGACCATTGAAGCCTTGGCTGAGCTGTGATCCCCTAGGGAGAGGGTGTAGGGTAAGAGGTCCCAGGCCCAAGTGTTCAGGGGCCTGAGAAGGAGCAACAGAGTGTGTGGGGGAGGGCGCTGTTCCCAGGTCCCCACTGCGAGCTCAGGGCCGGCAGGCCTGATATGTGAATGCAGACCACTGTTGACTCCTCAAGAGGAAACGGGGGAGCACGAGGGAGTGGCAGACACTACAACCAGGAGTGCCCACCCCACCGTGCCCACAGTCACAGGGTGCTGACTGTGAGTCATGTCTCTCCCCACAGTCCCTAACCTGGATCTGGTGGTAATGCGCTTCCTCTCTCCTCATATTATAGTCTCAGAGAAGGAAGGGAGCAGTTCTAAAGTCACCCAGCAAGGTGGGTGCAGAGACAGGAGAGCACCCAGCTTGGGGTCAGTCTTGCTGCCTTGGTGGGAGGTATTTAATGGGCCTTGACCTGGCAGAAGCTCAGGGTGGTTCCAAGCTGCATCTCATACTTGTCAGGACCTGTGGCAAATCCTTTGCACCTCCTTAAGCCTGGTGTCCTTACCCAAAGATCAAGGACCACAGGACCCTCCGGCTCTGTCTCCTTCATCAGGTCCATATGAGGCTCCAACCCAGCGAGGCACCTGAGCTGTCTCCATGAACATTCCAGGCTAAAACCCACGCAGAGCACACCCTGGGGGCCAGCTTTGGACACCGGCTTGCCTGGACAGGGCACAGGGACTGGCCGCTTCCTCTGCTAGAAGTGACTACAGGAAAGAGAAGGGGGCGAGGGGTGGATGTGCGTGTCTGTTCCTAAGGGAAACGGGTCTCCCTGCAGATTAGAGCATTTGCTTGTCTCCAAACCGTACCAGGTCACGGAGACCCAGGAGGCGCTGCCAGGCAACTTGCCAGTGTGACAAGCATCTGTGGTCAAAGAGGAAAAAAGCATCTCAGTGTTGCCCAAGATCAAGGCTATTCATGGGTGGGCCTTGGATGGCGGCCAGCATGCACCAGCTGAGAACCGTTCCTCTAAGCAGCCTCAAATTCCACAAAGGCTGGAGGGGGACTGCCCGCCATTGCAATGTTCTGACTTCCATTGGGGAGATTTGCGGAATGTGGACAGGAGACTGACCTTCTAGAACAAATGCCTTTCCTTCTTTGGACCGAGCAGAAAGAGCGCTGGGCTTGGCGCCTGGCAAAGGGAGTTTCTGCCCCAGTTGCTGTGTAGCCCTGGGCAGGTGTGGGCCTCGGCTCCCCAGGTGCCAGGTGAGAAGCACAGTGTGAGGTCCTATGGGGGCTGGTCAGGACACAGTCCTCACACATGCCCATGAACACAGAGCCTTTCTTAGGGCACCGTGGCCTGAAGCTGACCAGGCTCCAGCTCTTGGCTCTATTTCCTTCCCCTTCCAGAGCATCAGGGCGTGGATTCAGGGTCTGCTTGAGATTTTTGGCTGCCATGGGCTGCAGCGGTCCTTTCCCAAACAGGGAAACAGAGCTAGCATTTTAAGGAGTCCTTATAGGCACTGTTGCCCGTTTAGTTCAGTGTTGCAGACAGGGACTTTGGGGCTGGGAAGGTGAAGTCACTGGCCCAGTTTGCCCACCTCACTGGGAGAGGAGCCAGTGTGTGGGCCCAGGTCTAGACCCCAGGCCCGGTCCCACCGTCAGCCCACAGGAAACGCGTCTCGGCGCCGTGGGTCCTCTGGCCCTTGCCTGAAGAAGGAAATGACGATTCCAGGCTCCCTGTGTCACAGCAGTATTGGGGACTTTAGCAAAAATGAAGTCACTGCTGTCTTAGGACCTCTTGGTTTCCAAAGTTCTGTTTCACTTCAGTGCTGGCTGCCATCTGTGTGTGGGAGGCGGCAGGCATTATCACCCACCTCACCTCAGAGGCAGGGGTGGTCAGGGAACGGCCAGCCAGCCAGTCAGCTAACCAATGAGCAGACCAGTCCCAGTAGGGGCCAGTGATGGGGTCCGCGTGACCCTCCAGGCACATCACTTCCAGGCCCGCCACTGGCAGGAGTTGGCCTCTGATGGCAGTGCCTCATCCCTACCCCACGCTGCCCCCCAGGAGGGCACATCCCGGCACCACCACATACTGCTGTGTGGCCTTGGCCAAAGTCTTTGAGCCTCTGTTTCATCATTTATAAAGTAGGGATAAGACGGCTGACCGGGGGGTGGGGGCTGTAGGGAGAAGATGAATCAAAACCCCTGTCCCAGGGCCTTGGGTGGACCAGCCTGGACCACACAGCGAAACCCCATCACTGTCGGCAAAGGCACCGCCCGATGTGCATGCTGCAGGCCGACAGCGTCCCGGCTACTCAAAGGGTGTCTGCTCCCTCGCGCACACCCTGCCTCCCTCCTGTCTCATTTCCTCCCTGTTTCTGCCTCCCTCCCTTTCTTCCTGTTTTCATGCATGTATCTGGAATTATACCCCTGCCAAATTGTAAAAAGGAGTCAATATTTTTTAAAACTATATTTATTATTATTAAAATATTGCTATATTTATTAAATACATGCTATATTTAATAAAACAAATATAGCATAACCACTAACATGGGGGGAAGGGCTGGGTGCGTGGCTCACACCTGTAATCCCAGCACTTTGGTAGGCTGAGTCGGGATGATCGCTTGAGCCCAGGAGTTCAAGACGGGCCTGGGCAACATGGCGAAACCCTGTCTCTGAAAAAAAAAAAAAATTTAAAAACTAGCCGGACATGGTGGTGTGCATCTGTAGTCCCACCTACTTGGGAGGCTGAGGTGGGAGGATCACTTGAGCCAGACAGGTTGAGGCTGCAGTGAGCCATGATGGCGCCACTGCACTCCTCCAACCTGGGCAAGAGATAGAGATCCTCATCTCAAACAAAAGGAAATAGGGGGAACAAAAGAAGGCAGAGGTCAAGGGAGAGGGCCAGCGAGTGAGTGATGTCTTCGCTTATGAAGGACCACATGAGGCATTAGAGCGTGCGCCCTTTGCATGTAAACTCTTTGAATGCAGGATCTTGTTGCCCTTGTCATCCACCGGTGGAGCCAAGGTTCCCAGGGCAAACCTGCTCAGTCTGGAGTTCTAGAGCTGGGAAGACTTTTCAGGATTCTTAAGATCATCCCATCACCTCTTCTATTTTCAGATGGGAAAACTGAGTCTCAAAGTCAGGGCATGGCATGGCATGGCAGGAATAAAAATGAAAGCTGTGAGCAGTCTGACCTGTCAGATGCGTAGGGCGTATCTGCCTCAGTGGGGCTGGGAGAAGCATGGTGACAGGTTAAGAAAACCTTATTTCTGTGTGATGTTTTGTCTGCAGGGAATCTGCTTTGGTGAGATTTAAAGTTTGAATGCCTAGAGAACAGCTAGACGTTCAGCTGACTGTTAGTGACGGATTTGCTGCTCTTGAGCACTCTTGGGGCTGGAATTCACACAATACCTCCTACCATCACCCATTTAGAATAAGACTTTGGGTAAATCACGCTTAATTGGAACCTCAGTGGGGGTTTTCCAGTAAAATATCAATAATAACACTTCCTGTCTCCTCATAGGACATTTTTTGTGAGCTAAACAAGAAAGGTGTTAAAGTACTTCTTTTTTTTAATATAGTTTTTAAAATTGCAAGAGATGGGGTCTCACTATGTTGCCCAGGCTGGCCTCAAACTCCTGGGCTTAAGCAATCCACCTGCCTCGACCTCCCAAAGTGCTGAGATTACAGGCATGACCCACCTCGCCCAGTCTTAAAGTAGGCATACTTCTTAAAGCATAAAAGTGCCACCCAAGGGTGAGGTGTGACCAGGTTCAGTCACCTCATAGCAGAAGCTGCCTGTGGGTCTGAGGGCTCCTTCCCTGTGATCACTGAGGGGTGAGAACACCTTCAGATCTGGCCTCCCCAACAGCCCTTCATCCTCGAGGTTGGTCTTGTGATTCTTCTATCCCAGGTCTCCTCTCAGACATCTTCACGATGTGTCTCTCCTGGGAAACCCACCAACACCTCATCTGGCTTATAAACTCCTCAACAGCAGCTGCTTCTCGTGGTTAAGTGAAAAGTTGACTGCCTTCCACATTGTGGTTTCTCTCCTCTCCGACTATGTATCGCATATCCTAATACCATACAGGGAATATTAAGCTGAAGCTAGGGCTTTAAATAACTTAAGAACTGCCAAACATCTTTGCTCTCATTTCTTTTAATAAACAAATGTTCTTTCCTCTCTACTGAATATAGCGCAGAGAATATATCCCTTCCCATTCATCTTGAGTAAGGAAAAAAAAAAAACCCAACAACTCTGTATATGATTCTCCTTTTAAAATGTTCTATTGGCCAGGCACAATGGCTCACACCTATAATCCCAGCACTTTGGGAAGCCAAGGTGGGAGGATTGGTTGAGCCCAGGGGTTCAAGACCAGCTTAGACCATGTGGCAAAACCCCATCTCTACAAAAAATAATAGTAAAAAAAGTGGCCGGGTGTGGTGTCACATGCCTGTCGTCCCAGCTACTTGGGAGGCTGAGGTGGTAGGATCACTTGAGCCAGGGAGATGGAGGCTGCTGTGAGCCAAGATCACGCCACTGCACTCGAGCCTGAGCTAGAGAGAGAGACCCTGTCTCAAAAAAAAAAAGTTCTATTTTGTACTTCAGGGCTACTCCTCAAATTTTGATTATGAGTCTTAGAGTTTGTTGCTAATGTCAGGTTTAGCAATAGTTGCCCACGTGATGGGAACCTAGGATCATAAGCCCCCATCCTCCTGAAAGAGACCTGCCCCACCTGCAGCCTGTCAGAAAGACCTGAAAAGGAAGGGGTAGATAGGACGTGCGGGCTTCCAGTCCTGGCTGTATAGCACTAGCTTTTGGCCTTCATCAAGTTAACACTTGTATACTGTCGGGGTAACAGTTGTACCTGCTGGGCCTTGTTGGTGTCATCATCAGAGATATCCTTAGGGTTAATCCTTGGTACACCACCTGGCCCATGACAGGAGTCCAACATTATGATACCTGAATGCTATTAGAATACCTGAATCCATTAGAATACCTGAATTCTATTGAAATACCTGAACCATTAAAATGCCTCAATTCATTAGAACACCTGAATCCCATTAGAATACCTGCATTCCATACCTGAATTCTATTAGACCACCTGAATTTATTAGAATACCTGAATCCATTAGAATGCCTGACTCCATTGGAATACCTGAATCCATTAGAATGCCTGAATCCATTAGAACACCTAATCCATTAGAATATCTGAATCCATTAGAATGCCTGAATTCCATTAGACTACCTGAATCCATTAGAATACCTGAATTCCATGACAATAAATGAATCCATTAGAATACCTGAATTCCATACCTGAATCCATTAGAAACACCTGAATCCATTAGAACACCTGAATCCATTAGAATGCCAGAATCCATTAGAACACCTAATTCCATTAGAACACCTGGATTCCAGTAGAATGTCTGAATCATTTAGAACACCTGAATTCCATCAGAATATCTGAATTCATTAGAATATCTGACTCCATTAGAACACCTGACTCCATTAGAATATCTGACTCCATTAATAACACCTAACTCCATTAGAATATGTGAATCTGTTAGAACACCTGAATTCCATTAGAATGCCTGCATCCATTAGAACGCCTGAATTCCATTAGAATATCTGAATTCATTAGAATATCTGACATTAGAACACCTAACTCCATTAGAATATCTGACTCCATTAATAACACCTAACTCCATTAGAATACGTGAATCTATTAGAACACTTGAATTCCATTAGAATGCCTGACTCCATTAGAACACCTGAATTCCATTAGAATATCTGACTCCATTAGAACACCTGACTACCTTAGAATATCTGACTCCATTAATAACACCTAACTCCATTAGATTACCTGATTCCATTAGAACACCTGAATTCCATTAGAATGCCTGAATCCATTAGAATACCTGAATTCCAGTAGAATACCTGAATCCATTAGAATAGCTGACTCATTAGAACACCTGACTCCATTAGAATATCTGACTCCATTAATAACACCTAACTCCATTACAATACCTAACTCCATTAGAATACCTAACTCCGTTAGAACACCTGAATTCCATTAGAATGCCTGACTCCATTAGAACACCTGAATTCCAGTAGAATATCTGACTCCATTAGAGTGACTGAATCCATTAGACCAACTGAATTCCATTAGAATGCCTGCATCCATTAGACCAACTGAATTCCATTAGAATGCCTGCATCCATTAGACCAACTGAATTCCATTAGAATGCCTGACTCCATTAGAACACCTGAGTTCCAGTAGAATATCTGACTCCATTAGAATGCCTGTATCCATTAGACCACCTGAATTCCAAGACTATCTAAACTTTTGTTTTGGGTGTGTACTAGTTTCCTGGGGCTGCTGTTGATAAGGGACCACAAACTTGGTGGTTTAAAACAGCAGAAATAGGCCGGGCGCGGTGGCTCAAGCCTGTAATCCCAGCACTTTGGGAGGCCGAGACGGGCGGATCACGAGGTCAGGAGATCGAGACCATCCTGGCTAACACAGTGAAACCCCGTCTCTACTAAAAAATACAAAAAACTAGCTGGGCGCGGTGGCGGGCGCCTGTAGTCCCAGCTACTCGGGAGGCTGAGGCAGGAGAATGGCGTAAACCCGGGAGGCGGAGCTTGCAGTGAGCCGAGATCTGGCCACTGCACTCCAGCCTGGGCGACAGAGTGAGACTCCGCCTCAAAAAAAAAAAAAAAAAAAAAAAAAAAAAAAAAAAAAAAAAAATAAAACAGCAGAAATATATTCTCACACAGTTCTGGAGGCCAGAAGTCTGAAGTCAAGATACGCTTTCCACATAAGGTCACTTTCACAGATTTCAGGAGTTCGGATGTGGACATATCCTTTGGGAGAGCCACCATTCCACCCACTGCAGGTGCCACGTCCCAATCTCCTTCTGTCGACTGTGTCTTACTAGGCCCTCACCTCCCCTCCCTGGGCCTCAGTCTCCCAGGTATAAAACAAGGGAAGTTCCCAAGAGCTTCAAGCCTCTGACACTGTGACTTTGAGTAGTCCCAGCTTAGCCCCTGGATCCCTAAGATCATTGACCAATGGTTGTTCCTCTGTGCCTCAGTTTACCCATTGTGAAATTAAGAAGCTGGATGAGGCCAGGCATGGTGGCTTACATCTGTAATCCCAGCACTTTGGGAGGCCGAGGCAGACAGGTCACCTGAGGCCAGGAGTTCAAGACCAGCCTGGCCAACATGGTGAAACTTCGTCTCTACTAATTATACAAAAATTAGCCAGGTGTGGTGGTGCATGCCTGTAATCCCAGCTGCTCGGGAAGCTGAGGCAGGAGAATTGCTTGGAGGCAGAGGTTGCAGTGAGCTGAGATTGCACCATTGCACTCCAGCCTGGGCAACGGAGGAGGAGGAGGGGGAGGAGGAGCAGGAGGAGGAGGAGGAGGGGGAGGAGGAGCAGGAGGAGGAGGAGGGGGAGGGATGAGATCAGTGATTCTCAATTATAAGTTGAAGGTGCGAATTACTTGGGACATTTTCAAAGTCTAAATGGCCATGCCCTGCCCTGGGTCTCGTGAATAGTGTCTTCTGGGGGAGGGTTGAGTCCCTTCACCAGCTGGTGGTGCGCATTTACTCAGTGTTAATGCTCCCTGGGCTTTACTGACTTTGTTGGGCGGAGGCACCATGGCAGTCAGCTACTCCCTGGTTACATTGGTTACTTCCGCACCATCCCTTGTTTTATCAGGGAAGGAAATGGGAGAGTTTTATGGAAAGGGAAGTCCAGGAATATAAAGACACTAGAGACGTGAGCGACCATTTAGAACTGGCTGTGGTTTTTCACACCACTGATTTCACGTGGAGTGAAAAAATTGATTTCATGTGTGTGGCATGAAATCAGTTTGGTGGTTCAGATCAATGTATAAAAGAGAATAGAAACTATCACAATGCATAGATATTTTTTCCATGAAATTCATTCAGTTGGCCGGGCGTGGTGACTCACGCCTGTAATCCCAGCACTTTGGGAGGTCGAGGCGGGTGGATCACCAGGTCAGGAGATCAAGACCATCCTGGGGAACACAGTGAAACCCTGTCTCTACTAAAAAAATTAAAATACAAAAAAATTAGCCAGATGTGGTGGTGGGTGCCTGTAGTTCCAGCTACTCGGGAGGCTGAGGCAGGAGAATGGTGTGAACCCAGGATGCAGAGCTTGCAGTGAGTGGACATCGCACCACTGCACTCCAGCCTGGGCAACAAAGCAAGACTCTATCTCAAAAAAAAAAAGAAAAAAAATGCATTCAGTTGCAGGTATGAACATACAAGGTGTGGGTCCTGGGCTTCTATGTACAATTTGTTTCTTACTGTGGGTCCAGGTCAAACAGTGCGAGAGCCACTGCTCTCTAGAAGAAAAAAACTTCAAAGAGAGGAGATGGAGTCCCAGAACTGTCCTCTCATCTATGGCAGAGGATCCTCCAGGCAGTTTCCCTCCTGAAGTCTCCAACGTTGTGCTGAGCCCAAGGGCTCTCTGGCTATGGCTGGCATTGCAGACACTCAGGGACCCCAGGGGCAGTACATGCTCGAGGGACAGCTAGGAAGGTGGGGGCTTCAATCCAAGTTGACCAGTTGGTAGTGGCTGCCTGGAAAGCTGTGTCGATAAGGATTTGTGGACCATGTTCAGGCTCAGCCAGGAAGAGAGCCATGATTGATTATTCATGTCTGCCTTGGGAGCGGGAGAAGCAGGGTGGCATGCTTGCCTCTTGGGTGCTGTCTTTGTCTCAGGAAAGGAGAGGGGGGTTGAGGTTAAAATCCCCCTCCTGCCTCTGACTTGAGATGTAATTGATGTTCTCTGAGCCAACCTTTCTTCATCTATAAACTGAGAGAATGAGCAAGATGACTGACTATCGCTTCTAACTTTGAGAGATTAATTGGATTACATTGGAGGGTCTGTCTCCACTTGAGTCAGGCTGTATGTGTGTGTGTGTGTTTGTGTAGAGAGAGAGAGAGAGCAGGGGACAGGACACTGAGAGGAGTCCCTGCTGCTGCTCTGGACACACTGGATGACTTTCTTTGGCTTAAACATGGGAAGCTTTGTCACGGCCAGAGACGCAGAGAACCGGGTAGGGGTGACAAAGGCAAGTGACTTGCACCTGAGGTGGAGTCCAGTCTCCTTGTTCTCTACTTATCCCAATAAGGTTCTGCACTTAGTCAACCATGGACCAGCGCATATTGAATGCCTACTGTATACCGAGGACACCTTAGTCCACACCCACAAAGTAATTTACAAACAAGCCCTGGAAGATCCATTAAGCCGAGTTCCAGAGTGGGTGTAGGGTGTGGCTGGGGACCTGGGGCACAAGGGCAGGTGGTTCCACTTAAATCTGGCTCATGCTCCTGGGTGGTTGAGTAACATAGTTCAGTTCGATCACCCTTGGTCACCTGGACAAGGGAAGATAAACTGTATTCTATCTGCCTCGTGTTCTTCTCAGAGGTATTTTTATCCCTCAGACTCTAAAAGTCAGATGTCACTTCCACACTCAGCGCTGCAAATGTGCCCACACCTAGGACTCCTCCCCGGCCCCCTCTTCACTCAGGCCAGTCCAACAGGGCTTAGAGGGTGGCCCACAGCAGGGTCTGGGGCTGAGCTCTGTGGAACACAGGTGTGGATAGGACGCTGTCCTTAACCCCAGGGAGCTTTCCTGGGTGAGACAGCCAGACAACAGACCCAGATGATGATGACACGAGATCGAGGGAGCAAAACCAACTGTGGCTGGGCCCAGAGGAGAGCAGAGCTCATTACTCTGGGGAATTATTAGTCCAGCAAGCATTGACTGAATGCTGGTGTCAAGACAGTTACAGAGAGACCACAGCCCCAGGTGGCAGAGGAGACAGTCCAGTCTCCCTCTTCTCTACTTATCTCAATAGGGTTCTGCACTAAGTCAACCATAGACCAGCACACATTGAATGCCTACTGTATACCGAGGACACCTTAGTCCACACCCACAAACAGTTAGAACCAGGACTGGGAACACAGTTCCAAGGGGGCAGAAGGGTGGGGTGGGCTGTGGAGTGCCATGAAGGCCTAGGATCTTTCCACTCGGCTGTTTTCTCTTATTCTCTAGAGACATGAACAGGCAGGAGCTCTGGAGCCGGGCTGCCTGGAGCTGAAGGCTGGTTCCACATGCTACTGAGTACCTGGGAAAGAGTTACCCAGTCGCTCTGTGCCTCAGTTTCCTCATCCAAAAATGAGATGTATTCGTCTGCTAGGGCTGCCATAACAAAATACTGCAGGCTTCGTGGCTTAAACAACAGAAGTTCATTTGGAAGGTGGAAGCCGAAGATCAAGGGATCATCAGGATTGGCTTCTAGTGAGGCCTTTCTGGCTTGCGGACAGTTCCCTGTCTCAGTTGGGCCACTCACACCGCCTTTGCTCTGGGAGTGCCCAGAGAGACCCCAGACTGGGTCTCTCTCTCTCTCTCTTTTCTCTCTCTCTTTTTAATTTATTGAGATGGAATCTTGCTCTGTTGCCCAGGCTAGAGTACCGTGGTGTGATCTCAGCTCACTACAACCTCTGCCTCTTGAGTTCAAGTGATTCTTCTGCCTCAGTCTCCTAAGTAACTGGATTACAGGCACGTACCACCACACCAGCTAATTTTTGTATTTTTAGTAGAGATGGGTTTCACCATGTTGGCCAAGCTGGTTTTGAACTCCTGTCCTCAAGTGATCCACTCGCCTCAGCCTCCCACGTGCTGGAATTACAGATGTGAGCCACTGCACCTAGCTCCTCTTCCCCTTCCTCTTCGCCTTCCCCTTCCACCTCCCCCTTCCACCTCTTCCTCCTCTCTCTCTTTTTTTTTTTTTTTTTTTGAAATGGAGTTTTGCTCTTGTTGCCCAGGCTGGAATGCAATGGCACAATCTCAGCTCACTGCAACCTCTGCCTTCTGGGTTCAAGCAATTATCCTGCTTCGGCCTCCTGAGTAGCTGGGATTACAGGCATGTGCCACCATGCCCGGCAAATTTTGTATTTTTAGTAGAGAGGGGGTTTCTCCATGTTGGTCAGGCTGGTCTTGAACTTCTGACCTCGGGTGATCTGCCTGCCTCGGCTTCCCAAAGTGCTGGGATTACAGGCATGAGCCACTGTGCTGGGCCCCTCTTCTCTTCTTATAAGGACATCAGTCCTATTGGATTAGGGCCCTACTCCTGCAACTTCATTTAACCTTAATTCCCTCCTTAAAGGCCCTACCTCTAAAAACAGTCACATTGGGGGTTAGGGCTTCAACATATAGATTTTGGAGGGATGCAATTCAGTCTGTAACATGCCATCCTCTGGCCCATCAAAACTCAAGTTCCTAACACAGAAAAAATGCCTTCACCTCATCAGTCAGGCATGCCTGTGTCCCAGCTACTAGGGAGGGTGAGGTGGGAAGATCACTTGAGGCCAGGAGGTCAAGACGAGTCTGGGCAACATAGCAGGATCCCTGTCTCTACAAAAAATAAAAAGAATTACCATGCATGGTGCGTACGTGTCTGTAGTCCCAGCTACTAGGGAGGCTGAGGCAGGAGGATTGCCTGAGCCCAGGAGTTTGAGGTCACAGTGAACTATGATCATGCTGCTGAACTCCAGCCTGGGCAACAGAGTGAGACCTCATGTTCAAAAACACACAAAACAAAACCAAAAATCTTCACCCCATCCCGACAGCCCCAAGAGTCTTAACTATCCCTCAACTCTGAAACCTAAAGTCTCATCTAAATGTCACTTAAATCATGTGTGGGTGAGACTCAAGGTATGATTTCTCCTGAGGCAAAATTCCTCTCTAGCTGTAAACCCATGAAATCAGACATATGTGCTTCCAAACACAATGTGGGGACAGGCATAGGACACGTTCTCATTCCTTTTTTTTTTTTTTTTTTTGAGATGGAGTCTTGCTCTGTTGCCCAGGCTGGAGTGCAGTGGCCGGATCTCAGCTCACTGCAAGCTCCGCCTCCTGGGTTCCCGCCATTCTCCTGGCTCAGCCTCCCGAGTAGCTGGGACTACAGGCACCCACCACCTCGCCCGGCTAGTTTTTTGTATTTTTTAGTAGAGACGGGGTTTCACCAGGTTAGCCAGGATGGTCTCGATCTCCTGACCTCACGATCCGCCCGTCTCAGCCTCCCAAAGTGCTGGGATTACAGGCTTGAGCCACCGCGCCCGGCCCACGTTCTCATTCTAAAAGAGAAAACCAGGAAGAAAGGGCGGATGGCTCCCAGGCAAGTACAAGACCTCGCAAGGCAAAGTCCTTTGGATTTTAGGCTCAAAAATAATTCTTTGGCTGGACAATTCTTTGGGAGTTCTGGGCCCACGGGGGCAGTTGTCCCTTCCTCACCCCATAGCCCTGGATGGTGACCATGCTCAGGTGTCTCTTTGTGGCAGCCCCACTCTGGGGGCTCCATGTGGTGGCTCTATCCCTCCGGCACAAGGCAGGTGCTGCCTGGTCTACTGGAAGCCAGGGGTGGAAGCTTCTGGAAATGAAGAGGAAACAGCCTTGCTCCCTGGGTCTATGGTGGGAGTGGCAGCCCCCGATCTGAAAGTTGCCTTTGGAGTTGCCTTCCCCTCTTCTTGAAAGATAAAGTATGTTCACCACCACATCATTCTATTGTCCTGTCCCGTAGAGCCCCAGAAGTCCAAAAATGTTACTTTATTTCATCCCATCTCCGTCCCCTTTGGTCCAAACTGGCAGTCTCTGCAGGTATGACCCATCCCTATTCCTGGCATCCGCTGAGATGGGCAATGAATGCCATGGGTAATCTCTCATGGAGTGACTTTCAACCCTGCCCTGGTGTTGTCTCCAGAACACCTTTCTCATTTTATGCAATAACAATTTCTTCTGGCCGGGCACAGTGGCTCACGCCTGTAATCCCAGCACTTTGGAAGGCCAAAGTGGGCAGATCACTTGAGGTCAGGAGTTCGAGACCAGCCTGGCCAACATGGCAAAACCCCTGTCTCTACTAAAAATGCAAAAATTAGCCGGGCATGGTGGTGCATGCTTGTAACCCAGCTACTCATGAGACTGAGGCAGGAGAATCACTTGAACCTGGGAGGTGGGGGTAACAGTGAGCCGAGATTGCACCACTGCATTCCAGCCTGGGTGACAGAATGAGACTCCATCTAAAAAAAAAAAAGAGTCTGGTTATGAAAACATGGGATGATTTAACTTTTAAACATTTTTTTTACTATGCTTTAAGTTCTAGGGTACATGTGCACAACGTGAAGGTTTGTTACATAGGTATACATGTGCCATGTTGGTTTGCCGCACCCATCAACTCGTCATTTACATTATCCAACTGTTATTTTCACCCAGACATACCGTGATGAAATTTAAGATCTTGACTTCACCTCACATGTACGTTGCCTTAACAAAAAAAAATAGAGAGCCTTGATCTGGTAGCCGCTGTGGCTCTTCCTGGCTGCACGGTAACCTCTGGGCAGGTGTAAAGCAGATCTAGAGGCATGGGCTGGTAGGCCAGAGGTATAAGCAGAGACACTCACAGTTCAGGATAACAGAGGGAGGTTCTTTGAGACTTGTTCTCATGTGCATCATATGCTTTTCCTATGTGTAAGAATATCTAGGATCCAGCGCTGGGCTGCTTCCAACATACACCCAGGTTTGCTGCTTCTGGAACTGGCCAAGGTCAATCCTGCAGCCCCTGGGACTCAGTGGATCTGACTGAGGTTAATGGAGAAGCTGGATTAACAGTACAGAGATGAGGAGCTGTTAGCACTGCACCTGCTTGACATTGTTTCCCATCTCTGGTTCCAGGTCCCTCCTGAAATCTTTGTGAGGCAGGATGGGCAGAGGCCATAACCTTCACATTAACAGAGGAGAAAGCATCTGTCAGATTTTACGAACTTGGATTGTTTGTAGTGCATGGTTTCAAAGTGGATATTTCATAACAAATCACCAGTGTATGTGGCTTTCCAATTGTTAGCTGGTTTATTTAGCACTGGGTTGAATCTCTATTTCATGCAGAGGCATACACATAAACACACACACACACACACACACACACACGGTGTGCAAGTACACACAAACCAAAGCCTCCATCGGCCTTAACCTAAGGGGAGTGAGGAGCGGAGCCAGTGGTTGGCTGGAGGAAATGCCTCGGGCTTGACGTTCATTTACAATGATACCACTAGCAAAAACAACAATCATGACAACATCTATCAATATAAGCACCCACTCTGGGAGACACTGTTCTGGGCACTGGGGTAGCAGGCAGCAATGGGGATGGACAATGGCCCTCTGGTCTGTCCTTGGGTTTAGCTTGTGTTGCAAGCTTGGTGTCTAAATTGCTACCGTTTTAGCCTGGAGAGATTGATCCTGGGGTCAAGCTATCTTGGGTTATTTTTTTATTTTTAGTTTTTATTTTTTCGCATTTTCAGGGACTCTGAGATTTCAGCAGCTGTCCCAGGAGGATATGCTTGGGGAAGCAATTGTTTTCAAATTCTTCTCTGACTGCTCTCAGGCAGACATTCTGAATCTTTAACTTTACACGTTTTCTCACGTACCTGTCTAATACGTTCCTTCCTAATTTACAAACCTTGAGTCATTTTCTAACTCCCTAATAGATTAGTAATTATTGCAATTAGCACTTCTTCATGGCACCTTTCATTATAATAATGATCTTCATTTAAAAAATTATGTGTTATTAATAACTCATAACTCGCCAATGACTGCCACATGGCAGTTGAAAGATTTTCTTACTTATGGTCGTCCCTAGAGGGTGATAAAGCAGAGCTACAAGCCCAGCCTCCAGTCTCCTCATCTGTAATGTCCACAGGCCACAGTGGGCAGCCCCTTGGTCAGTGTTTGTTAGGCTTCTTTTGTGAGCCCAGCACTGCTTCCATGTAAAAGATAGCACAGCAGGCTTGGTCCTGAGTTAGACTCAACATCAGAAACAACTGCTTACTAGTTGTGCTGTCTTAGATAAGTCACCCCGTGTATATTGGCCTCAATTTCCTCACCTATACAGTGGGGTTCAATTGTAATACCTACCTTGAAGGGTTTTGTGAAGGATTAAGATGAGGGAACATGAAAAGCCCTCAGCACCTGCCTGGAGTTGAATTCTGCAAACATCAGCCTGGCTCTGCCGCTGCTGCTGACGGTGATAACTTCAAATGACCACCGTGGTGCCTGACACGTGGTGGGTGCCTAACAAATGCTCTTTCACCCGCAATCTGCACACCCCAATGTGAAGCAGGGAGGTGGGGGCGGGCGAAACCCGAACCGGACACCTGATCTGTTGTGTTCTGCTGCTTTGGCATCCAGCCAACCAAAATGAGAATAAAAGGATTGTTTCCAAAGTCCTTGAAAGGTTTCAATGAACTCTTGAGAAAAAGTAGGTGTTGATTATGTAAATAAATAATTAAACTTGACTGTGCCTGCAAATACAGGCCATGGAAGGAAAACTAACAGGATCTGAGAACAACGAGCCCCAAGATGGAAGACTGTGTCTCCCATCGCCAAGACCAAAGGGAGACATTAGACCCAACCTGCCGGAGTAGAGGGTGAGCACTTACGAAGGCTTAGGTCTGCGGGAGGCGGTGGAGAAATGCTAATTAAATAGAAGAATCTGGTGCTGCCTCCACCGTCCCTCAAGTAAGGAGACTCAGGACTTTGATCACCGCGGCTTGGAAAAGGAGATGGAGTCCAGAAATAAGATGAGGCTTGGCCGGGCGTGGTGGCTCACACCTGTAATCCCAGCACTTTGGGAGGCCGAGGCAGGTGGATCACCTGAGGTCAGGAGTTCGAGACCAGCCTAACCAATATAGTGAAACCTTGTCCCTACCAAGAATACAAAATTAGCTGGGTGTAGTGATGGACGCCTGTAATCTCAACTACTTGGGAGGCTAAGGCAGGAGAAGTGCTTGAACCCAGGAGGCGGAGGTTGCAGTGAGCTGAGATCGCACCCATTGCACTCCAGCCTGGGTGACAAGAGTGAAACTCCATCTCAAAAACCAAAAAGATGAGGCTTGGCTGAGGAAGAAGAAGAAAAGGAGCATATTCGTTTCCCAGGGCGGCTGTAACAAAGTACCATAAGTGGCCGGGCGCGGTGGCTCAAGCCTGTAATCCCAGCACTTTGGGAGGCCGAGACAGGTGGATCACGAGGTCAGGAGATCGAGACCATCCTGGCGAACATGGTGAAACCCCGTCTCTACTAAAAAATACAAAACACTAGCCAGGTGAGGTGGCGGGCACCTGTGGTCCCAGCTACTCGGGAGGCTGAGGCAGGAGAATGGCGTAAGCCCGGGAGGCGGAGCTTGCAGTGAGCCGAGATCGCGCCACTGCACTCCAGCCTGGGCGACAGAGCGAGACTCCGTCTCAAAAAAAAAAAAAAACAAAAAAAACAAAAAAAAACAAAGTACCATAAGTTGGGCAACTTTAAACAACAGAAATATATTCTCTCACAGCTCTGGAGGCTGGAAGTCAGAAATGAAGCTGGGTTTTGAATTCTGCCTTTGAAAATTGTACTGTTGTTTGCTAGGGAAATAAGAAAACATATCTGGGAATAGAATAACAACCTTCCAGCTCTGACTCATGCCTGTAATCCCAGCACTTTGGGAGGCCCAGGTGAGAGGACTGTTGAGGTTAGGAATTCGAGACCAGCTTGGTCAATATAGTGAGACTGCCGTCTCTACAAAAAAAATTAAAAATTAGCCAGGTGTGATGGTGTGCACCTGTAGTCACAGCTACTAGGGAGGCTGAGCTGGGAGGATCGCTTGTGCCTGGGAGGCAGAGGTTGCAGTGAGCCAAGATTGCACTACTGCACTCCAGCCTGAGTGACAGAGCCAGACCCTGTCTCAAAAAAAGAAAAAAAGAAAAACAACTTTCCAAAAGGTCTTTTGGCTCTGAACTTGTAATAACAGCAGGATGGATCACACCTAGAAAGGGAGGTGGCCAGGGCTAATAGGAGAAAAGTCACAGACCTTGTACTCAGGCTCCAGTGTAAATCCTGACTCTAGCCCATAGTCAGGATTTAAACAGGAGCCTGTCTGAGTAGAAAGACTTGGGACAAATTATTATCTTCTCTGTGCCTTTTATTTATTTATTTTTTATTGACACAGTTGTCTCACTCTATCTTTAGGTTGGAGTGAAGTGGTGGGATCATAGCTCACTGCAGCCTCAAACTCCTGGACTTAAGTGATCCTCCTGCTTCAGCCTCCTGAGTAGCTGGGACTAGAGATGTATGTCTCTCTGGGCTTTAAAAAAGTCCTTTAGTGGTGGCTCATGCCTGTCATCCCAGCACTTCGGGAGGCCAAGGCAGGTGGATCACCTGAGGTCAGGAGTTTGAAACCAGCCTGGCCAACATGGGAAACCCCATCTCTACTAAAAATACAAAAAAGTCCTTTAGCTAAAGTGAGTACCATGGATCCTCCATATCTGCAGCTTCTGCATCCACAGATTCAACCAAGCCTGGATTGAAAATCTCTCGGACAAAAACAAAAAAAAAATTAAAAACAATTAAAAATAATACCAATAAAAATACAGTTATAACAGCTATTCGATAGCATTAACATTGTGTCAGGGATCATAAGTAATCTAGAGATGTTTGAAGTACATGGGAGAATGTACGTAGGTAATACGCAAATACTACATCATATGATATTGGGGACTCGAGCATCCATGGATTTTGGTATCTGCAGGGGGGCTGAGGTCAATGCCTCCATGGGAGATTGTAATTACAGCTGCCTCTTGGGTGGGAGGAGGCACAGAGATTTAGTGAGTCATGATGTGAAACAGTCTCCCAGCCTGGGCCGGGCACACATGCTGACCAGCGCTGGCCACACTGGCTTCCTTCCTTGTCCTCTCCCTCTCACGTGTTCAGGAGCCTCAGGCTGGGCCCAGCATCCTCAGAGCCTCCACTGTGCCTTGCTGCTGTGCTAAGGGGGTGCTACCCAGCCCTTGGGCATTCACTCTGCCTCCAGGCAGCTTAGCAGAAGACAGCCAGGGTTTAGCAGGACCACAGCTCTCCCGCCTGGTGACTGGGCCCACCCTCAGGCCCTTCATTAGCATAAACTCAGGTGTGACCTCAAGGGGCTCCTTATGAAGAACAAAAGACAGTCCTATCCCTAAGACAATAAGGGTTTTAGGAGCTTGGGGACAAAGACCAGGTCCATTTCCTATCATACCACAGGAACACCAGGGCTGTAGTGCTACGGGGTGTGAGAGAGGAGAGGATGGCTCCCGGTGCAGCTGCCTGGGAGATGGAGAGCGCTGGGCCAGGGTGCTGAGCTCAGACTGGGGCATGTTGACTGGAGGTACCGAGGAACATCAAAGGAGATGTATGGGGCTGCTAAACTGTAGGTCAGAGCCTGGCGGTATCTGGCAAATATGTCCCAACTCTACTGTGGCTGAACAAGGCCTGGCCACCCACTTTGCAGGAAGGACAGTGACAGTCTGTGAGGCTAAAGTCGGCTCTGTGGCTTGACCCTTCTGAGACCTGAGCCCTCTGCACCGGGATCCCAGGCTCCAGATGGTGCCACTCCTGACCTTGGCTACTGTCGTAGACCAAGGGCACAGTGCCCGTGTAAGACAAAGTGAAGAATTGGGAAGACAGTAGGCTCTGGAGTCAGGCAGAGTGGAGGGGAATCCTTCCTCCACGCCCTATGGCGGGCTGACCATAGACTTCATCCAAGCTGGAACCCATTTAAGAGTGTAAGTGGGGCCAGGCATGGTGGCTCATGCCTTTAATCCCAGCACTTTGGCAGGCCGAGGCAGGTGGATCACCTGAGGTCAGGAGTTCGAGACCAGCCTGGCCAACATGATGAAACCCCATCTTTACTAAAAATATAAAAATTAGCCGGGCGTGGTGGTGGGTGCCTGTAATCCTAACTGCTTGGGAGGCTGAGGCAGGAGAATTGCTTGAACCTGGGAAGTGGAGGTTGCAGTGAGCCGAGACCATGCCATGGCACTGCAGCCCGGGCAACAAGAATGAAACTCCATCTCAAAAAAAAAAAAAAAGTGAAAGGGGCACTATTCAATATTACCCAGACAAGAGGCCTAGACGGGGCTGTCCTATGACCCTGATATGGGTGTGTACCCCATTTATAGCTGTGCAGCTTGGGAAAGTTACTGAACCACTTTGAGCCTCAGTTTTCTCATCTGTAAAGTGGGGATAAATATACCCACCTCCACAGGATCAAAAGGCATGAAGAATGCCTACTACAGAGGGGAAAGGGAAGGCTCTCGGTAAGTGGCCCCTGCAGCAATAACACTAAAGGTAAACTTGTGTCCCCAACAGAGAAGTTGCTCATGTGGGTGAACCATGTGCCACAGGTTCAAACCCCCTCCTGACTCCCAACCTCCACTTCCTCTGTGCTGGGGTCTTGGTGGCTCCAGAAATCTGCACTGGCCTCCTCCTTGTCTCTTCCTCCCCAGTCTCGAGAGAGGTGCCTCTCTTACTGATCATGGCCCGCATCTCCTGACTGGCCCCCACATCCAGTTTCCACCACATCCTTCACATGACCACCAGGTCATCTCTGAGCAGAGACCTGGTCGTGTCTTATTCCCCTCTGCAGAAACCCTGGGCAGGTCTCCCTGTCCACATAACACATTTAAAACCCAAGGATGGTGATGTAGGCCCTTGGGGTCTGGTCCTGCCATCTTTTCTGTCCTGTTTTTCCCCTCCAGTGACCAGTGTAGGCCCCCTGAGATCCCTCCTGCAGCCTACCCCAGGCCCATGACTTATGCCCGCTCCTCTCTGGAAGCAAATCCATCCTCAGCCACTGGCCCAGATCTCCCAGCCCTGACGGGAAAGAGGCTACACATCTATCCAGGTCTCTGCTGCCTGAGTCTGTGGGTCCAGTTCCAGGCAATAGAGCTTGTAAGTAACCTAATGCCCTGAGCCTGAGTCCTCTAACCTGTAAAATGGGGATACCAGACCTACCCCTGGAACTCAACGAGGGCAGAGAGACAACAGGTATGAAGAGTACTCTGTGGATGGTAAAACTCAGAACAAACAGTGTTACTACCTTCTCAAGATTCTGCTCAAGTTACTTCTTGACAAGCCCCTCTCAGACCACCCCTCTCAGAATGAACCCTTCCTTTGCCTGTCAGTCCTTTCTCTCACTCTATGTTTAACACAGGGCCGCTGTGTCTCTGCTGTCTCTGTTGGATCTTTTGCCACACCATGGTCTCCAAGGCCCGGGACACATCCAGTGGAATGTCTATCGCCTGCCAACTGGGGTACGCCTGGTACACTACAGGTACACATTAAATGCTTACTGTGGTTGGGTGCAGTGGCTCATGCCTGTAATCCCAGCACTTTGGGAAGCCGAGGCAGGCGAATCACCTGAGGTCAGGAGTTTGAGACTAGCCTTGCCAACATGGTGAAACCCTGTGTCTACAAAAAATACAAAGCTAGGTGTGGTGACATGTGTCTGTAATCCCAGCTACTTGGAGGCTGAGGCAGGAGAATTGCTTGAACCTGGGAGGCAGAGGTTGCAGTGAGCCAAGATCATGCCACTGCCCTCTATCTAGCCTGGGCTACAGAGTGAGACTCTGTCTCAAAAATAAATAAATAAATAAATAAATAAATAAATAAATAAATGCTTACTGTGTTGCTTTTTCAAGATTCATCTCGGTCTTTTATATAACTCTTTCATGCGGGAGAGAAACTGAAAACCTATTCTTTCTCTCTTTTTTTTTTTCTTTGACAAGGTCTCATTCCGTCACCCAGGCTGGAGTGCAGTGGTATGACCCTGGCTCACAGCAGCCTAGACCTCCCTAGGCTCAGGTGATCCTCCCACTTCAGCCCCCTGAGTAGCTGGGACTACAAGTGTGTGCCATAACACCCAGCTAATTTTTTTTTTTTTTTTTTTTTTTTTTTTTGGTAGAGACAGGATGTCTTCATGTTGCCCAAACTGGTCTGAAACTCCTGGGCTCAAGCGATCCACCTGCTTCCCAGAGTGCTGGGATTACAGGCGGGAGCCACCACTCCCAGCCTAAAGACCAATTCTGTTTTTTCGGACGGAGTTTTGCTCTTGTTACCCAGGCGGGTGTGCAATGGCTTGATGTCAGCTCACTGCAACCTCTGTTTCCCAGTTCAAGCGATTCCCCTGACTTAACCTCCAGAGTAGTTGGGACTATAGACACGTGCCACCACGCCCAGATAATTTTTTATTTTTAGTAGAGACAGGGTTTCACTGTGTTGGCCAGGCTGGTCTCGAACTCCTGACCTCTGGTGATCCGCCCACCTTGGCCTCGCAAAGTGTTGGGATGACGTGAGCCACTGCGCCCGGCTAATTCTTTAGACTGAGAATATTCACTAGGATTTTGAGTGCTTTCTAGTGTATCCCATGTATTCTCATGAGAACCCTGTGGGATGATAGTTTAGCTATTCTGCATCTTAGCCATGGCCTCCTTAGAAAACACAATTTTATTTTATTTTATTTTATTTATTTATTTATTTTGAGATGGAGTCTCCCTCTGTCGTCCAAGCTGGAGTGCAGTGGCGTGACCTCAGCTCACTGCAACCTTTGCCTCCTGGGTTCAAGCAATTTTCCTGCCTCAGTCTCCTGAGTAGCTGGGACTACAAGCATGTGCCACCACACCTGGCTACTTTTTGGATTTTTAGTAGAGATGGGGTTTCACCGTGTTAGCCAGGTTGGTCTCCATCTCCTGACCTCATGATCCGCCTGCCTCGGCCTCCCAAAGCGCTGGGATTACAGGCATGAGCCACCATGCCTGGCCAGAAAACACAAGTTTTGAGGTGCAATGGCAGGACAGCAAAAGTGAGGGCGAAAGGGAAGCAAGGCCAGGAATGAGGGACAGCAGCACCAAGGTGATGGGTTATCCGGTTGCCTGCTTTTTATTGTTGTTGTTGAGACGGAGTCTTGCTCTGTCGGCCAGCCTGGAGTGCAGTGGTGTGATCTCAGCTCACTGCAAGCTCCTCCTTCTGGGTTCACGTCATTCTCCTGCCTCAGCCTCCCAAGCAACTGGGATAACAGGCTCCCACCACTAGGCCCGGCTAATTTTCTGTATTTTTAGTAGAGATGGGGTTTCACCATGTTAGCCAGGATGGTCTCAATCTCCTGACCTTGTGATCCGCCCACCTCGGCCTCCCAAAGTGCTGGGATTACAGGCATGAGCCACCGCGCCCAGCCTGGGCTGCCTGCTTTTTAAAATATACAGGAAGATGTGTGAAAGAGCGCCATTTGCTCGGTGGTATGGGCTGTTTTGCAGGAGGCTGGTCGTGGTCCCTGGGCCCTGGGGCATTCCAACCAGTCAAGGAAGTGGGAGATATTCGTTTGCTGGCTCCTTCCTGAATCCTGTTTGTAGCTGGTCCAAGTTCATTGCATGAAGCATGACCTCCCTCTGGATTTCTGAGTTGTGTTGAGCCTTTGGCCACTGGAGGCCAGATCTGTGCCCCAGGACACTTTACTCAGAAGCTGGAAGAGCAGGGAGCAGCCCACTCCTCCATGGGTCCACAGGAGTGGATCTGGGTGCTGGAGCTGATACAAACTCCCCCACTACAGGCATGCTGCAGAGGTGGGCTGAAGGCTGGCCCTCACCTTCAGGCAGGCCAAGTCACAGATGGACAGCGATCGAGGCTCTCCACTGAGCAAGTGGCCAACGTCTGGGGCAGGAGGAGCCGAGTTGATCTGGGAGTAACTATAGTTAGTTTGATACATTCCAACCTTATATCAAAAGAAAGGAAGGCTAGGAGAGCTTGAGTAACCTGCCGTAGGTCATGAGGCTATTAAGGGTGGACTCAAGTCTCAAACCCACACCTTCAAGCCCCACTCCCCTCCACTCCATCCACTTGACACCATGTAGGTGAGCAGAAATGTGGATGTTGAGATTAGCTGCAGACACTGCTTATTTCTATGATCATCACCAACAGTCTACCTTCCCCCCAAATGGAATATATCTCTTAGTATTCATTCATTCATTCACTGCCTCACTCACTTATTCATCCAGTAAGCACCCACTCAGCTCAAGGCACTCTGGGACATCATTTAACACACGAAGACCGTGCTCTGCCCACAAGAGTTGGCTCCGGCTCCAGTGGGCTAGAAAACAATTGCCGGCCGGGCGCAGTGGCTCAAGCCTGTAATCCCAGCACTTTGGGAGGCTGAGACGGGTGGATCACGAGGTCAGGAGATCGAGACCATCCTGGCTAACACGGTGAAACCCCGTCTCTACTAAAAAATACAAAAAACTAGCCTGGCGAGGTGGCGGGCGCCTGTAGTCCCAGCTACTCGGGAGGCTGAGGCAGGAGAATGGCGTGAACCCGGGAGGCGGTGCTTGCAGTGAGCTGAGATCTGGCCACTGCACTCCAGCCTGGGCGACAGACCGAGACTCCGTCTCAAAAAAAAAAAAAAAAAAAAGAGAAAACAATTGCCTACATTAGGGGACAGAATGCCTCCTCTGCTAAGGGAGTTCTTCATTGTCACTCACCATCATTGCTGTGATGATGGAGCAAGGGTAAAGAACTTATGAATAGAAAATAGGGGAATTTTCCCAGAAAAGGCACTCGGAGTGCATCTTGGAGGATGCAAATGATTTTCAAAACCTGAGTTCTGAGAAAGGGCATCCCAGACAGAGGGCACAGCATGGGCAAAGGGAGGCCTGGCGCACAGGATGTGCTCAGGAAAATGCACGCTTTTCATCGCGGAGAGCAGGACTCCTGGGCTGGTTCACAAGAACTTCCTCTTTGGCTGAGCATGGTGGCTCACGCCTGGAATCTCAGTACTTTGGGAGGCCAAGGCAGGAGGACTGCTTGAGCCCAGGAGTTCAACACCAGCCTGGGCGACATAGTGAGACCCCATTTCTTTAAAAAAAAAAAAATTAGCTGGGCCTGGTGGTGTGCCTATGGTCCCAGCTACTCGGGAGGCTGAGGTGGGAGGATTGCTTCAGCACGGGAGGTGGAGGCTGTGGTAAGCCAGTGATAGAACCACTGTGAGCCAGCCTGCGTGACAGACTCACTCAGGAAGTGAGTATGCAAAAAAACAGAAGGGTAGTAGATGTAACTGTAACCCAGATTAGTTAACAGAAACTTGCAAACAGTGCTTTAAGATTCCATAGTGGGAGCCACTATCCTCCAGCCAGCATCAGCCTGAGTCTGTGTGGGCTGAAGACGACCTGAATATCCTCTGTTGATTTAATTACCTACGTGGCTGATAAAATTACTCTGAATTTTTACCAAGAAGCCAGTGGCATTTACAGAGATTACAGTAGGAATCCTCTTTCTGCACGCTTTCTCTCTGGCTCTCCAAACACCGGTCTCCAGGGCAGTCCACTTTCCTGGGCTGGTGTTCAGCTCAGCAAAAGCACTAAGGAGGGAGGCCACCGCCCTGACCCGGGCTAAACCCAGAAGCGGGAGGAGTGGGTACCTCTTGCGGCACCCCAAGTCAGCGCCTTTGTTTTGCATTTGAGGAACCCTGCTTCTCCCTGCTTGGGGCAAAACCAAAGGGATCACGGCCACTTCAAACACGGGCTAGTTTTGCATCCACATTAACCAGTAATGGCTTATGTGCCTGTGGTCCCAGCTACTTGGGAAGCTGAGGTAGGAGGATTGCTTGAGCAGGGGAGGTGGAGGCTGTGGTGAGCTATGATTTCACCACCGCACACTAGCCTGCATGACAGAGTGAGACACACACAGGAAGTGAGTAACTATGCAAAAAACAGAGGGGCATGTACATGATCCTTACCATAATCCACGTATTAACCCACATAATTAAATCAATAGAGGATATTCAGGTTGTCTTCAGCCCACACAGATTCAGGCAGACGCTGGCCGGAGGGTAGTGGCTTCTCCTGTGGAGTCTTTTCTGTTCGTTTTTTTTCCGAGACGGAGTCTTGCTCTGTTGCCCAGGCTGGAGTGCAGTGGTGCAATCTCAGCTCACTGCAACCTCTGCCTCCCAGGTTCAAGCAATTCTCCTGCCTCAGCCTCCCGAGTAGCTGGGATTACAGGCTTGCGCCACCACGCCTGGCTAATTTTTTGTATTTTTAGTAGAGAGGAGGTTTCACCATGTTGGCCAGGCTGGTCTCGAACTCCTGACCTCGTGATCTGCCCACCTCAGCCTCCCAAAATACTGGGATTACAGGCGTGAGCCATCACTCCAGCCAGTCTCCTGTGGAGTCTTAAAGCGCTGTTTGCAAGTTTCTGTTAACTAATTTGGGTTAAGGGTGCTGGGTTATGGGATCAGGGGCCATCTGTGTTTGGGGGTCCCAAGCACATAATTTATGACAAATCCTCTAACAGAGAGCAGACCACCACTGGGGTCCTCTCTTGAAAAAAAAAAAAAAGAAGAAGAAAAAGAAAGAAAGAAAAGGGGGAATTCCAATAACTTCTGCCAACAAAAGAAATGTGTGACCTGTTGGCATATGTTGAAAGGGACATTTGTCGATGGTGCTTGCTTGGGTATTTTTTGTGCTGCCAGAGAGGAATCTGAAGTTAAAACGACTTAACAGCTTAAAAGTTTACTTTGACTTATGATGGCACCCTTTCTCCCCAGCGTGTTTGAAACGTGCCAGTTTGCTGCCAACTGGGCACCCGGCACTCAGACCTGAATGAAGATGGCAGCCCCGAGGTGGTTGACAGTGACTCTGGGACATTAACCTCCTGGCTGCGGGGTTGGGGGTTCTGAAACGCGATCTCCGCAGCTGTAGTTATAATTGTTTTAGGTCGCATTGACCGGGCCTGTTTACGACTCTTAACAACAGTCTTAAAAAGTCCAGTGACATCTGTTGTTTAATTGTGAGTGTAAAAAAAAAAAAAAAAAAATCATTAAAGGAAGAGCCAAGAGATCAATTTTCTTGCTGTTTAAACAACACGGAGGCCATCAGGCGGCGGGGGAATGTTGCGACGCGACTAATTTAATCTCCCAAGTCGCGGCGCTGGTATGGACAGGAGGGGTGGAAGAATTTAAATAAAATAGCAGAGGGAGTCGGAGGAGCGGGGAAAGGAGGGAGCCGAGGATCAGAGAAATGGAAACACGGACTGGCAGCCTCCCAGCGGAAAGTGTCCTCAACTCGGCGTTAACGGCGCAGGGAGTGAGGGCCCCGCGTCTCCCGGGATGGACCTGGGGACAGAGAGGAAGACCCCGCGGTCGCCCCTCTCCGAGCGCCGGCACGAGCAGCCCCCAGAGCCCCCGAACGTGCGTCTCCGTCCGCCGCCACTTTTGTTCTCCGCTCGGGGCTCCGGGCCGCGGCGGGGCGGCAGTGCGCAGGCGCGGGCGGAGCGGGGGCGGGGCGCAGCGGGCGGAGGGTCCCGGCACCGCCCCCCGCCGCCCCGGCCCGCTCCATCCGGGCACTGCCGAATTAGCATCGTGCCGAGGCACAACTTTTCCGAGGCCCAGTGAGATACAGGCGCGCGCGCCGGAGGAAATATAGTCCCTGCCGGCTGGAGGCTCGCGCGGGAGGCGGCGGCGGCGGCTGGGCGGGCGCGCGCGGGGCTGCGCTGGGCTCCCGGCGCCGGGGGGCCATGCGCCGGGCCGCGCCGGCAGCCCGGGGACCCGGCGCAACTTGCTGGGCAGCCTGAGGAGTTGGGGCAGCCGCGGGCTCGGCGCCGCGGCGCCCGGAAGCCTTTCTTCCCCCTCGGCAGCCCCCTTCCCTTTCGGCCGTGGGGGAGGGGGCTCGTGTCCCCCCCCACCGAGCCCGGAGGCTGCGTCCGCCCGCGCCCGCTGTGGCTCCCGCGAAGCCGCGCAACTTCCCGGGAGCCCGGGCCAAAGTGAGCGCAAAGTGCTGCCCAAGTTGCCGGGATGGAGCTGCAGAGCCGGCCCGAGGCGCTCGCCGTGGAACTCGCGCGCCACCAGGTAGGTGGCCGGGGGCCGGGCTCGGGGCCGGGGAGTGTGTTGCGGGGCGAGGGGGTTGGAGGACCCGAGCCCATCGTTCTGTCTTCCCGGTCTCGGGATCTTCCAGGCTGGAGTTTGCCCCGGGGCGGGGGGCGAGGGAGGGAGCACACGCGCAGACCCCCTTCTGGGCTCCCCTTCGCCCGTCCCTGGCGCTGTCCTGCAGTTTGGGGGATCGAGGGCGCGTGGGACCCGAACCTGGCGTCTTAAGCGATGTAGGGTCTGCATGACTGGGAGGGTGCCTGGAGGGGGCCCCTTCGTGAGCCGGCCCTGGGGAGGGGAGTGCGAACAGCCCCCTTTCCGGCCTCCCCTCGGGCCCCGCGCCGGGGGCGAACCTGCCCGGTGGGCGTAAGTAGTTTTGGCGATCGCTGCTGGCGAGCGGCGGCGTGGCGGCCGGAGCCTGAGCGGGGCTCGGCGTGCGCGTGTGTGTGTTGGGGAGATTAGGACGCGACTTGAATATTTATGAGCTTTGCTCGACACGGACTCGCCGTGTTTACTTGGCTCTTTGTTCCTCCCCCCTCCCCCGGCACACACTCACACTCACTCGCACACGCACCCCGGCCTGCAAACTTGCACGGCTCGGGGCGCGCCGCCGGGTGGCCTCGGCCCCCGCCCCGCCCCGCGAGCTGCCCCGATGAGGCGGCAGCCACAGGTAAGCGGCCCCGCGCGGCACTGCCCGGCCGCCGCGCGTGCGGGACGCGGCCCGGGAAACTTGGGGTACGCTGCGGCCGGCCCCGCTCGCGGGGCTGCTGGTGGGGGGTGCCGCGGCCCGCGGGGCTGGGGCGCACCTGACCCCGGGCGGCCGGCTTGAGCCCGCTCCTCCGTGTTTCCGCAGAACGGCGACCTCAAGAAGCAGCTCCACGAAAGGCAGCCGCGGATCGCCGCGCTCAGCGACAAACAAGTAAGCGAGGGGATCGCGGCCCCCCCCCCGGGATGGGGCGGGAGGGTAGCCGGGCACTTTGGCGGCGCCCTAAAAGTGCCAGCCTGGGCGCCGCACGCTCAGACTTCCAGAGAGGTCTGTCTCCAGTTCTCAAAGTTCCCCACCCCTCCCCTTTCCTGGAAAGAAAGAGCCGGGTTCTCCGAGGCGGCGGGGAGAGCCGGCCCGGCGGGGGCCGAAGAGAGGAGCTCACTTAAAAGGCGGCGCGCGGCCCGGCGTCCATTTTGAGGTGGTGGACATGTTTTTGGAACGTGGCGATTTCTCCCGGCTCGGAGTCCCCCGCTTTGCGCTGAGGCGGCCGTGGGGGCGGAGGGGGGCGGCCGTGGGGGCCTGGACACCAAACTCCTTGGGAGCGATTTCTGGGTTCCGTGGCAAACCTCGTTTTGAAATCGTTCCTCGAGGCTCCCCCCGACCTTCCACTTCCCCAGCTTCACTTTTTATTCTTGGAACCTGACGCCAGCTCCCGGGGAACAAAAGAAAGGCGCCCCCGGGACCCCCCAGTTCTGCTCCAACTTTGGGCTCTGGGCGTTAGGTGTAGTTGGGGACACCTGAGAAGCTCCCCCGCGGCGGGGGCGCGGCCGCCCACCCCCCTCCCGGCCCCCTCCGGGGAGGAAAAGTTGTCCATTGTGACTTAGTTGCGCTGAGCTCAGCGCTCGGGGTTTCAGCACCACGAACAGATGCCGCCGCCGGAGCCCGGCCGGCCGCGCGCCCCCGCCCCCTGGCTCCCGCCCCTCCCCCGCTGCCCCTCCCCCGCCGCGCCCCCTCCCCGCACTTGCACGCCCGCCCCTTCCCCGCACAGCCCGGAGCCGAGAACTTTGAGCGGCGCAGCCAATGGCGCGCTGGGGGCACCGCGCTGGCGGGGACGGGGGCGGTGGCGCCCCTCCCTCCGCTGCCCCCTCTCTCCCTCCCTCCGCGCGCCCCGCCCCCGCCCGCGCCGCGCCCCCGGCCATCGATCGCGCTTCCTTCGGAATGCCGGCCGCAGCCGCCAGCGCCAAACTTGGACAGCTCCGGGCCCGCCCCCGCGCGCCCCCGCCCGGGCCGGCCCCCGCGCTCCCACCCCAGCCCGGGCCGCCCCATCGGACAACCCCTCCCCCGAGGGATTTTCTGGCGTAGGGGAGAGAAGTGGAAGAGGTTGGAGCGGCTGCCGGTGACCCTGGCGAAGGAGAAATCGGAGGCCGGGCGTTCGTGTCGAGTCTTTAAAGTTAAAAAGTGATGGGAGGGGGCGTGCGCGAGTGACGGGGGGGCCCAGGCTTGCTGAAAGGAAGGTGGCAGTGCCGCGGGCCGGCGCCTGGTCTGGGCCGCCGAGCTGGACGGGAGCCTTGGGACGAATGCACTAACCCCTTTCTGTCGGTGCCGCGGCCCCCCCGCACCCGGCCGCGCGCCCCCGTCCGGGAGTGGAAGCTTCCATTCACGCCGGAGGGGGGGCCCGGCGCGCGGCCCCGGCGAAGTCGTGGAGTTGGCGGGGGGAGGGGACCCAGGCCCGGCATTACCATTTTGATTGCTTTGATGCCATTTTTGGAGGGGGAGGGGTCGGAAGACCCTTTTCCGCAGAGCACAAAGCTGTTTAATCACTGTGTAGAATCAAATCAGATACTTTCTTTAAAAAAAAAAAAAAATCCGCCACCAGATCTGGTCCAGTGTGATAGCTGAGGGTTACTAAGCCCTTTTTTCACTGGCTAAAACGGCAAGTTGTTGACTCCGAGTAGCAGATTTAAAAGAGAGAGGAAAAAAAAAAATCCAGTAACCTAGGAGCGTTTATTGGAACAATGTCTCTTTATGTTTCTGCGTGGCAGTAGTTTTACTATTTGGAATGACTCTTCTGAGCTTGGGTTTGATCATTTCTGTATTGTAGCAACTATTTCAAGGCTGTTTAAATTTTTATGATGCTAGTAAATGAGTCGCTATTTATTATCTGTCATGCTGGAATTTAGATAAGCCGAAAGAAACATTTGAAAATCCTGTTTGAAGATTGCAGCAGCTTCGGGAAGGAGCTCTCCGACTCCGGGCTGCCTTTGCCTTTAAATTTGAACTCAGGGAAGGAGGCTTGCTTGCGAACTGACCTCCATCTTTTTGTGTGTGTGAGTGTGTGTTTAAAAAGAAAGAAAACAAGGAAAACTTTTGTTCTCTGGCCTTTTAGAAATGTTTCCCTTTTAAATGACTAAAAATAACATCGGGTAAGCAGCCAGGATTTGGCCTGGCCATTGGAACTTGTGTTTGTAACTGCAAAGGTGTTGTTTTTCCGTTTCCTTTGTGGCATTTTATATAACAAGGGCTCATAAAAGAGGGAGGGGAGGGGGCTGCAGCCGTGGTTCAGCATGCTAATAAAGCTGCCTTGTCTTTCCCGGGCTCTGCGTTGAAATCTTTCAGAGGTCACCTATGAAATGAGTTGGGTAGACTTAACATTTACTCCCCTCTCCCTCTCCTTGGGAGAGTTTGGTGGTGATTGGCAGCTAAGCTGGGGAATAGTCGATGAACAAGCACTTTGGAGGTGACTCTAGGCTGAACTAGGGTTTTGAAGAGGCTCCACTTGGTCACCCCAGAACCTGCCCAGAAGGGCCGAAATGGGGGAGTGGAGATGAAAAGGCAAGTGTGTCACAGTTTGCTTATTTAACTCAACAGAAAATTAAAGGCAGAATTCTTTGAGAGAGTTGCTTAGGGAAACGCTCATACTATCTCCACCTCCAGAGATGTTTTCTGTGCTGGAACGTCGGATACAAAGGTTACGTTTCAATTAAAAGTGCACATGTGGATGATGAACTAGATAGTAAAATGAACAGATGACCCCATTATCCAGGTCTGTTAGCAGTACACCAGCAGCGGAATCCTGTCGTTCAGGGCCCAACATCAATTTCTCATTGATGCCCTTAGCACAACGTTTTTCTCAGTTACTTTAAGAAACATGGACAAGTGCGTCAAGGTGTTCAGAGGACTCATAGTGGTAGCTTATTAAGTTCAGAGTAGATAGATAAAAATTTTCTGTGTAACTGTCTAGTTTTTGTCCTACCATGGGGGGACTAGGGAACAAACAGGAAGTGAATTTACATAGCATCTTGCTATTTGAAAATGAAGTTCATATTTTCCACTAAAAAAAAAAAAATGAGGCATCGGATAGTTGGTGAGAGCTGATGAGTTG
Source organism: Chlorocebus sabaeus (assembly GCF_047675955.1). Lineage (NCBI taxonomy): Eukaryota > Metazoa > Chordata > Mammalia > Primates > Cercopithecidae > Chlorocebus > Chlorocebus sabaeus. The sequence goes on from NC_132922.1 coordinate 5,814,578, forward strand.
TGGCCCGGCCCAGGCCAGCTAAGCTACTACCTTCCCAGGTGTGGCTGCACCTCGCTGCTGAGCTGTGATGCCCATAGCGGAGGGCCCTCTTCTTTAACAAGATACGATGTGTGAAGACTCCATTAGCTGCTCCAGTGGTTTAGGCCATGAGTTTGTAGCACAGGCAGAGAGGCAGTAACATTTTTATCTAAATTGTCAAGCAACAAGCCCTTCTGTGTAAATAACAGACCCAGCGTCAATACTAGGTGGGTGGGGGTCCCCTCTTTGGAGTTCCGAGCGCAGCATGTAGATGCCACGTGTGAGCTGGCATCTCCAGACCTGAACTGAATGCAGGTTCAGCTTTACAGTGGGGTTGGAAAGAGCCTTCTGTTTGAACCACAGTCCATGCTGCTCTGGTGTCACGAGAAAGACCCTGGAGGTGAGCTTGGGACCATGTGCACTGCCACAAGAGTCCATGGAGTTGATGAACTCTGGGTTCTGAGGGGCTGTCCCCGAGTGCAGCGGTAAAAATACGTTGTCTTCAAAGGTGTTGTGTGCGCCCAGCGCTGAGATGTGTCTTCACCGTGATTTACCAGCGGTGTCCAGCACTGGGGAATTGCACCTGAGAAGCAGCCACCGAATGAAGCTGGGGGGTTATCCACAGCCCCGCCCCACATTGTTTGCAGTCCTTTGGTACCAGGACTTTTGTGTTTTCCAAACTCTCCTCCCAAGCTTACTCTCCTCCAGAAAGGTGCATTTTAATCTCTCTAAAGTAAAGTGCCAGTTCTCATTGTTGAAATAGTATCAATATACATTACAGAAAAAAATCAGTGCAACTCCAAAAGCTCCACACTTAATACTGCTAGGGGAAGATTGTGGGAACGGGACAGCAAGGCCAAGCCTGATTTTACCCCTGCTTAGCCTGGCTACCACCTGTGTGGCCATCATCCCCCACCTCTCACACCCGCACTGCACCCCCCCCCCAGCCCCAACACGCAGCTGGAGTTTCCTGGACCCCTCCATCCCTTCGTCGCCCTGGGCCCACCCACCGCCATCTCTTACCTGGAAGATAGTGATAGCCCCTTCACTGCATCTACTTAACAACAATAACAAAACCGCTTTGTTGAGATACGCTTTCCATACACGCTTCACCTATTTGAAGTGTGCCGTTCAGTGGTTTTTAGTACATTCACAGATCTGTACAGCCTTCACTACCATCCATTTTAGAATATTTTTATTGCCTACCAAAGAAACCCCTTGGCTGTCACTTCCCTTCTTCCCTTTCCCCCTTCCCCAGCCTTAAGCAACCACTAATCTACTCTGTCTCTAGAGTTGCCCGTTCTAGGCTTTCGTATGAATGGAATGTATGTATGTGTGTGTATGTGTGTTTGTGTGTATATAAAATGACTATAGAGTATGATTATGCTATGTATATAGTATGATTCCATTTATATGAAATAGATATATTTACATCTTTTCGTGACTGGCCTGTTGCACTTAATGATTCAGGCTTCATGCAAGTTGTAGCACGTATCAGTATTTCACTAGCTTTTATGTCAGGACTTCCCACCGTGTAGAGAGAACTCATTCTGTCCAACCGTTCATCCACGAGTGGACGTTTGGCTTGTTTCCACCTTTTCCTGTTGTGAGTGGCATGCTGCGTCTACTCTGGGCCCTTCTAGTACATTCTTCCCCAGAGTCAGTGTCTTAGAATGTGAATGAGATCACAGTGCTCCCTGGCTCACAACCTTCCGGTGGCTTCCCCTTGCTCTTGGGATGAAACTCAGGGGCCTGCAGAGCCACAGGGATGGCCCTGTCCACCTGCTCTGCCTCTGCCCCTGCCCCAGAAGCTCCGCCTCGCTCCTGAGGGGCAGCTACAGACACCTGGAGTGCTTTCCTGCCTCTGGGGCATTCTTAGCTTTGCTTGTGTAGATCTCCCTAGATCAGCTCCTGTGCTAGACTGTTAAGCTCCCTGAGGGGTGCCTGCTGGGCTCCCTTCTGCCTATTCCCAGGGCAGGGATGGTGTGAAGATAGGCAATGATTTGTTAACTGTCCTAGGGGAGCCCCTAGCCTGCAGTAGGCCTGGAGCAAAGGGAAGATTTTGAAATCGTGTGTGTTGAAATGAGTGGACCCAGAGATGAATGAGACAAGCTCCCTGCCCTTGCAAACCCGACAAAAGAGTGAGGTGTGGAGAACAGTTTCAAGGAACTTCTGGAAAAGGGCTGTGAAAATCATGCTGCAGGAGTACCTGCATCATTGCTGGCCTGGAAACTGAGGACAGCTTCCAGAAGGGGGTTGCCTGGGAGATGTGTCCATAAGGCCTCCTGGGGAGTGGACGGGCAGGGATGGCAGCCAAGCTTGTCGAGGCAAAATGGCCCCAGAGAAACCCACAGTGGGAGGTAAGGGCGCTACTGAGTTTTCTGACCGTAAAACCATGAATGAGGAGGAGAGAGAGGGCAGAGAAGGCCAGCTGGGGCAGTGTAAGGAGGGTGTCACATGCGGGGACAGAGGGCCTAGAGTTGATACTGTGGCCTCTTGCTGTGCCCGGTGGCTTCTAGGGCACGAGGCAGGAAGGTGTGTGTAGGAGTGCAGGGGTGCTGAGGGCAGGTCAGAAGGGAGGAGTGTGAAGGATGCCTGGGCTCCCCAAGTGCGTGAGATACTTAGGTGTTTGTCGCCTGTGTGGGGAGCCTCTTGACAGGCCCCATTGTTGTGGGAAGCATGAGACTGGTGCTGGACCCAAAGCCCTGGGTGACCTGTACATACACCAGTCTGTGAGGGTGGGGGTTCCAGGTGACCCTCCCCCAGACTTCACCAGAGGTTCTTAGAGCCAAAGAATTAGTGGGGGACACCTCTGGAAGCCCCAGAAGGCAACTGAGTGGGTAACTCTGCTCGGTTGAAGAAGAGTGCGTGTGTGTGTGTGTGTGTGTGTGTGTGTGTGTGTGTGGGGTGTGTATGTGTGTATGTACATAAATGCAATTTATAGTTACATGTTTGCCAGTCACATTTTTATTTCTATTGATTTAATTTTCTTGGCCACATGTATATAATGACCAATATTTTTGTATTGTTATATGTCAATACAACATTATACATATAAAGCCTGTGTAATGTGTGTAAAATAGTTACTATTTTGTCTGTTACCAAAATGAGAGGAAGGACTTGTTTTTGAAGTCAGGAAAATAATTACCATTCTGCTGAAGTAAATTTTACTAAGGAAAGTGGTGATCAGCATTCTGTCATTTTGGTGACATTTAGGAGATAAAGAAGAATTCTGCTTTTTAAAGATTTTTATTAGAAAAGCAACACATGCTCATCGGGAAAGTGGCAGTACAAGTTTGAATATCGTAAAATGCGGGTCTCACTTCTTCCTGCCCCACTGTATCCTTGGGCGGGAGCCGCGGCCTCGAGGCGTGCCCATCAGAGGTGTCGGCAGATGCATCTATGATGTTGGATAAACACTTTCTCACACAAGTCCATGCACCAGGCATCACTATTCCCAGACCTGCTTTTCACACCTGACATGGTATTGTGGACGTGTCTTGGGAACAGCTCAGGTTAATTCCGCGAATGCGAAAGGAGTTTCCACCAGAAATAACTGCGGATATGGAAGTGGCGGTGGAGGGATATGTTGTGAGTGATGGTGACATCTCATCTACAAGGCTTTACACTTGCAGAGGGCTTTCACTTGATGTCTGCTCACAGCCCACAGCTGTTTTCACATGCAGTTGGGGAGGCAGGTGCGTCCACAGTCACCTGTGGAGGCTCAGTGAGGTATCTGTGTGAGGTGTCTGGCCACCAGGCTCACCCAGGCGGCAGATGGGACGATGTGCTATGCTGGGGGGTGTGGGGACAGCTGGGGGGTGTGGGGACAGCTCCAGGGAGGTGACATCTGCACTGGTAGAGAAGGTGGTGGCAGATTGCACACTCGCTGCCATGGCTGGCTGTGGCACTCTCTTCAGTGCGCCTTCTCTGTCCTCCTTGATAAGACGTCTTTTTATTTGATTGTCAGGATAATCCTGGGACTTGGGTCGGACTGGGCTGGTGAATCTTCAGGATGGATCAGAGGAGGGCAGCTTTCCGAGGTTGAGCCGCTTGGGACTGCCGTGAATGGAATTGTCAACTCTGCCCCCTAGCCCGGGGTGCCTCCGTGTCCGTCCCCTGCTCGTCTCCAGCTGGTCTCCCATGGTGTAGGGTACAAGGTGATGTAGCCAGAAGAGCAAGGGCCTCAAAGTCAGCACATGGGTTCACGGCCCCGCTTCCTGCGTCTCAGCTGAGAACCTTGGCCAAGCCATTCGGCCTTTCTGAGCAAGCTCCGTTTGCCAGCTGTGAAGTGGGGATGGGAATAAGACCCACTCACCCGGTGGTTGAGATGAAATCAGCAGATATGAAAGTGCATTTGGATGCAACGTGAAGGTGTTAAATGTAGGTCTGTTCCTAGAGATGAGGGTTGATTTGAACCACAGGAACCACCCCCCACCCCACCCGGGCTCTGACCCGAGCACTTTTGTCTTGTTACGTGTTGCCGTTGGGGAGGCGATCTTTCCGTGCGAGAGTGCCATGTTGCTTGTTGCCCCCGTAAAGGTTGACGATCACTATGCTGACTATGCCGCCTGCATCAGCCACTCCAAAGAGTCCGCTTTGATATCTTAGAATCTTAAAACACCTGCTGTCGGAACTGGACAACTGATTTCAATTAACTTTGAATTTTTTCAATGAGATGACTCTGATAATAACTTTGGTAGTCCCATGATGCCTCATTAGAGCTGCTGGCTCTGATGATTAGCCTTGTGATTTAGCAAGTTTTTCCTCCAATGCCTTTGTCTCTTCAGGAACCGAATCATGGGCTGTGTCTTTGATTTCACTTGTGTGAGCAGTGAACACACGAGGCTGCTACTCGCCCCACCTGCGGACACACCGCTGATCCTGAGGGTGCCACGCTCCTTCTTCAGCAGCTGAGGCTCTTGTGTGGGGCAGCGTCTTGGGGAGACTCTGGTCACCTCTAAGGGGTTAAGGAGCTTTGAGGGTGTCCGGTGGCCCAGCTTTGGAGGCTCTGCCCCCAGAGTATCCTCCCGAGTGCTGTGTAGAAAGCTTTTAACTTTGTCTCCGAGAGGCACATGACAAAGCGGTTTACAGTGCAGGCTTTAAAACTGGACAGACTGGAGTTCCCATCCCGGCTCCATCCTTTGCCGGCTCTTCCGCCTGGGGCGGGCTTTGCCGCTTTGGAGGCTCTGGATCCGTAGTTATAAAAGGAGATTGATAATAGTTAATGGCCAGCCAGGTAGCAGAGTGCCTGGCGCTCGGTGGGCACTCAAGAAACAATTTTCGAGAGGCCACAGGATTAGTGAGTGCTGCGTTAAGCTCTGGGCCCACAGGAAGTTCTCACGCAGTGGTACTGAAGACGGGTTCTGACACGTCCTGGCTTTCCTGTGGGGCGCTGGCTCTGAGCAGGTGCCTTCTGGTTCTCTCTGTGGACTGGCTTGGCCCAGAGAGGTTGAGTGCCTTGTTGAGATCACAAAGCTGGTGAGTAGAGAAGCTGTGGTCCAGTTCTGGACCATTGGGTGCCCAGCTTCATGACCTTAACCCCAACACTGGCACGTGTAGGGGGAGAAATGACAGTGTAATGGTACCAATATGAAAAGTGAGGTGTGGACTGTTACTCCAGGGCATACGGTCAGATAAAAATAAGTGGAGTTATGATGTTGGAGACGATCCCCAGCAAGTTAGTAACCGTCCCGGTGACCACAAGTGGAACTTTCTTTCCAAAGTAGAAGTCATAGAAGCTTCCTGGGGTCTGGGTCTGAGTCTGGTCTCTGCATCTCCCGGGAGCCTGGCTCTTGGCTTAGCACGGAGTGTGTGGCTGGCCGGGGACTCGGCGGGGATTGCGGGATTGCGGGGTTGCAGAGAGGAGTCTGCAGCGCAGAAGCCAAGCCCTTCGGAGCTGGGTGGTTTCCTCCTCCTCCCTCTCACTGGCTTGCATGCTGCTCTCCTTTTTATTATTATTGATGTTGTTATTTTATCCTTGAAGGTGGAGACATCTCGTTTTGAAGTGGTCTCTGTTCTCTGAAGGAACAGATATGCTTTCCGAAGACTGTTCTCTGTTGTTTTTGGTGGTGACTTCCTGTTCAGTAGTAGCAATCCCAGGGTGAGGAGAAACTGCTGATGCAGCTTCGCTCTGGTTACAGTCCCTGACTGCCAAGAGCGGGCATCCCTTGGCAGCTCTGATGGGCCGTACTATATGGTTTTTTACTTTGGCTTGGCACTTGTGCTGGTCTTCTTAAAATATGGCAGAAAGGAGGGGGTATCCACGGGAGATTTTTATTTTTTTTGCCCAGGGTTGAGTTGAACCCTCATCCTGAAGAGGGATGCCAGGGGCAGGCCAGGCTGGGTCCTGGTCTCAAAGTGGGGGTGTTGCAGCCCCTCTGGCAGCGATGTCCCGAGGACGAATGGGGCGAGCATTGTGCGCACTGGGTGTGATTCCTGAGGTGCAGCCAGGAAATGAGTAGAGAGTGCTGTTGTCAATATTACTTTATTAGCAATAATGCAAGAAACAGAAAGCCAGCAGGACCCCAGAGACATTGCCGTTGAAAAGCAGGGAGGCATCTGTGACTTTTTGTTGATACAGAGACCTCTGAGTTGCTTTTGGTCTTTGGACGGGTGTGCCCAGAGCTGGGATCGGCCCCTGACTTGGGAGTCTGTTGAAATTGAGAGGACGTGCCCCCTGCCGTGGCCTGATGGCTTATGGCTGAAGCTAAAAGCATAGAATGTGAGAACTAAGGGGAGCACCTCGGCCAAGCCCCTCATCTTACCTGAGGGAAACTGAGGCCCCGGTGGGGATTGGGGATTGCACCCAGGAATGAGATCGAGCCCCTGTGATTCCAGGTGTTCTGATCCCTGCGCTTCGCCCATGCAAGAAACCTGTTGTGTTTGTTTTCACAGTTAGATTCCCTTCACCAGAGTTTTCTTTCTGAAGCCGCTGGCCCCAGAGGGCAGCCTGTGCGTGAGAGTTGCTGGGTCCTGCACGGATGACCTTATGTGTGGACAACAGGACTGCCAAGAAAGGACCCTCAGGGCACCCAGATGTTTTCAGAACGGTTGCTCGACTCTCCAAGTAGTTGACTTCTGAATTGCCTAAGTAAGAGACGGGCAGCTTTGGCAGGGCACAGTGTGTTCCGGAATGGTCCATGCTTTGAAACTTACTAAATCAGATTGGCTGCAGATCTCCAGGTGTGGGTAAGTTTCTTCACCTTCTGTGTCCCTGGAGAATCAGGAGTCCCTGCAGCCGTCACCTAGCCCAAGTTTGCATATTTCTGTTTTCAGAGTCTGCATTTGAGGGTAGGGGCCAACTGTAGGCTTGTTAGGGAAGAGACATTCCCCAGAATAGGAAAGGAGCTGAGAGATAGTGGCAGCGGTTATGGAGGCAGCAGTTGTGCAGGCAGCAGTTATGCGAAGCGGCAGCAGAGGGGTCTGTTGGGACCTCCCTGAGGGGACAGCCTGCAGGCTGCCCCTGGGTGAAGCTGTAGTCAATTTGGGGAGAGGCTTTTTACCGGGGGAAAAAGAAAATGGCTGGAATGAGGCAGGAGAGGAGGGGAAGGCAGAGACAGAGAGGGAGAAGTGTTTCTCTTTGATGTCATTCAGGCGGAAAGCCAATCTGCACATGGAAATGAACTTGAAAATGTAATTAAAAATATATACATATTAGAGACTATGATCCAGAATTTAATGTGAGATGCAGCTCACAAAGTGACAGGTAGCATTTCCTACAATCAGCGATACTGAATCTCGGCTGTGATTAATGTGTCTCAGTGGTAATAAATGCACCACAGATAAATGCCGGAATTATTTGTTAAACTCCAGGTTGACAGCCCCATTGAATGCAAAGCTCTGTTTGCCCACATTGCCCACGCCCACCTCCCTGCAGCCAGTGCAAGAAGGTCCCCCCAAGAGCCTGGAAGGAGAAGTGACAGAACAGTTATTGGGGCCATCGTGGACTGAGGCCAGAGCCCTTGAGGTCATTCCAGCCATGGGCATGGGGAAGTGGCAGAAGTGGGCACCTCACGGGAAAGCTGCCAGGAGCCACCTGTGGCTTCCGTCTCCAAGTAGGAGCTGGGACTCGGTGGCCCAGGACCTTCAGCGTAAGGGACTGGAAAGGATGAGGGTAGTGGAGCAGTCTGTGTCTGAAGCCTTCTTGCGTATTCTCCGGGGTGTGACCAGATCAGGATGCTCAGCTGGGAGGGCCGCGCACCAGGCTCGTGAGCAGTGGGCAGAATAGGCCCTTGTGGTGGTCACAGACTCGGCGGGGAGACAGGTGATCGATGAGAAACACAATGCATGACATGGTATGATATACGGAGTGGGTTGGAAGGTGGCAGGTTTTGTGGTGAAAAGTAGAGCAGAGGAAGGGGTATGCACATGTATGTGTGTGTGCGTGTGTGCACACGTCTGTGTATGCTTGTGTGCATCTGTGTGTATGCACGTGTGTGTGCTTGTGCAGGCACGTGTGTGTATCTGTGTGCACACGTCTGTGTATGCTTGTGTGCATCTGTGTGTATGCACGCGTGTGTGCTTGTGCAGGCACGTGTGTGTATCCGTGTGTGCACGTGGGTGTGTGTGCATGTGTGCATGCATGTGTATATGTGTGCATGTGTGTATGCATGTATGCATGTGTGTGTGTGTAGGACAGTTGGCAGCTTTAGAGAGTGGTCTAGAGGGGATCAGAGAGTCAAATGGGGTGGGGACCGTTCCTGTCAGTGTGACTGACCTCTCAGCCTTGAAATCACCACCTGGCCTGAGTGTTTGAGAGGGAGCACCCCTTTCATGGGGCAGAATGTTGACCACAGATGGGAAGTTAGGTGAAGGCTGATTTCTGCCCTCAATCTGCAGGAATTCCCTGATGATAAGAGCTGTCTGGGCTAGAACTGGTTGTTTAAGGCCTTCGTCTGCCAAACCACCTTTCAATCAGTGCAGGAGAAGCGGCACCAACCAGCAGTTGTACGGGGAAGCCTGGCCGATGCTCCCTGACGCTGAGATTCTGTGATTCAGAAATCTTGAGACTCATCAGGGACTCTGTGGCTGTGTAATTACAACCTGAGGCTCCCGACCTTGGCAGGGATGGCAGACTCCAAAGCTGTGGGCCGGCGAGTGGTCCTGCTGAGGGTTGGGCACTGCAGAGACCGAGCCCCTCAGCTGGGGGCAGCATGGCCCAGCACCCTCCTGTTGTCATGTGGCATGGGCCCTGTGCCGCCGGCTCCTTGGATTTTTCAAGAGAAGCCAGAAATGAAGTGTGATGTTTGGAAGTGGGCAGTGAATTACAGCCTTTCCACATATCCATGGGCAGAAGGGATGCCCCTGCAGATCGAGGTGACCGTCGCCTCTGCGACCATCTTTGAGCCTCTTGCCATGTCCCCTCCGCTGTGCCCTTGACACCTGGCTCCTTCATCTGCATTGTCTGGGGCCCGGCGGAGGTGGGCAGTCCACCCTGACCTCAGGGACAGAGTCTGTCTTTCCCTTGGATAGCTCTGTCATGCGGCAGTGGTGGTGGTGGTGGTGGTGGGGGGTGTCATCTAGTAATTTCTTCCCTCCCTCATTTCTGTCTCCACTCAACATCTCGCGAGGTGCCGACAAACCGAGTGCTGAATGCAGTGACTGAGTCAGACTCAACCCGTTGAGATTCTAGAACCTTAGCATCCCAAAATGCAAAGAGTCTGTGTTGGTGAGTCCTGAGATTTGAGACCTTGGGTCTACAACGGTCCAAGCTCCCAAGGTTTAGCGATTCTGCAGTCCCAGAGTGAGCCCCAAACTCCTGGGAGGGAAGGAGCCGATCACACCACCGGAGTGCCTCGGGGCTCCTCGAGGGTGTTTATCTCTCATTTAGATAAGTAAGTGGAACACAAATGCATTTCTGTAAATAGAGTCGTCCCCCAGCCCCCCACACGCTCCAGCCCCAACCACTGCCTCGTTGGAGTTATTTTATTAACGTGTTCTGCTGAGTGGACTTGAATGGGGAACGCAGCCTCTCATATTGTGGATCTAATTATAAGCACGAGGGACGGTACCAAAGAAGCGGCTTTGAAGGGAGAAGAGTCTGGCAGCTTGGTTGAAAATGTCCTTTAATGAACTTCTGTGGCACTTGTATCTTAGCAACACATTTTATTACATCCTGGTGCAGCTGGACTTGCTATACAGTAATTCATCCCCCCTGCACCTCCCCCCGCCAACCTTGGCAACTGGAGGGAGGGTTGTGCCCACCCGCTTCCCCAAGGCAGTGTTTGCACCTCTGCTGCTTTGTTTAGTTGATGAAAAAGGCAAACACAGCTCTGAGAGCCGGGGACCTGGCCGGGGACCTGGCTGGCTGAGTAGAGTGTATGAGCTGGGCTGGAGGGGTTGGGCGGTGGGCGGCCTCTCAGCCTGACCTGCTACGAGTTCAGATGCCATCAGATGCCACCACTGCAGGCTGCCATGCAGGTCTGCTGATTCTCGCCCTGGCGCTCCCCAAGTTTGGGTATTTTTATCTGGACTTCTTTCCCGTAATGACACTAATTTGGATACTGCGGAAGTGGGGACATTGGCACATCTTTCATCGCAATCAGCAGCCTGTATGTAAGTGGGGGTGGGGGAGTGTTGCTGAGACGAAGTGGGCGCCAGGGGAGGGGAAAGTGGGTCTGAAGCTCTGGGCCAGGCTGCCCAGTCCGGCCGGGCTCAGCTGCGTGTGAGCCCAGGGGTTGCGGCCGGTTACTTTTCTCTGTGAGCCTTAGCTTTCTTCTCTGCTGTGTGAGTGTCCTGTGGCCGCCGTAACTGATCCCCACAAGCTGGGCAGCGTAAAACAGCAGAGTTCATTCTGTCACTGTTCTGGAGGCCAGAAGTCTGAAAGGAAGGTGTCAGCAGGGCCACACTCCCTCCGGAGGCTCGAGGGGAGGCCGCGCTCTTGCTTGTGCCAGCCCCTGGCGGCTCCTGGCAGTCCTTGGCTTGAAGACAGCCCTCCAGTCTCTGCCTCCGTCTACACCTGGCTGTCTTACCTCAGGGCCTGTCTGGGAGTCTTATAATTCACCAGTCATGGGATTTAGGGTTCACTCTAAGGCACAATGACTTCAGCTAACTAATTACATCTGTAATGATCCTATTTCCAAATAAGGTCATGTTCCGAGGTTCCAGAAGGATCTGAATTTTGAGGGGACACCCTTCAACCCAGTACCTCTGCCAGCTGAAGCTAGTCCTGCCTACCTCAGATTCAGATTACGGGTATGCCCCGGGCTGACCCCGCATCAGGTGCCTTTGGCCCAGTACGTGGGTCCACTCCCTGTCCTTCTCTCATAGCCAGGAGCTGAGGTGGACAGACTGTGAACCCGTGCTCCTTCCCGAGCGGTGGGATGGCAGGATCTTCGGAAACTGTGACCGGGCAGGTGGTTTGAATATTTGAAATCAGGACCGTCTCAGAAAAGCTGGGTGCATCATTTACTCTAGTTTGTGGCTCTTCACAGGCAGAAGGTTTGACATTAGGTTGTGTGTGTAGTTTTGAAAACCAGCCAGCTGAGAGTTTCACCCTGATTTGTTTTCATCCAGTGGCGAGGAAAGGATGCTTTAGAAGCGCAGTCGACCTGATAGGGATGCGCGTTCTCCTGGGTGCACACACAGCTTCCTTGGTGCTGTTTGGCCTGCAGGAAAGTAAAGAGTCCCAAGTTGCTCATCTCCACGAGCCTCGATTTTTCTCATCTGTAAAGTGGCTAAAATGAAGGCCCCTGTCTCCAAGACCTGTGGTAGGGATTAACTGCCTTGAGGAGAAGCATGTGTGTAGACTGCACCTTGCCGTGTGTGTGTGGGTGGTTCTGGACTCGCTGTTCTTGGCTGTGGCCTCTTCTCCGGTTGACCGGGAGGCTGGGATCTGTTTCAGCCTCCCCATCATCTGGGCTGTGGGAGAGCCCTTGGGTATGGGAGGATGGAGCCGGTGCCGCTGTGGTGGGTGAGTGTGGACAGGCCTCTGCTGCCTTCACTTTCAACAACACAGAGGCCTGCCATGATCCCCCTTTTAACGGAGAGGACACTGAGGCTGGGCAGGGTGTGATGGCTCACCTGAGGGCTTGTCTCTGAAGCTGGAGTGTGAACCGGCTTGGTCTGGGTCCCGTGTCCCTGTGTTGTCTATATGTTAAACTGTATCCCAGCCAGAATGGAGCCCAGCCCGCCCAGCCAGCGAGTCCTCCCAGGAATCCCAGCGAGCTGCCGGCCCCACCCCAAGATGCCACACATGGATGTGGTGTTTCAGGTTTACGTGGCTCCTGCCTGGACCTGATGCCTTGCGGTCCCTGGCATCTCAGGGAGTGGCAGAGTGGAGGTATCCCTTCTGACCAAGTGTGAGGACACAAAGTCCTGTGCCCTGTTGGACTTGGTGGATTTGGGTAAAGCTCAGATCTTCCTGAGTCAGTCTGTGTCTGTAAAATGGGGACGAGGCTCTACTGCCTGCCTTAGAGCGGGGTTGCAAGGCTGAAATGAAGAGAACCAGGGAGACCTGGGATGAGGCCAGCAGGATCGTGTGAGCAGGGTGGGTAGGGTCCCAAGAGCCTGTCTGTGGGGTCACCATCAGGTCGCCACTCCTGTCCTCCTGTTCTCCACCCCACCACATCACTCATTCTTACGCCTACTGTGTGCTGGGTGCTTTACACGTTGTTCGGTCCACGGAAAGTGGGGCTGGAGCTCTTCCGTGGAGGGTGGCGGCCAAAAGCCAGAGCCGGCCTCAGGCTGAGTTGGTGGGGACCCTGGCCCTGCTGCCCACACGTGCACATGTAGAGGTTCAGTCCCGCATGTGGAAGACACACATCGCCTCTGCTCTTGCCTCTTAGGTGTGTTCCAAGGTTTGATGTGGGTGACGTGCTCGGCAGTTGCCTGCTGTGCTTGGCATCAGCCAGCAGTGGAGCAGGACTTGGAAGGCTGGCCTGGGACACTGGCTGGTGGCTCAGGTAGCCCTGGCACCACTCTCAGTGACTCGCTCCGGTTGCCCTGGCGTTGAGTACGTCCACGCTGCGGTGCAGCCACAGTACCGCGTCCCTGTCAGTTCCTCCCGCGCATTTCATCGTCCAGTATCCCTGGGCAGTGGCAGCCTCTGCAAAGTGGCTTCAAGGGGGCTCTGTTCAAACACTCCAAGGATCCTCCCCTGGCAGGGGCATGAATGGTGCTTTCTGCAACTTCAGAGGGCATGGAGAGAAGGGATTAACACAGAACTGAATTTCTGCTGAACTTAGAGAACATCTAAGAATGCACTGAGAGAACAGTCTGCCCTTGAGGCAGTGCGCTCCCTGTCACTTATGTTGGTCAAGATAAGGGACGTGGCTGGGCGTGGTGTCTCACGCCTGTAATCCCAGCACTTTGGGAGGCCGAGGCAAATGGATCACGAGGTCAGAAGATCGAGACCATCCTGGCTAGCACGGTGAAACCTGTCTCTACTAAAAATACAAAAAATTAACCAGGTGTGGTGGCAGGTGCCTGTAGTTCCAGCTACTCGGGAGGCTGAGGCAGGAGAATCACTTGAATCCGGGAGGCGGAGGTTGCAATGAGCCGAGATCGTGCCACTGCACTCCAGCCTGGGCGACAGAGCGAGACTCCGTCTCAAAAAATAAAGAGAAGGGACGTTTGCATCTGGGGTGAGACCTGGCCAAGTGTGCTTCCCCCATGTCCGGGTCTAGTTTCTTTAATGCCCCCAAATAGTCCATCTTGTGACCCAGCCAATAGCTTCTTTAAAAAAGCTGTTTCTTAGGGTACACAGTTGACTCATTTACTAAATGTGTTTTTGGAGGAGACCAGAGAAAGTGCAGACAAGAGTTCTCAGCAGCCCCTTCACCCTCTAAAGCCAGCGAGGGCAGCCATTGTCCCCTGTGTCCCCAGGTGAGTCCTGCTTATGGGGCTGGATGGACCAGCGGAGCTGAGAGTCAGGTCTGGCCAGCAGGCCAGTGGAGGGAGGCCAACCAGACACAAAACAGAGGTGGAGACAGTGGCCTCCACAGCTGGGCACAGGGTGACCACCCCAAGGTCCTCTGAACTCTGTGAGAGGTCCCCAAGGTCGTCTGCATGGACTGACCCTCCATGGGTGTCCTGTCCCCACAGAGAGGACGACAGCATCACTCGCCATCTGGGGGACGCCAGGCCCGTCCCTGTTCTCAGCCTCTCCTTGGGTCTCCTGGGCCGAGGCTGTGTGAGCCTCTGCCTCCTTCCCTGGGGGAGGACGCTCAGTGGGATCGTCTGTCGCAAGTCCGCCTGTCGTCTTGGTTGTTTTGTGTTCCGTTTGGCTGACATCACTGAAGAAGGAACCACTGCACTCTGTGGGTTTTCCAGGCGCCGGAAATCCCTTCCCCTTTGCACGGGTCCAGCACCTGGGAGGGGGGAGATTCATGCCGCACCGTGGAGTGGCCAGGCTACCCTTTCTTTTACCCATTTTAGGGAATTCTTACTAACGTGCACATCAAGCTTTTTTGCCTTCTCAAAGAGGGTTTCCTCGTTTGAACTTGATCCCCTTGGTGCACAAATGCTAAAATTACGAGTGTTAATGACTGAAGGATGCCCTAACCTGAATTAAAGCCCAGGTTGCATTTCTCTGGACGGTTTTGGAGACTGCCCTGCCCGATGTGGACGGGACCCTCGTGGCAGCTCGGGAAGGCGGATGGGGCGGGGCTTTGATTCTCGCCTCACGGGCCTGGGCATGGAGGAGCCGAGGCAGCAGTGCCCACCGTTGATGGCTACACCTTCCAAGGTGGTTCAGGGCTTCCCCTGGCCACGCAGTTAGCAGCCCCTGCCTTTTTTCCTCGGTCACACTCCTGGTTTTATTAAATAACATTTACCCAAATTTTTATTGCAGTAAAATGGACATAACATAGAACTTAACCATCTTCACAGTTTTTAAGTGCTCAGTTGAGCAACATGAGATACAGTCACGCTGTGTAGTCATCACCACCATCCGTCTCCAGAATTTCCTCATCTTCCCAAACTGAAACTTGGTACCCATTAAACAATTATCCTATTCCCTTCTCCCCCAGCTCCTGGCAGCCGTCATTCTACTTATGTAAGTGGAATCACAGAGTATCTATCTTTGTGCAACTGGCTTTTTTCACTTAGCGTAATACAGTGAATTTATCTTTTTGCCACTGGCTTTTTTCACTTAGCAGAATATCCTGTTACTTAGCATAATTCACGCAGGTTGTAGCTCGCGTCAGAACTTCCTTCCTTTTTCAGGCTGTGCAATATTCCACTGCTTGCATGTACTCCATGCTGTTTATCCATTCATCCATCAGTGCATGTTTGCGTTGTTTCCACCGCTCGGCTGTTGTGAGTAAAGCTCTTAGGAACGTGGGTGTGCAAATATGTTTGAGTCCCTGCTTTCTGTTCATTTGGGTATCTATGCGGAAGTAGAATTGATGGGTGGGCCTTGTGCTTTGCTTCCTGGGCAAACCCTCAGTGGAGAGAAGCCTGAAGGGTTGCCTGTGTCATCCTCTGGGAACATAGTCCAGGGGTGACCGTGTTCCATCAGTCCTGTGTCCATGACTGTAGGAGCCATGGTTTTGACATCACATCCTGCCAGGGAATTTGAGTGCCTCTCTGCTGGCTTCCCCCAGCCCCTGGTAGGCCTCTGTCCAGGGGACATGGGCACGGGTGGAAGTGGAGGCAGCGGCAGCATTCATGGAGCCCGCTGGCCCCTTCGGTGTACACTTTACGAAGGGCATGCCTGTGCTCGAAAGGAATTCTCCCACTAGAGATTTACATTGGCATTAAACACGTGGACATTAAAAATGTAGCTCACGGCTGGGCATGGTGGCTGACGCCTGTAATCCCAGTACTTTGGGAGGCCAAGGCAGGCGGATCACCTGAGGTCGGGAGTTTGAGATCAGCCTGGCCAACATGGTGAAACCCCGTCTCTACTAAAAATACAAAAATTAGCCTGCTGCAGTGGTGTACGCCTGTAATCCCAGCTGCTCAGGAGGCTGAGGCACGAGAATCGCTTGAACCCGGGATGCGGAGGTTGCAGTGAGCCGAGATCACACCACTGCACTCCAGCCTGGTGACAGAGTGAGACTCTTGTCTCAAAAAAATAAAGTCCAGTTCTGGTGGCTTGTGTAGACTTTATATTATTATAGTGATTCGTTTTCTTTATTTCCTCTCTCAGGATGATTAGTTAGCAAGGGACCGATTCCCTCGTTCCTCATTCGTTAACAGTAACTAACGTTTGTATAGCAGCATCTCAGATTACTGGGTATTGCCACTTACATTAGCCCATTGGATTCACATTTCACGGGTTTGAAAAGCGAGGTTTGAGGGCTGGTGGGCCTTTTCCATGGCACCCACAAATAAAATCCAGCGTTTTCTTTGGAGGAGGCCAAGCTGAGATTGGAGGCAGCTTCCTGGAGCCTTCCTCATCACTCGCACACCACTGCCACTTCCAACTTGTTCTTTGAATCCAGGGTTTGAGAAACATTCATGTGGAGAGTCCCCCGAGGTCTCCCGACCAGCCTGCTTTATCTGTGGCCCTTCAGACTACGGTCCTGTGATCCGCCAGCCTGCCCTGGGCTGCGGTGAGTTAAGCAGCCAAGGCTTGAACACTGTGCCCTCCCTGAAGTACATACCTTGAAACCTCACCCCGAGGTGATGGTATTAGGAGGTGGGGCCTTGGGAGGTGATTAGGTCCCAAGGGCTACACCCTCATAAATAAGATTAGTGTCCTTATAAAAGAGGCTGAGGGTGTCTGTCTGCCTTCGTGAGCACACAGCAACCAGGCACCATCTTGGAAGCAGAGAGCAGCCCTCACCGGACACTGTTTCTGCTGGTGCCCTCCATGTGGACTTCCCAGCCACCAGAACTGTGAGCAGTAGACTCCTGTTGTTTGTAAATTACCCAGTCTAATCTTTTGATGTAGCAGCTCCAAGATGACCACAGCATATGCCACTGCTAAACTTCCACAGTACTCTTCTCTTGATGTGCAGGAAAAAAGACGCAACCTGCAGACCTTTCTCAATTAAACTTTTTTTTTCCCTGGCATTCATATTTCCTCAACCTTTGGTTCTCAGGTTCTAGCAGAGGACAAAATGACATCATAAGCCTCAGACAAAAGTTTACAGTTGATTATGACTGTTTTGAAGACTTTGGTGGACTTCTAGTTATTTTTTTCACATGTAGCTAAAAGAAGTTATATTTTTTTCTTCCTTTCATTTCCCTTTTTCCTTTCCATTTCCTTTTGACAGGCGCGTGCAGTGGCATGATCTTAGCTCACTGCGGCCTTGATCTCCAGGGCTCAAGCAATCCTCCCACCTCAGCCTCCTGAGTAGCTAGGACCACAGGCCCATACTACCACACTCGTCTAATGATTTTTTGCAGAGACAAGGTCTTGCTATGATGCCCAGGTCGTAATCTTGAACTCCTGGGCTCAAGCCATTCTCCTGCCTCAGCCTCCCAAAGTGCTGGGATTACAGGTGTAGGTGCGCCATCATGTCAAGGTGAGCCTTGAAGTGATATTTTCTGTAGTAAAGTTTTTCCTTGATTGTATCATGGGATTAAATATTAGTTCATGGTATTCTGCAAAGATGCTATCCCTTGACTCTGCTTCCTAAGTAAGTTTGACAAATGCTGACCAAATACTCCGGGGATTCCCTGTTAGTCATTCTTACTGGTTGAGTTCTCTGTGTGACGGGGAGCTCACTATCTCCAAAGCAAGTCCACTCCAGGCCTGGACACCGTGGATCTTCAGGGTGGCCCACCTTATTTTGGGATCCGTCAGTTCCTGTTCTTCCATCCATCTACCCACCTGCTGGGGGAGACCTTTATAATCTATGGCCTGATAGTCAATGAGGGATGAAGGGTGAGATAGAGAGGAGAAGGAGGGTGGGGGAGAGGAGAGGAGAGAGAGAGAGAGAGAGAGAGAGAGAGAAAGAGAGGAGACAAGAGAGAGTGTTGGGGGCTCCATGGATTTAAGAACTATAAACCTCAATGCCTGCCCTCAAAGGGTTCCTTGTCACCATGAGGAACAGCTGGGGTCCCGATGTAATGATCATAGGTGGTAGCTGCCAGTGCTCTGGGTGGTCAAAGGACCATGGTATGTCTTGCTCTGAGCTCTAACCCTATGCACAGCCTCCCCAACTTCACCTCTCAGGTCCCACGTTGGACCCTTGTTAGTTTCGTGAGCTTGAGCCTGTTATAAGCACCCTTGCACCTCTGTGCACTCACGTGCAAGATGAGATGATCGAGTGCACGCCTTGTGGACCTGGAAGTGTGAAGCAGAACCGTGACTGTTACAGCTTAGCGTGGGGCCTGGTGCCTCTCAGCTTGGCCATTACCTTCTGCTGCTGGCTTCAGAAACATCGGTCTCCCCGGGGGTCCCACTGGCCTTCCTTCTCATCTCTTTGCTAGTTCCCACCCTCATCTTGCCAGTCTCACCTCCTAAATGTTTTCATTATTTTTTCCTGCTGCTGCCATTATTCCTTCACCCCGCAGCAGCTTTCACTGGAAATATTACAGCAGCCCCCTGACTGGTCTCTTTACTTCAGCCTCTGTCCACTACACCGTGACCAAAGTTGTTTGTCTCAAATTTAGCCTTTATGTTACTCTTCTGTGCGTAAACACAAACTTTCATTCCCCTCGGCCAATGGCAGTAGTTTCTAATGTCTTCTTAGCCTCTCTCCCAGGTATGAATCTGATAGACAAGCCCTGCTTGGAGCTGGGGCAGGTGCAGGATCCTAGGACCCCACGTGCACCTACCCTCTGCCCAGCTCCAGGACCCCACCTGCATCTCCCTCTGCCCAGTTATAGGACTCCACCTGGACCTGCCCTCTTCCCAGCTCCAGGACCCCACCTACACCTGCCCTCTCCCCAGCTCCAGTACTCTACCTGGACTTGCCCTCTCCCCAGCTCCAGGACCTCGCCTGTACCCACCCACCCCCATACCTCCAGGACCCCGCCTGCACCTGCCGTCTCCCCAGCTCCGGGACCTCACCTGGACCCGCGCCCTCCCCCACCCCAACACCTCCGGGACCCCACCTGCACCTGCCCTGTCCCCAACTCCAGGATCCCCAGCTCCAGGAACACTGGCATGTGGGAGGCATCTGGGCTCCAGCGAGCACAGTGTAGAAGCAGATGACTTGAGGAATAAAATTCAAGACTTCGTTGCAGTGGACAGATAGGGGCTTTTATTATCTTGCCTCAAATCCCTTCGTCAGCCTCATCTCCGGACTCAAAACTGCAAACCATTTCTCAGATAATGTAAACACGTGGGGATCACTGAGCCTTTGCTGTCCTGTTTGGGTTGCCCTCTTTTTTTTTTTTTTTTTTTTTTTTGAAATAAGATCCAGCCCATCCACCAATACCGAAGGCCTAGAGCATCTCCTTACCTTCAAGAAAGGACCTCTGGATTCATCTGGATTGGATCATGCAGATGCAGGTGGCAATGAGGATGGTGGTGGTGGTGCTGCTGCTAGTGATGGGTGTCATGGTGATGATGGTGCTGCTGCTGGCAGTGTTGTCATGGTGATGGTTGTCATAGTGATGGTGATAATGGGTGATCATTGTGATGGTGGTGGTGGTGGTACTTATGGTCATAGTGGTCGTGCTGCTGGTGATGGTTGTCATGGTGATGGTGGTGATGATGGTTGTCATAGTGATGGTGATAATGGTGATCATTGTGATGGTAGTGGCAGTGGTGCTCATGGTGATGGTGCTGCTGGTGATGGTTGTCATGGTGATGGTGGTAATGATGGTTATAGTGATGGTGATAATGGTGATCATTGTGATGGTAGTGGTGGTGGTGCTCATGGTGATGGTGATGCTGCTGGTGATGGTTGTCATGGTGATGGTACTGATGGTTATAGTGATAGTGATAATGGTGATCATTGTGATGGTAGTGGCAGTGGTGCTCACGGTGATGGTGGTGATAGCTACAGTGATAACATCATTTACTGACCACCTCCTACAGTGAGTAAAAGTGTTTTCCATGTTGCTTTGCCATCACAATACATCCCTGTGAGGAAATATTATCTCCCATATTATCTCCACAGTGGAGGGAACAGAGACTAGAGTTGTTTTTCTTTTTTCTTCTTCTTCTTTTTTTTTTTTTTTTGAGAGATGGGGTCTTGCTTTCTTGCCCAGGGTGGAGCTCAGTGATGTAATCATGGCTCAATGCAACTTCCAATTCCTGGGTTCCAGCGATCCTCCTGGTTCAGCTTCCCATAAGTGGGACTGAAAACGTGCACCATCACACCCAGCTAATTTTTTTTGGTAGAGACAGGGTCTCACTGTTGCCTAGGCTGGGCCTTGACTTTTTCATATATCAGGAGCTAGAGCTTGCAAGTGTTGGCCTTGCTACTTGGTGGCAAATCAGACCCTTGAATTGCAGTTTCTTCTTTAGTAAAATGGATTTAGTGAAAGTCCTCTCTGTTCTGACAAGAGATGCAGGTGTGCAACAGTTAAATTTTAATGAATGAATAGTGGGTGTGGAAGTACCTTACAAACTGTAAATGATATTGCTGTTAGATTATGTTCTTAAAGACAAGATGCTTGTGTGTGTTTAAAGCAGGAGCAAAAAAGTTTTCAAAGTCCTGGTCACTGAAGTCGATACCCCAGCAGTGAAGTTCCTTGTATTCCTGGATGCCCTGCTGAGGATCCCCTGCAGAGTTAACAGGATTAACAGAAAACTTACAGGGTTGCCAACATCACTTTTAAAGACCTTGACACTCAGGTAGCATATTCCAGGGCTAGTACCTCCTGTTGCTTTTGCAGAGTCTTTGTGACATTGGCGGTCACTTGATAGGTCTGACATATCTCAGGTCAGGCCCGGGGTGCCGTCCGTTCCTCTTCTGCAGGGCTTATAGTTGTGTTGGCCACCAGCGGGAATTACCGAGGTTCTGGAAGGAAATAACAGGAGTAGAATTTCTAACAGTCCTAATATGACTTTTTTTGAAAAATAAAGCTTTCCATGAAATAACAGGATAAGCAATCCTAACACTCTACAAATTAAATTCATAACTTACAGAGCAGGATTAAAATACAAATAAGCATGTATGTCACACACTTTCATTTTCATGCTGAGCAGGCGTTTTTTTAACTCTCAGGTGTGCCTCCCAGCTACAGCATTGCCAGGCTTTGCACAGGGGCCCTCAGAGCCAGCCCCTTGACTGCACCTGAATCCCCAAGTTCCCTTCACCTGCAGAAGCCTGGTGCCTCCCCATACCTGGGGAATCCACAGCTGGGTCCGGGAGTCTGTGTATAACATGCTTCCCACAAGATTCGGGATCCCCTGAAGTTTTGAGAACCAAGGCTCTGGGTGAGGTTAACCTTTTCCCTGGCCACCTGACCAGATGGAAAGGTGTGAAGGTCATGCTTCTTCAGCTCTTATTGGCCCTTTTGTGGTGGTGATGATGATGATGGTCATAGTGATGGTGGTGATGATGGTGGTGATGGTGATGGTGATGATGATGGTGGTGATGGTGATGATGATGGTGGTAATGGTGATAATGGTGATGGTGGTGTTGGTGATGGTGGTGATGATGATGGTTGTAATGATGGTGGTGATGGTGATAATGTTGATGGTGATGGTGTTGGTGATGGTGGTGGTGATGATGATGGTGGTAATGATGGTGGTGATAATGGTGGTGGTGGTGATGATGGTGGTAATCATGGTGGTGATGGTGATAATGGTGATGGTGTTGGTGATGATGATGGTGGTAATCATGATGGTGATGATAATGGTGGTGGTGTTGGTGATGATGGTGGTGGTGATGGTGATGGTGGTGGTGATGGTGGTGGTCATGGTGGTCATGATGGTGATGGTGATGATAATGATGGTGGTGATGATGGTGGTGGTGATGGTGATAGTGATGGTCATGGTGGTGATGATGGTGATGATGGTGATGGTGATGGTGATGGTGGTGGTAATGGTGATAATGACGGTGATGGTGATGATGGTGGTGATGGTGATAGTGGTGGTCATGGTGATGATGGTGGTGGTGATGGTAATGATGGTGGTGGTGATGGTGGTGATGGTGGTGGTGATGGTGATGATGGTGATGATGGTGATGGTGATAGTGATAGTGGTGGTCATGGTGGTGGTGGTGGTGATGGTGATAATGACGGTGGTGATGATGGTGGTGATGGTGATAGTGGTGGTCATGATGGTGATGATGATGATGGTGATGGTGGTGGTGATGGTGATGATAATGACGGTGATGGTGATGATAATGACGGTGGTGATGATGACGATGGTGGTGGTGATGGTGATAGTGGTGGTCATGGTGGTGATGATGGTGATGATAATGACGGTGGTGATGATGATGACGATGATAGTGGTGGTGGCTGTCATGCCTTGCTAACCTCTGGGAAAGATTGTGGACATCGGCGTGTCGGAAGGGGGCCCAGCTCTGGTTCCTTGGAGTACACGCCTTTAATACTTGGGCATGGAATCTCTCCAAACTTCCCTTTTCCCAACTGCAAAATGGAAATAATATCTGTATCAGCTGTAAAAGCCTATGCAAATATTAGTGGTTTTATTATTATTCAGAGGATTACCCTGGAGTTTAATCCTGTGAATAAAAAGCAGGAGGAAAAAACTGTAACAATTTGTAAACAGTCTGTGATATTAGATTGTTTCCATTGAACATTTTATGTGATTGGTGTTTAGACATTTATTTTCATCTGCATTGGTTTTTCTTAGATTAGATTTTCAAACTTTTGTCCTTTAAAATACTTCTTAAAAATACAAAAAGTACAGAAGATGATGTGCTAAGCCTCCCTTTCCTGCCCTTTGGTGTGGTGTTTGTGATAGCCCAGGGCCCTGCTCTTCCAGGCTTGTCTGCTGATGCCCACAGACACCCTTCCCTGCAGTCTTTGCTCCAGTTTTCTCAGGGCCTTTGCTGCTCGTGGGGGTTCATGCTGCAGCCTCTGCCTGAGGTAGCAAGTTGCCCTGGGCCAAGTGGCTAGGGACGACTGGACCTCCCTGAGAGCCACCAACAGCAGCAAACATGCCAACATGTCTGCAGGTCAGTAGCTGAGAAGCAAGAGGAGCCCAACTCGCTTTCCCATTTTAGGTCGTTCACTAGATTTCCCCCTGGTTTTGCCTTTAAATGCTTTTTTTTTTTTTTTTTGGAGACAGAGTCTCACTGTGTCGCCCAGGCTGGAGTGCAGTGGCATGATCTCGGCTCACTGCAACCTCCACCTCCTGGGTTCAAGCAATTCTCCTGTCTCAGCTCCCCAAGTAGCTGGGATTACAGGCGCCCCCACCATGCCTGGCTAATTTTTGTATTTTTAGTGGAGACAGGTGTGGCCCAGCTGGTCTCAAACTCCTGACCTCAAGTGATCCTCCCACCTCGGCCTCCCAAAGTGCTGGGATTATAGGCGTGAGCCACCGCGCCTGGCCCTTTGCATGCATCTTGGTCCACATCAGATTCTGTCTTGGGGAGCGTCATTTCATAATCCTGCTGGCTTTGAACTTGTTGTCACAGCCCAGATGTCTTCCTTCTTCTGACTCCTTCTGATAGCCCCAGGTGCCTCCTTCTTGACAGAGCCTGCCGCTCCCGTAATACACACTCACCCCTAATGAGCTACTTAAAAATAATCAATGATTTCCAGATAAAAATCACCATTAATTTTAAATGCCCTCTGTAAACCTTGTTACAAATAATTGCCAGAAACACACAAAGTCTGAAATTAATTAAAATCGACAGCCTCATTTGACGGGAGTTGAGCCTCTGGTTTCTTGGTTATGTGCATCTCTTGCTCAGGCAGAAGCAGTGGCTGCGAGATGCGAGCCCAGGAGGGAGTTTGCTCAGGACACGCCGAGCACCTGGGCCTGTGGAGGAGTTGGGAGGACACGGGCTTAGAGTCCTGCATACCTGGCTTGCCGGCCTGTGCCCTCTTAGAGTAATCAGATGACCTTCCGAGCCCCAGGTTTCTCATCTGTGGAAGGGTTTGGTGGTGCCAGCTGCCCAGGGTTGCACGTAGGTGATGGCAAGGGTGTGCCTGTCCCAAGTGGTTGCTCAGTCGTGATCCTGTCTTCTTTCATCTTCTCTCTCCGTGTCCCAGACCAGCCTTTGCAAAGTACTCATACCGGCTCATTCATTCACTCATTCACTCCTGCAGTGAGATACACAGAAGCTGGTAGGAAGCAGAGGTGGCAGGGACACCGGGTTCCTCTCATCTGAAAAAAACCACTGAGGCTGAGAATGGAGAAGTGACTCTAGGCCAGTCCTGGCAGAACCAGGAGAGGACCTGCATGCCATGACCCTCTAGCCCAGCTCTGTTTCTACCACCACACCCCCATTCCCTGGGTGCTGGTGGGTGATGGGGAAACCACATTTGCCAAGGCAACGGGAGCCACCGAGGGCTGGGGCTGGGAAGTCCTGCGACCCCCTGGCCCTAAGGTGGCACGAGCCCCTTTCTCAGCAGTGGGGTACGTGTGCAGGCACCAGCCAGTTCTTCAGCTGGGTTGCCATAGTAACTGGATGCACTTCTGTTACCTTCCTTTCATGGTCAACCTTTTGTCAGTTTCCATTCCAGAACTCTCAGAATCACCCCAGCGCGTCCTTGAGCAGAACACCTGCGTGCCGCTGTAGCTTGTCACGTTTCTCTGTCGGTCTCTGTGTAGCTGTTGTTAAGGGGTACAGAAAAGCCAGTGCCCCCTCCCTCCCCTGCTTTCTGAGAGAGCACAGGTGAAGGGCTTGTCCAGCCAGGAACGAATTCTCAGGTCCACTTTTCACTGATGCACAGATGCTAGGCAGTCACTTAGCATCTCTGAGTCTTGGTTTCCTCATCTGCAGAATCAGGAAAGTCACATTTCCCTGATCACTCGCCTGTTCATTGAACCAGGGCTTCCCGAGCACCTACTGCCTGCCAGGCCTTGGGTGAGGTGCTGGGTTCATGACAGCACAGGGTCCCCACCTTTGACAAGTCCACGGCCAGGTCTGGAAACAGATCAGTGCACCCCAACTTGAGGAGTGAAGCGGGGAGTGCAGAGGTCTGAGGGGGTCGTGAGAAGGAGCTACCAGCCCAGCCAGGGGCTGCTGGAGACAGTATCCGAGGAGGGTAGAGCTAACGCAGGGAAAGTGTTGAACAGATCGTGCCACTCAGGGCAGTTTCTTGCCTCCTCCTTCCTCCACCTCCCAGTCTCTAGGTCTCTCCTCCCCTCCCCTGTGTCTCCCTCTTCCTCCAACCTGATGGGAAGCTTTGGACAATAAAGGCCGTTTCCTCATCAGACTTCTTCTATGCCCTTGGTCCCAGAGACATGGCAACCCCCACGCCCTACCCTAAGTCTCTGCAGACAGCAGCTCCAGAGAAGAGAACAAAGCTTGGGACTTATTTATTTCCCGTTTTGCAGAAATGTTTATTTGAAAGCAGCGCAGCAAGGTGGAATGGTTTGATTTGATTAGCAAGTCTAAATGTATTAGCAGCAAGACAGAAACGATATTACAATTAGCAGTAATTAGCTGTGTGATGACTCTGGGCGGCAGTGCCGGGTGACAGATGCTGCTTCCTGGTCCTGGGTTAGACGGAGAGGGCACGTTACCCTTGTGAAGGGGCTCGGCTTCCTGGGGCGGGCAGAGGACCCTGGCCTCGTTGTCAAGGCTGAGTGACAGCTAATTGTCCCCTGGAAGAGACACAGGTGTCGGCACCCACTTGTGTTGTGTGGAAAGTGACTTTGCGGTGTCGGGGGAGGCAGTGGCTTGACTTGTATGGATTTGGAACCTTCGCAGCTGCCCTGAATTTGCCTCTGATGGCAGTGGCTTCCTTCGTACCATTCATCCCTTTTCCGATCTTTGTCACACACAGCTCCTCCAGACCCCCTTCACTGGGTTTTACTTATGGGCTGGCTCTGTCCCTGAGATGTGGCCTGTGCTGCATCCCTAGGCTGCCCAGGCCTGCAGTGTGGACGCCCTGTGTGGTGATGCCCGGTAACCCTGCAGGGTGCTGGACATACTCAAGAGACTCTGGGAACCATGTGTCCACATCTCTACATGTTACCTACTTTAGCGTGGGTGAGCAGTGACTGCAAGCCAGTCTGAAGTGTAGATAGAGACACCTGAGGCCCTGAACCTGTTTTCCAGGAGTTCAGATCTTCCAATGGGGGCCGGACATGTTGACATCCTGCAGAAAGAAACCAGTGCTTCTTTTGGAGTGGTGAAAATGTCCTGGAACTTGGCAGGGGTGGTGGCTGCACAGCCTGGCAAATGGACTAAATGCAGTGGCCTTGTAGGCTTTGAAATGGTTACCTTTTCTTTCCTTTTTTTTTTTTTGAGATGAAGTCTCACTTTGTTGCCCAGGCTGGAGTGCAGTGGCGTGATCTCAGCTCACTGTAGCCTCTGTCTCCTGGGTTCAAACGATTCTCCTGCCTCAGCCTCCCAAGTAGCTAGGACTACAGGCACTTGCCACGATGCCTGGCTAAATTTTGAATTTTTAGTAGAGACCAGGTTTCACCGTGTCAGCCAGGCTGGTCTCACACTCCTGACCTCAAATGATCTTTCTGCCTCAGCCTCCCAAAGTGCTAGGATTACAGGAGTGAAATGGTTACTTTTATATTATGTCAATAGTTTTATCTCAATGAACAAAAGCAAGACAAAAAGACATTTTGAAAGCCCAAACACCATGAACTGGGCACAGCTTAAAGTGTCTGAGCACACACAGCCGGTAAATGGAGATAGTCACGGACATCAAGTCTCCCTCTAAGCAGGGAAGGAGCTGGAGTAGCCAAGAGGGGAGAGGCATAGCTGCTGAGACGCTGGCCACGTCAGATGCCGGATTTGGAGGAGGCTGGAGAGGATGCTGGGCAGAGATGAGACCACCTTTCCTTTCTGCCACTGGCTGCCCTCCAGGGGCTGCAGGAAGGGGCCAGGGTCTGCCTTCCTATGGCTGAGAGGAGGCTGGCAGCCCCGCCTGTCCTTAAGACTGCTTCCTGACTGCTCTTGCACGACCTCGGGTGCCCGTCAGAGACCATGACAGCCTCTGAAGTGCTGGCTGCTTTTTCCCTGGTATCACTGATGAACTTGGCCTTGGCCACTGTGTTCATCAGGTAGCCAATGCCAAAGGACCAGGGCTGCTCAGAGCAGTGGCCCCCAGATGGCAGCTCCTCCCTGTACCCCACTGCCCCCAAGCCAGCAGGAGGATCCTCCACACTCTAGATCTGTGCCAAGCACTGTGGGTGCAGGAGCGAATGAACCAGATGTGGTCTACCCTTAGGGAGCTGCAGCTGGAGCTGCCTGAGCCACGTGGCAGTGAGGTCTAGGGGTGCTGGAAAGGGACAAAGCTGGAAGAAATGTTTTCTGAGCCCAAAGTGCAGTTTCATTGCAGGGGATTGTTACTGGGGGTGAGGCTGTGAACTGGGAAGATGCCCTGTCCCGAGTTTTCTCCCCAGGGCCGGTGGGCCTGCCTCACCTGGGATCTCCAGATGCAGGGGCTCCCACGCAGAGTCTACACAGAGCAGTGGCCACCTGGTTCCCCCGTAGACATATCCTTTGTTCCTCAGAATGAAACCATCTTGTCCAGAGCCTTCTACGAGAACGAGGAAGTTGGGCAGGTGTTGTAGAAGAGGAAAAAAGGGTGATCATTCTACATGTGGTAGTATGCCTTACCCAAATCAGAGAAATGCTGATGAAAACCACAGGGAGGCCGGGCATGGTGGCTCATGCCAAGGCGGGTGGATCACTTGAGGTCAGGAGTTTGAGACCAGCCTGACCAACATGGAGAAACCCTGTCTCTATAAAAATACAAAAATTAGCCAAGTGTGGTGGTGCATGCCTGTAGTCCCAGCTACTCAGGAGGTTGAAGCAGGAGAATCGCTTGAACCCGGGAAGCAGAGGTGGCAGTGAGCCTAGATTGTGCCACTGCACTCCAGCCTGGGTATCGCAGGGAGTCTCCATCTCAACAAACAAAACAAACAAAAAACCAAAATCACAGGGAGAGTCCTTTTTGTTCCTTCCAGATGAACACCAGCACCGAAGGACAATGATGATGGTGTCAGGGGCTCCCGGGTGTGAGGAATGCTGCTGGGTGGGAAGCTGGAGTTTTTGGAAAACAATTCAGAATCATCTAGTAAAGATGAAGGGAGACGTACATCTCTTGCAAATCAGAGACCCCACTTGTAGGTATTTCCCTTAGAGAAATTATTACACACGTGTCCTGGGAGGCCTGAATATTTCTAGCAGCCAAAATGAAATAAAACAGAATGTGGTTGCCACTGATGGATAATGGATAAATATGCACATGTATGCACTGTGTCTATGGCAAGGAAAAGGAATGAGCAAGGCCACGTGCAACAGCCGTGATTCTTGGGAGCTTGGGGTTGAAGTTTTCTTCAAAAAGTTGCAGAAGAAAACTTCATATGATTTCATTTAATTAAAGTTCGAAACATGCAGGCCAGGTGCAGTGGCTCACACCTGTAATCATAGCACTTTGGGAGGCCATGGTGGGAGGATTGCTTGAGGCCAGGAGTTCGAGATCAGCCTGGGCAACATGGTGAAACCCCATCTCTACAAAAAAAGTGAAAAATGAGCTGGGTGTGGTGGCATGCATCTGTAGCCCCAGTTACTCTGGAGGCTGAGGTGAGAGGATCACCTGAGCCCAGGAGGTTGAGGCTGCAGCGAGCCATGATTATGCCACTGCACTCCAGCCTGGGTGACAGAGCAAGACCCCATCCCAAAAAACAAACAAACCCAAAAAACAAACAATACCTTTTTTTTTTTTTTTGAGACAGTGTCTCGCTCTGTCACCCAGGCTGGAGTGTAGTAGTGGTATGATCTCAGCTCACAGCAATCTTTGCCTCCCAGGTTCAAGCGATTCTCCTGCCTCAGCCTCCCAAGTAGCTGGGATTACAGGCACACACCACCACACCTGGCTAATTTTTGTATTTTTAGTAGAGATGGGGTTTTGCCATGTTGGCCAGGTTGGTCTCAAACTCCTGACCTCAGGTGATTTGCCCACCTCAGCCTCCCAAAGTGCTGGGATTACAGGCGTGAGCCACCTTGCCCGGCCCGATACACTTTTTGATATACATATGTGGTTAAACTATTAAAGAGTCAGGGAATGAAAAATACAAACTAGTAGTAGTTACCTGTAGCGAGTGGAGGATTTCAAAGTGAATATTTATTTTATTTTTCCCTTCATTCGTTTTTTTCTTTCTTTTCTTTTTGAGACAGGGTGTCATTCTGTCATCCAGGCTGGAGTGCAGTGACATGATCACAGCTCACTGCAGCCTCACTGTTTCGGTCCCAGGTGATCCTCCCACCTCAGCCTCCCCAGTATTAATAGCTGGGACTACAGGAGTGTGTCACCTTTTTGTATTTTTTGTGGACACAGGGTTTTGCCATGTTGTCCAGGCTGGTCTTGAACTCCTGGACTCAAGCGATCCTCGCACCTGGGTCAGTATCCTAAAGTGCTGGGACTGCAGCTGTGAGTCGCTGCGCGGCCCTGGCCATTTTCTTAAGCTGAGTGCTGTGTACATAGATGCTGCCTGGTGGTGTTATTCCTCAAATGTTATACGTTTTAGAACTTTTAATCTCTCTTCAGTACTGAATAAAACACTTGTATGTTTTTAAATGGGCCTGTGGGTGTGGGGCTTCCTGCCTCAAATGTGAGATTCTGTGCTTTATTACCAGCAAATGGGTCTGGGCCGTCCTTGGCCATGCAACCTCCAGGGACAGGACACTTCCAGCTCCCCAGAGGCTGAAACTTGTATAACTTCCAGAAACAAGACAGAATGGTCAGAAGTGCATGAAACCAACTGTGTAAATTGTGAAATGTGAATTGTAATTTTGCTTTTTTCCTTCTAAAATGGCGTGAAGCCCCCATTTTAAAAGTTTGGATAGGGAGAGATTGATTGGTCAATGGGTACAAAGTTACAGGTAGGTGGGAGGGATAGTTCTGGTGTTGCATTGCACAGTAGGGTGACTGTGGTGCTCACAATATGGTACTAGGTATCTTAAGGCAGTGTAAAGAGAGGATTTTGAGTGTTCTCACCACAAAGAAATAATAAATGTATGAGGTGATGGATATGCTAAATACCTTGATTTGATGATTATACAATATGTACCTGCATCAAAATATCCTACTGTACCCCATGAATATGTAGTTATGTGTCAATTAAAAACAAAATTTTTTCTTGAGACAGGGTCTTGCTCTGTCGCCCAGGCTAGAGTGCAGTGGCGCAATCATGACCCACTGCAGCCTCAGCCTCTTGAGTAGCTGGCACTACAGGTGTGCACCACCATGCCCGGCCAAATTTTTTGTATTTTTTTTGTAGAGATGAGGTTTCACCATGTTGCCCAGGCTGATCTCGAACTCTTTGAACTCAAGCAATCCATCTGCCTTGGCCTCCCAAAATGCTGGGATTACAGGCGTGAGCCACCGTGCCCGACCCAAAATTTTTAAAATAAGTTTCCTTTTTAACCAAGATAAATTCTGGAAATGAAGCAAAACTGACCAGCGCCCTCTCCTGGGTGAGGTGGAAGTGGAGCCCTGGGTGGGAGGACCCGCTGGCCCCAAGAGCCCTGCTGGTTCAGCACCACGGACAGCACTCAGAGCAGCTTCTTTTCTGGGCGTCGCTGTCGGCTTCCCTCGCTGATTTGGTGGCAGCTTTGGGGAAGAAAGTGGCAGGAGCCCGGGTTCCCTTCTGCCTTCTTCGTAGGCTGATGAGCTGGAAGAAGCTCATGCCACAGTGCTCAGCATAACTTGGTGTTCTGTAAATGCTTAGAAAATCCTCTCTGCTGTCAGGGCAGGAGGACGTCCAGCGATGAGACCTGCTTGCGACCCATGAGGGGACCCCATGAGCAGTGACGGATGTCACCAGGCCAAGAGGGACGCCTGCTCTCCATACACTTTCTAGGCTGACTGGAGGGAGGGGAGGGACGAGGCCTCTTGTGGCTCTGTGAGACACCCACCCAAAGGCACTTCCTGCTCTGGAACAGCGTCATGGTGGCCAGAGGGGGAGTCCAAGGCCAGGCAGGTGCTCGTCACTCCTCAGGCTTATCCCAGGGGTGGGACTGGCGGAGGGAGCTGAAGTATCTCAGCCAGGTGCTTGGACCCTTGATTCTGCTTCCCTGGAGAAAAGGTGGGTTTGATGCAGAAGGGGTGAGAGGAGGATGGTGATGGGGGCTTCAGGAAGATTCTCTGCTCTTTTCCCTCAGCCAAGTGCAGATTGGGGAGCAGGTGGAGGGAGAGGAGAAGGTGGGGTCAGTGTCCAGGACAGGCTGTGGCTCCATGCTGGAGGAGAGACAGAGACCAACAGGAGGCTCTCTGAGGATTCTCTCAGCTTTAAATTCAAAGATGTTTGTTTCTCATCACAACACCCATGTGTTAATTCACATTTCATTTTTATCTGCTTGTTCAGTGATTGGGTACTGAATGGTATTAATATGATCAGAATTTTCAATAACAGAGGAAACATTACACTATTCATGGAAACACATTGGTTGGCTTCTATATCTCCATATACCACCCTGGTCTTGTTAGATTTAAATCATATTCACGCTCAGCATCTCTGATTTGAACTGTAAACCCAGCATGGGAGGCGGGATACCTGCTGTTTGAAGACCTCTCTCTCTCCCCCCTCCAATATCTGGTCTGATTGGACACACACTGTACAGCACCAGGCTGCATCTATGAGCAGGTCAGGTGGTGACTAGGGCCCGGAAGTGACCCGCTGTGGTCACAGTGGATTTGCCTTTGTGCAGCGTGGTACCAACACATGTGGGCATGTCAGCTGTTTGGGTGAAAATGTAAGCATGTGTCACGTCGGGATGTGTTTGTGCAGACCTCTGTGTCCTTAAGCATATGCTCTTTTTTTTTTTTTTTTTTTAGACAGGGTCTCTGTCGCCCAGGCTGGAGTTCAGTGGTGCAATCACGGCTCACTGCAGTCTCAACCTCCTGGCCTCAAGTGACCCTCCTGCCTCAGCCTCCCGAGTAGCTGAAATTACAGGCACCTGCCACCATGCCCAGCTAATTTTTATATTTTAGTAGAGACAGGGTTTCACCATGTTGGTCAGGCTGGTCTTGAACTCCTGACCTCAAGTGATCCACCTGCCTCGGCCTCCCAAAGTGCTGGGATTACAGGTGTGAGCCACCGCACCTGGCTGCATATGCATGTGTGCCGAATTTGGGCATTTCGGCCTGTTGTGCATTTTCATCATTTTGTTAAAGAGGGGAAAAAACCTGAAAAGCCGAAGAAGCCGGAAACTGAGTGTTGATGGACATAGCTACTCAGTGCAATGAGGAAGCCGTGGACATAGCTGCTCAGCGCAACGAGGAAGCTGGTGCTGGCTCTCCTGGCCCACACTGTGAGTGGAAACTCCTCACGTACATTGCCTTGGAGTGCTCTGGGCAGAAGCGGTCATTGTGTGGGTGCTCGAAAGCCCTCACTGAGTCACACACAAACACTCCAGGCAGAGAATGGGACTGATAGTCACGCCTATCTGCTGTGGCCTCAGCCCAGAGCTTTTAGTGCTTCTGAGCAAGGAAGAGTGTCAGCCTGGCCAGGGTTGTCTCATTGGTGTCCAAAAACTATGCCCCTAGTGTTGTTTCTGCTAATTCTGCCTACATTGTCCTTACCTGCCTCCTCTTCTGGCTAATTCCTGCTAATTTATTAAGAATTGACTTGGCACCACCTCCTCCAAGAAGTCTTCCTTGACTTCACAATGCTGGGCTAGGTCTTGTTCAACTGGTTGCGTAGCTTCTGGGGGCAAAAGCTACTCTTTCCCCTCCCATGGCAATCCCACCCTTACACTGCCTCGAGAAAGCCAGGGACACAGTGGGTACTATGTATATGTTAGTTGTGTTTCAGAATGGTTCCTTTCCCCCTCACCCCAGACAAGCACAGTGGGATTCTTCTCCAGTATTCACTTTGAGACCCTGGTGGGGTTTCTGAAGGTAAGCCCCACAAAAGTGTGCCCCTTACCCCACGCTGGGCCCCTAGGTTTTAAGTCTCGAGGTAGCCCCCACTCAGCTTCCAGCAGTTCACAGAAGTTGCCTTTTTGTTCCTCCCAGTTCCTGGTTCCATCAGCCTGTCCTCACGGTGAGCTGTGGTTCTCTGTCTCTGCCTGTCTCTCTAGTTTTAGGGTTGGCTGTTTGTCCTGTAACCTCAATTATCTGAGGATTCTAAGAAAAGTCACTGATTTTCAGTTTGCTCAACGTTTTTCTGGTTTCAGGGGTGGGAGCGGACATCTGCCAATCTGGAAGTTGACGTGCGTAAGTTGAGTGCACTTGAATCTTCTCTTTGCCTCTTTGGCGGACGCAGGGTCCAGGGATGGGGAGGAGACAGGATGGAGACCAGCAGACCCCGTTTTTTCTGGCTGAGGCCTGAGGACCTGAAGGGAGTGCAGCCCCTCGGGGACTTCTGTCTGTATTAAATATAGACACAGACTTCACCGGGCTATGATAACTGGAGATGGGGAGTCAGCCATAGTATTTGGACTTAATTCTTACAACAAAGCTGAGGGTCATGAGAGCCTGGAGTGGGAGTTTGTTAAAGTGACAGTCACCTGGTGTCATTCTCACAGCTGTGGACCGCCTGCGTGGCAGGGAGGGTGTGTCTCCTCATCTCTGAGTGCCCTGCCTGCCAAACTCCCTCCCCCGCCCCTACTTCCTTTGCCCACTGGGCACCAGGCCTGTGCCAGAGCCCAAGTTGTCTGGCAGCAAAGGCGCAGTCCCTGTCTGTAGGGGGACGGACACACAGCTCCTTTGCACACAGCTTTGGGACAGGGAGAGGGGCAAAATCCTATTTGTCCCAGGAGAAGTTCAGCTCCACCAGGGCGGGGCATGCAGCAGGTGCTGTGTTTGTTGATTGACTCAGTGAGGACTTGCGAGCACCCACACAATGACCGCTTCTGCCCAGAGCACCCCAAGCTGACGTACGTGAGGAGTTTCCACTCACAGTGTGGGCCAGGAGAGCCAGCACCGGCTTCCTCATTGCACTGAGCAGCCATGTCCACGGCTTCCTCGTTGCACTGAGCAGCTATGTCCACCAACACTCAGTTTCCAGCTTCTTTGGCTTTTCAGGTTTTTTCCCCTCTTTAACAAAATGATGAAAATGTACAACAGGCCGAAATGCCCAAATCCGTCACTCATTATGCATTTTACCAAAGTAAAAAGAAAAGTCCTCCATAATCACCTTTTATATTTTCATTAGCAACATCAAAGCCATTAGGTCTGGAAAAGCTCATCTGAGTCATCGTCTCTGGTAAGAAGTTGATGAAGAATGCAAAGGAATTTGAATTTCAAAGCCAAGCCTTCATCTCTCATTCTGTTTTCTGCTGTGAGGGCTCCCCCAAGATCCAGCCCTGTCATTGGTTAGGGGGGAGCCAGCGTGTCCGAACAGACAGTGTTGCCTACTCTAAAGCATTCGGTGCCGCTGGTGTGGGTGACGCTGTCCTGAGCCCGCTGGAACCCTGATCTCTCCCTTCAACTGCAACCCGGAGGTAGGAGTTGCTGAACCTCCCTGAGCCTGTTTTCTTATGTGTTTATTAGCAGCTGTGGGGCGCCTGCTTCATGCCTGACTTTGTGCTGGACCAGGTGGGGTTTGAGGAAAGACAGACGTGTCTGTAAGGAGCTTAAGGCTGAGCTTGGGAGACAGACCCAGCAAGTGTGGGAGGGGTCAGCAGGCGAGTCCCCACGCTCTGCTGGTGCTGCTGGTCTGGCCACCACACCTTGAGCACCGCTGGGTTGGAGAAGTGAGTGCTGAGCTGATTCTCATCCTTGCCAGACCTTAGGAGGTGAGTGGTTTCATTTTACAGATGAAGAAATAGAGGCAAAACAGACGAAGAGCCACCCCCCACTTTCTGCTGGTCAGAATGTAATCAACGTGTCATGACAAAGCCATGCCAGGGCATACAGTGACCCAGAGGAGAGATTGGCTCTACCGGGCACACCCAGGAGGGTTCCCTGGAGGTGGAGGCACAGTGTGTCTTGGTGGGTTGTGGGACGGCTACATTTTCTGGGGAAGGGAGGGACAGAGCTGCCCAAGGGCCAGGCCATGTTGTCTCAGCAGCCCCAAGGCACTGGAAGCCCTGGAATGGATGGCCGTGTTGGGGAATTCAGGCTTCTGTAGGTACCAGGGAGGGCAAAGGGTGGACACAGCGTAAATTGGCCCCGAGTCACCCAAAGTCCAAGAGTGGAAAGTGGAGACCCCTTCTCAGCATCTCCCCAACTCTGTGCATGGTACAGGTGGTCTCGGGTGCACCCTTTCTGCTGCCAGCCTCGAATGGCCCTGGGTAGGGCTGTTTACCAGGCAGCAGTGCTTTATCACCTGAAAAACACATGGCAGAAAGAGTTCAAGGGAGGACGGAGAAAACCCAAGGATACCTTGTCAGGTGAGAGGAGGGCTTCAGAGTCACACCAAACAGGCTTCGTAGCCACGCCGGGGATCCGTGATGGTGATTTACAGGGGCCAGCCATGAGTGAGGAGCCCTGTGGTTGAAAGACACAGGGTGTGGGTAGATTAAAATTCCCTCCAAAACACAGAGGTGGGCCTGAGAATTTGCATTTTGAGGCGAGTCCCCACGCTCTGCTGGTGCTGCTGGTCTGGCCACCACACCTTGAGCACCGCAGGGTTGGAGGATGAGTGCTGACTGTGAGTGCTAAGCTGATTCTCATCCTTGCCAGACCTTAGGAGGTGAGTGGTTTCATTTTACAAATGAAGGAGTAGAGGCAAAACAGACCCACCCCCCACTTTCTGCTGGTCAGAATGTAATCAGTGTGCTGCTCGAAGGAAGTCTTGGATTTATATCCCTCGCCACTTATCCCCCCAATCTTTCCTAGCTGTATAGTCTCCGAAGAGCTTAGAGTTAAATTTGGGGCAAAGAGGGGAACCCTAGGAGGTGAGGCTGGAGGGGGCAGGACCATGGTTCTGTGCGCTGGACTGGATGAGCAGTGCCACAGCAGTTCGGGGAGCTTTCACCACACAGACCCACCTTGACCCTGAAGCGAGATTTCTAGGGAGGGCCAAGAATTGGCCTGGGAATTGCTGCTGTTGAAGGTAAACAGATGTGGTTAGGGTCATGCTGGCCTTGCTACCACTGCTGAGGTGGTTAAGGGGAGACCTTGGGGAGCCACTGGTGGCTCTGCAGCAGCAGACCTAGAGGGGTGGGCATGGGGCTCCGCCTGGCGCACCCGGCCCTACCAGGTCCCACCCTCCGCTGGCACAGGTGCCACCTTTGGTGGTGCAGCTGTGCTTGACCAGCATCTGCCCAATGGCTTTGCAGCATGAACTAGGAATTCCTGGAGTCTCGAGCCTACAAAAATAGCGTACAGAAAAGATCCCCCCCGCCCTTCTGTGCAGAGCAGGTCACATGGCATGGCCAGCCCGGCTTCAAGGGATGGGGAAATACCCCTCCCTCAGGACGCTTTTAATCTTTCTTCCTAGTGGAAAGCATACTGGCCTGGGAGCGAGGCAGGAATGTCAGGCGTCTCTGATAAGCCAGCTCTGTGGCCTTGGGCTGGCTGCACAGCCTCCCTGGGCTCTGGCTTCCCCAAATATCAGCGCTAGCCTGGAGCTGTGGTCTTGGTTGACCACCTGTAGAGTTGACCACCTGTAGTTTCATGAGATGGCTGCGCTGCTGGAGGATGTGAGGATGACAGAGTCAAGAGCTTGAAGGTTGTCCACAGCGCATGGAAAAATGAGACAGTGTTCAAATCTCAGCCCTTAGTAGCTGGATGTCCTTGGGCTGGTTACTTAACCTCTCTGTTCCTCCATTTCCTCATCTGTTAAATGGGACACTATAGGCTCTTATAGGATTGTGGCAAGGATCGGGTGAGATAGCGGAAAGTCTGCACTCAGCTGTGTCTGTTGTATGCTGAGCCAGCTGGGCCCTCAGACTTTCACACACCTGATCTGCAATCCTCAAATAGCTTCATTTTTCTTTTCTTTCTTTTTTTTGGGGGGGACTGAGTCTTGCTGTATCACCCAGGCTGGAGTGCAGTGGTGTGATCTCAGCTCACTGCAACCTCCACCTTCTGGGTTCAAGTGATTCTCGTGCCTCAGCCTCCGCAGTAGCTGGGATTACAGGCGTGTGCCACCACACCCAGCTAATTTTTGTAATTTCAATAGCGACGGGGTTTCACCACGTTGGCCAGGCTGGTCTCGAACTCCTGACCTTGAGGTCCGCCCACCTCGGCCTCCCAAAGTGCTGAGATTACAGGCGTGAGCCACTGCACCTGGCTGGCTCCATTTTTCAGTGAGGGAAATGGAGGCCTAGGAGTTGAACCCCAGGCCCTCCTGACTGCACAGCTCAAGCGCCTTTCCAGGCCTCTGACTAAGAGCTCGAGGGTGGAAGGACCAGGCAGCTTGCAGCAGTTGGTTTTGGGGTGTCCTTTGTGATGAAAACACCCCTTCTTTCAGGGAGCTCCTGCAAACTGATGCCAGCAGGGCCAGGCGAGCATGGGTCACGTGGACACGGGGTCCCT
Organism: Chlorocebus sabaeus; assembly: GCF_047675955.1. Taxonomy (NCBI): domain Eukaryota; kingdom Metazoa; phylum Chordata; class Mammalia; order Primates; family Cercopithecidae; genus Chlorocebus; species Chlorocebus sabaeus. Next base: position 5,851,940 of record NC_132922.1, read on the forward strand.
TTGTCCTGTGTTGTAGGTCCAACCCTGTGCCAGTGAGCTCCACGAAGCAGGGAGGCCTGCGGAGACTCTGGCCACAGGAAATGTCAGTATCCTTTGGTGCAGCTGTGGATGGTGCCCAGGAGCTGAGCGTCTTATAGTCCCTGAAGGTAACAACAAAAAACAGAATGATGGGACCCTTTTGTCCAAGTGACACAGAGCCAAATCAGAGAGCCCCTAGTGGCCACAGTTGGAGCAGTTTGAACTACAAAGTCGATAAAGTAGGACAGGTTGAGTATCCCTCTTCCAAAAATCTGAAACCCCAAAAAATCTGCTCCAAAACCTGACACTTCGAATAGTGATGGGACATCAGAGGAGGCGCTTGTTAGAGCATTTTGGATTTTGGGAGACTCATCGGGTAAGTAAAATGCAAGTCCTTCAAAATAAAAAAAAAATGTAAATTCCAAAACACATATGGTCCCAGGAGGTTTTTTTTTTTTGGTTTTTTGGTTTGTTTTTTGTTTTTTTTTTTTGAGATGGAGTCTCGCTCTGTCACCCAGGCTGGAGTGCAGTGGCGCGATCTCAGTTCACTGCAACCTCTGCCTCCCAGGTTCAAGCGATTCTCCTGCCTCAGCCTCCTGAATAGCTGGGATTACAGGCACACACCACCACGCCCGGCTACTTTTTGTATTTTTAGTAAAGACGAGGTTTCGCCATGTTGGCCAGGCTGGTCTCCAACTCTTGACCTGGAGTGATCTGCCCACCTCAGCCTCCCAAAGTCCTGAGATGACAGGTGTGAGCCACTGTACCCGGCTTTGTCCCAAGCATTTTGGATAAGGGATAGTCAATATGTATTGCATCATAGACCAACTACAGAGTAAACATTTCTTAGTCCCTGCTGATGCAAATAAATGATTCAATAAATGAACAAAGACGAGACAAATCTTCGTGCAGAAGAGTTTCAAATAATTTATGTAGCTACTCCGCCCTCATGGAGGGAGGGATAACGCCTACTCAAGGGTGGGCTGGGCACAGTGGCTTCCTCCCAGAGACCACAGTGTGGAAGGAAGGAAGTAGAGTAACTGCAGTGAAGACACCTGACAGTCACACCTCAGCCAGGTGACCAAGGTCCACACCAACAATGACAAGCCAGGTCAACAAGATGCGCCGTTGATATGTGAGGGAAATGGTACCACACACCTTTACGGTCTTCCTCCCCAAAGCCCATAACCCCGGCTTCATCATGAAAGAAACAGACACATCCCACTGAGAGGACATTCTGCGAAATTCCTGACCCGTCCTCAGACTACCCAGGTCATCAATAGCAAGGAGAGTCAGAAACTCTCCCAGCCCAGGGCAGCCTGGGGAGAGTGACAACGAAATGCTATGTGGGATCCTCGTTGGGATCCTGGGACAGAAAAGGACATTGGGAAAAACGAAGGAAGCCTGAACACAGCGTGGACTTCAGTTCACAAACTGTGTGCGTGACATTGGTTCCGTAGTGGAGGCAGATGCACCGGGCCGGTGTCAGACGTTAACAGCTGGGGAAACGGCGTGGGCTGCTTGGGAGTGCTCTGTGCTATATCTTCATAACTTTTCCGTAATCAAAAACTGTTCTAGAATAAAAAGTTTATTTTTAAAAAAGTAAAAGACCTCTTCTGTCGTGGCCCCCCCCCCCACCGTCCCCCTGGTCTCTCTGCAGGGTGCATTGCTGGCCACCCCCCCGACCCCGCCGGGCAAGAGGACATCCAGCCCCGACCTCAGGGGACTCGGTGGTTGGAGAATTTTCCTGATTCAGCACCACGTGGTTCTCCATGGAGAAGCAGAAAGAGAATCGCGTTTTCTTGCAAAGGCATTGAGATGTGGTCACCTTTACCTGTGTTTTTTTCTCAACCTGCACACGAGGGGCTTGGCCAGTGGGCTCTGGGGGAGATTGCATGTTGAATGGAGAGGCTAGGGGGCGGGAGACAAAGATAACTTAAGCCTTGCAAAGTCTGTCAAGAAAGCATACATGTATTTCTATAATGCACTAACTCGAGCGTGGGCGCTGTTCTGGGAGCCTCTGCAGCGATGCCACCTTTTCCATCTTGGACTGGACCTCACTCCTCAGGTTTCGAAGCCGTCGCCCATCATGATTTTTCTTGGTCTTGATGGGTTTGCTGGAGGTTACTGCGGGGGCCACTGCTACCCCATGCTGCAGCCTTGATGTGTGTGGCAGCTGGCAGGGTCAGCCTGGCCCCCACCTGTGACAGACGGATGGAGGGACCCAGGCTCTGAAGGGAGGACTCCTGGCTCCCTTCACGGCACCTGCCTGGCCTTGACCTGTGGTCTCCCTGCCTGCCCGGGAACTCCCTGGGGACAGTGGCCAGGTCTCTCGAATCTCCAGTGCTGGGGCCTGTCCTTCTCATGGGGACACTGCAGTGGCCCTAGAGCTCCCAATAGACACTGGCCTGCCCAAGGGTTGTGTGGCAAGGGCTGGGCTTGGGGGTCCAGCGTGTCTGCTTTGACCTTCGTGCAGATTGTGTGACCTTTTGCAAGTGTCTGCACCTGGCAAGGCTCAGGCTTCGCTCTAAAAGGGGCTGGAGACTCCAGGTTTTCTGAGGCTCAGTGAGCAGCAGGGCTGACTGCGTGGTTGCGGCTGTCCCTGGCTCTGCCTCTCCCTTTATGCTGGAAAGGGGGGGCGGGGCCCTGGAGCCCATCTAGGAGGCCCAGGCAGCACAGGAGCAAGGGACTGGGGGGATGCAGGGAGTGGGAGGGCATCTGGCAGGCTCTGGAGGAGGAGAGTTGAGCTGTGGAAGGGGCTTTCCAGGCTGGAAGGATGGCTGGAGAAACAGCTGTCTCCGGAGGAAGACACAGCCCTCCCTTGGGTGCCCGGTGGGTGAGCAGGCCCGTGGGAGCAGGGTCTTTGGAAGTGGGATTTCTGGATGGGGCTCACCTCCTTTAGGGAGGAAGTGGTAGAGCAGGGGGTGTGCAGCTTTGGGGTGGGGGGTGTCCTGACCCCCTATGCCTAGGAGTCCCTGTTCAGGGCCCCTGTGGTTACATGGCTGGCACTCACCCCAGGCTGCTGGGATGGCCTCGTCTTCCCCATTGCCTGGCATCTGGCAGTGGCTTCAGTCTGGCAGTCTGACTTCCCAGCCAGTGGGCAGTGTGGGCCTGCTCCCCTGTTCCCAGGGCAGATGCCAGCCACTGAGCTCTGGTCTGGAGGGCGAGGGAGACAGACGGTCCAGACAGCCAGAGCACCTGGGGGGCTGGGGGAATCATCTCAGCTCAGGGCGCTGGGAAAGGAGTCAGGGAGGAGAGGCTGCATCTGGGATGATAGCGGAAAACCCCTCAGCCAAGAACTGGGGAAATGGCTAGAACCCGGACTGAGCAGGAGGACCAGGGCCATGCAGGACGGAAAAAGTCGAAAGTGGCAGAACCTGTGGGGTGGGGAGGGTGGGGCAGGGTGACTGAGTTCTGGCTGGACAGATGGTGAGCTCCGCTGGGTGCAGGTGGCTGGTGTGGTGGTGGTGGGGGGATAGGCACAGACCCAAAGGACCCACATCTGGAGGCTGTGCAGAGGGGAAGAGGCGGGAAGAGTCTTGAGGGGGATCAGCATGGCCATCCACATACAAGCAGGTGTGCAGCCAAGTTGGACCAGAGGCCACTGTGTTCAGAGGTCAGGAAGCCTGGCCTGGCAGCTGCCCTGGATAGGTGGCCCGGGGGGAACGTCCAGCAAAGCCTGTCTTCGGGCTGCTGTTCAGGCCAGGTTGAGTCCCAGGCTGGAACTTAGAGTGGCTGTGGCGTTCACGCCACATTGCAGACGCCCTGCTGGGAGCCCCGCCACACCACAGGGGAGGGAAAGGACATGGGCCCCTGAGATGCTCCTGCCCCGGGCACCCTGCGTGCATGGTTTTCCCAACCACCTCGTCTCCAGCGTACGGACAGAAGCTGAGGGTCAGAGATGTTAATGTACTGCCCAGCCTCACACCGCAGAGGGCAGCAGGAGCAGGTTTGGCCCACACCTGCAGCACTGACAACCTGCCTGAGAGGCGGCTTCAGGCCCAGTTTACTGTAGGTCTCCAGGAGGCCAGGTGGCCAGGAGGCTTGGGCCCGAGACTGGGGATGGAAAAAAAGAGGCTTTAAATCCCTTGTAGAAAAATAAGTGAATGAGTGAGTGAGTGAATGAATGAACAGAGTAGACCCACTGCTTGTCTAAAGTCACATGGGAACTTGTGCTGCAGGCAAAAACTTTTCCCCAAAGACCTCACCCTGGGAGGCATCTCCCTTTAAAATGTAGTTATTAATCACTGCAGCTGGAATTAGCATAATCGGGTCATTTAAATGCTGAGCCACAGTGAGTAAAATCTTCTCCTGCCGAGTCGGGGGCTGTTGTTTCGCCGCTGAAGATCGGGGCTTTGGGAGTGGTCCTCCTCTGCGCCCCCGGGGTTGCCAAATGGCCAGGCTTGAGCTGCTCAGTGGGAGACCCCAGGTTCAGGGGTGCGAGAGTCAGTGCAGGGAGGCCGGGGTGCACCACGCGAAGTCCCGTCCTCTCTCAGGCCGAGGCTGTTGGTGGGAAGAGTGTCCTAACTGTTGAGTGTGTCTCTGGGTGGGTCTGTGTTTAGGGAAGATAATGGTTAAACGGTGATGCAGGGAAGACAGAGGGTTGAGGCCTCAGTGAATATTAATATTAACGAGTATATTGAATCCTCCGTGTTTGTGAGTCTAGTGGCAGCGCATATGTACAGATGTTCGTCTGTTTCATCTTCCCCACAGCCCCAGGAAACACACGCTCTTGCTCTCGTTTGTCCACTCCAGTGACGAGGAAGCCAAGGCTTCCAGCAACCCTCCTGACACGCAGCTGGATGGGGCGGAGGTCAGGGCTGGAACACAGCCGACTGGCCCTGGAGCCAGTGCCCTGCCAAAGATGATCCTGAGTGCCCTCTGTGTGCCAGGCTTTGATTCCTTACCAAATGAATCAATGATGATGATGACAATGATGACCATGACAAGGGTTGCCAGGAAAGGCCTGGAGAAACGTGGGTCACGTCATCTTGGGGCTCTCAGACCCTGCTTCATAGAAGTGAGGGCTTCATAGAAGTCACTTTATTTCTAGGTAAAACAACAACAACAACAAAATCCTTAACAGTGAGGGCTGATCCACCCTCAGTACCCTCAAAACACAGTTCAGTGTGGCGGGTTGCCCTCCCTCACCAGTCTGCTGTCTTGCCCTCAGGGCCGCTGCAGTGGTGTGAGCGTGGCTACCCATGAGGTTTCCCCTCTGTTTCCAGAAGGGAGAGCAGGGAGTCCCTGTCACAACTACAGAGTGTCCTTGCGGAGAAGCCGAGATCTTGATTCTGTTAAGAGGAGGGATCTGGGGAACAGCCCCTGAGCCCCCAGAGAGCTCAGCTTCCTCATTTCCAGATGGCAGTATCTGCCCAGGGTTGTTGAAAGAACTGGATGAGCCAGTACCTTGCAAACCATGAAATAATGCACAGGTAGAGGAGTCATGATTTGTTTTATCATCATGGTGCTTGGAAAAGAAAACTATACCATGCGGCTCTATTCCTGGTGCTATGAGGTGTTCTTGTGCGGCCTCTAAAATGCATCGGGGCTGAGTCCTCTGGCCACATGACAAGTAGGGCACTTCCCCACCCCGCCCTAGCCTCTATCCCCCATCGTTCCGTGAGGCACCTGCAGGCAGCTCTTCATTCAGGCCTGCGTCCATCCAGTACCTGGTGTTCCCTCTGAGCAAGACACTGGGTTACGTGGGACCCAGCTTTTTGTCGGAGTTCCCCGGAGGAGCACAGCCAGTAGGATGTGTGGTGTACAGATGGTCCCTGACTAATGATGGTTTCACGTACTGTGCTTTTGTGACTCTATGATGGTACAAAAGCAATACACGTTCAGTAGAAAACATACTTGGAATTTTGATCTTTTCCCAGGTTAATGATATTCGGTGTGATACTCCCTTGCAATGCTGGGCAGCGGCTGTGAGCTGCAGCTCCCATTAGCCACACCAATGTGAGGTGTTCTGAGCACATTAAGTTAGGCTGGTCTAAGCTGTGATGTTCAGCAGGCCAGGTGTATTAAATGTATTTTCAACTTAGGATATTTTCAACTTACAGTGACTTTATCGGGATGTTAACTTCATCGTACGTTGAGGCACCTCTACAGATCATTAAAAAGTTACATGAGGCTGCAGAGAAGAGGGAACACTTATACACACTTGGTGGGAATGTAAATTAGTTCAGCCACCATGGAAGGCAGTTTGGAGATTTCTCAAAGAACTTAAGACAGAGCTACCATTCGACCCAGCAATCCCGTTACTGGGTATATATTGGAAAGAAAATACATCATTCTACCCAAAAGACACATGCACTTGTGTGTACATCTCAGCATTACTCACAATAGCAAAGACATGGAGTCAACCTAAGTGTCCATCAATGGTGGATTGAATAAAGAAAACGTGGTACATATGCATCATGGAATACTACACAGCCATAAAAAAGCATAAAATAATGCTCTTTGCAACAACATGAACGCACCTGGAGGTCATTATCTTTATTTATTTATTTATTTATTTATTTTTGAGATGGAAGCTCACTCTGTCACTCAGGCTGGAGTGCAGTGGCGCAACCTCGGCTCACTGCAACCTCTGCCTCACTGGTTCAAGCGATTTTCCTGCTTCAGCCTCCTGAATAGCTGGGATTACAGGGATACACCACCGTGCCTGGCTTATTTTCATATTTTTAGTAGAGACTGAGTTTCATCGTGTTGGCCAGGCTGGTCTTGAACTCCTGGCCTCAGGTGCTCTGCCCGCCCCGGCCTCCCAAAGTGCTGGTATTACAGGCATGAGGCACCACGCCTGGCCTGAAGGCCATTATCCTAAGCAAATTAGTGCCGGAACAGAAAACCAATTACCACATGTTTTCACTTGGAAGTAAGAGCTAAACATTAGATTCACAGGGACATAAAGATGGCAACAGCGGACACTAGGGACTCCTAGAGCGGAGAGGGGAGGAGGGGAGCAAGGTTGCAGAACTGTTGGGTACTGTGCTCACTACCTGGATGACAGGATCAGTGGTACCCCAAATCTGAGCATCACGAAGTGTATCCATGTAACCTGCACCTGTACCCCCCTGAATCTAAAATAAAAGTTGAAATTATATAAAAAATCAGGCTGGGCACGGTGGCTCACACCTGTAATCGCAGCACTTTGGGAGGGCGAGGCAGGTGGATTATGAGGTCAGCAGATCGAGACCATCTCGGCCAACATGGTGAAACCCCGTCTCTACTAAAAATACAAAAATGAGCCGGGTGTGGTGCGTGCCTGTAATCCCAGCTACTTGGGAGGCTGAGGCAGGAGAATCGCTTGAACCAGGGAGTCAGAGGTTGCAGTGAACCGAGATCGCGCCACTGCACTCCAGCCTGGGTGACAGAATGAGACTCCATCTCAAAAAACAAAATCAACTCACGTGATTTTGAAGGGACAGATCCTCAAGTCCCAGAATCTGCAGTGGGCGAGCTGGAGAGCCTGGAGATTCGAGACTGTAAGTTCCAGTCCAGAAGGAGGCTGGAGACCTGAGAAAGGCTGATGCTTCAGTTTGCCTCCGAAGGCAAGAAAACCCTGGTGTCCTGGCTGAGTGTGGGCAGACAGCGGGACTTCACTTACTGAGACCGTTTGCTTTGTTCAGGTGTCTGACTGGTTGGATGAGACCCTCATTCAGGTGAGGGCCACCTGCTTTACTCAGGCCACCAATTCCGATGTGAATCTCATTCAGAAACATCCTCGCAGACACACCGAAGTAACGCTTGCCCAGATGTCTGTGCACCCCGTGGTCCAGTCCAGTTAACACAGTCACCATCACACAGCTCTCGGGGAAGACAGACGCGGGAAGAACCAGCAGCCAGGTCCCCCATGGCCCCTTAATATGGGTGCAGACAGCAGTGACTTCCAGCCAGTGGAGAGTTGGCGACGATTTGGGAAGCAGGTGACTGTAGTCGTTGAGGGACAGGAGTCAGGGGCTTTACCTGGTGCTGCCAGACTGCAGTGTCGACCCAGAATTTTCTCATTTTTCAGGCAGTGAAGGAAAAAAGAGATAGTTGGGCCGGGCGCGGTGGCTCAAGCCTGTAATCCCAGCACTTTGGGAGGCCGAGACGGGTGGATCACGAGGTCAGGAGATCGAGACCATCCTGGCTAACACGGTGAAACCCCATCTCTACTAAAAAATACAAAAAACTAGCCGGGCGAGGTGGTGGGTGCCTGTAGTCCCAGCTACTCGGGAGGCTGAGGCAGGAGAATGGCGTAAACCCGGGAGGCGGAGCTTGCAGTGAGCCGAAATCCGGCCACTGTACTCCATCCTGGGCGACAGAGCAAGACTCCGTCTCAGAAAAAAAAAAAAAGAGATAGTTGTCTTCAAAGCTGCCATCCGACACTGAACTCAGGTAGCTGTGGAGGGAAGGGGGTGTCTCTGCAGGGCCAAGACAACTGGAGATCAGCAGGAAATGGAAAATAGATCCAGCAATGGGTCCCGTGGCTTGTGGAGGCGTCCAGGGGTTTCCTGGGATGGTTGTCTTTTCAGGCGGATGTTTACTTAGCATCTACTGGGTGCCAGGCCTTGTGGGAGGCATTGGGTGTGCAGTGAGGAGTGCTCAGGTTCAGCCATTAGAGAGGGATGCAGAACTAGAGACACGTCCGACGCTGAGGTCACACAGCGGAGGGCCCGCTCTCTGGAGTGCAGACTGGCCCTGCTCAGAGCGCTTCCTGGAGGCGCTGCCCTGACTTCTCACGAGCTGGCCGGGCTCACTTTGGATGCCTTACGTTTGGCTCAGCCCCTGCCCTTGCTTTTGCTCCAGATGGGCCCCGTGAACTCCTGGGCTTCTTTCATAACTCTGGTCTCAACTGAAGCCATTTCCTCTCCTGGGATATCTTCCCTCCTCTGCACCTGTTGGTCGTCTTTTTGTTGTTTTCAATGATCAGCTCCTCCATGAAGTCTTTTCCCTCGTGTAGCACTGGCTCCCTGTCATTGGTGCCTCTGCTGTGCCCAGCTCAGACATCCTCTGCAGCACCGGAACCACCTGGGTGAGTCTGAAATGACCTGCCCGTCTTCCCCATCACTGGCTTCCTCTCCATGGTAGGAGCAGAGACAGACTGGTCTCCAGGTCAGAGCCAGGGACCGCCAGGTGTGAATGAAACCTGCTGAGCACGCAAACACTTATCTTGGGGCCTTGGGAGAGCACTTGGCTAGAACTGGTGTCTACCGATCACCTGGACCAGTTAGAAAGGAGGAGGAAGGACCCAGGCAGGGGACAGACGGCAGGAGCAAAGGCCTGTGCAAGAGCAAGGCACAAAGAGGCCCAGAAGTGTGAGAAGTCCCACAGTTAAGGCGTGAAGCACAAAGTGGAGAGTATGAGAAGATGGGTCGGGGGGGAAATGTCATCATTCTCTAGGTGTTTGTTATTCAGCGTCACCAACACACCAGGCCCTCCAGAAGACATGTGAGCCTCGTCCTGACATGGGAACAGATCGTCAGTGGTCTCAGGACATGCCAGGGGAGCTTCCAACGAGGAAGAGACCAAGACAGACAGAAACCGGATCTGAGAGGGAGAGGAGGCCATGCAGGAAGCAAAAGAAGGCTTCCAGAACTCTCTCATCCTCCGAGAAATCGGGCAGTAGACCACTCATGAATCAGAACATGCCCTCCAGCGGGGACTGGCCATGGAACCAGCAGGAGACATTGGAAATAAATGTAGATCGTGCAGTTAAATAATCAAAGGAAGGGCCGGGTGCGGTAGCTCACACCTGTAATCCCAGCATTTTGGGAAGCCAAGGTGGGCAGATCACCTGAGGTCAAGAGTTCGAGACCAGGCTGGCCAACATGGTGAAACCCCATCTCTACAAAATACAAAAACCCTGTCTCCACAAAATACAAAAATAATACAAAAATTAGTCAGGTGTGGTGGCAGGCGCCTGTAATCTCAGCTACTTAAGAGGCTGAGGCAGGAGAATCTCTTGAACCTAGGAGGTGGAGGTTGCTGTGAGCCAAGATTGCGCCACTGCACTCCAGCCTGGGCGACAGAGTGAGACTCCGTCTCAAAAAAAAAAAAAAAAAAAAATTGAAGGAGGGCTGGAAGATGAAGCCGAGGAGATCGCTCAAAAAGTAGAATAGGATGCTAATGAAATGGGACTAGGTGAGAAAAATTGAGAAAATTGGAAATGTCCAACTAAGGAGTTTCAGGTAAAACAGGGGCATTGGCAGAGAGAACCGCGTGGATGGAATGTGTACATTCCTTATCGAAGGACACAGGCCTCTGAGTTGAGAAAGCTCTCGGAGTTCTCAGCACCACTGACAGGAAAAGGTCCACACTGCAGTGCACACCATGAAATTCCAGAGCACGGGGTTTGAGCAGACCCCAACTAGACCCTCACTGTATAGGGAGAGGGGCAGTCCGGTTAGTCACGAAGGAGTCAGGGAGGCAGCAGGCCCGGATGCCAGAAGCCAGCAGAGCCGGGCACTCGAAATGCCCAGGGTTGGGGACCGGGCGCGGTGGCTCACGCCTGTAATCCCAGCACTTTGGGAGGCTGAGGTGGGCAGATCACCTGAGGTCAGGAGTTCAAGCCCAGCCTGACCAAATGGAGAAACCCCGTCTCTACTAAAAGTACAAAAAATCAGCCAGGCATGATAGCACACGCCTGTAGTCCCAGCTACTCAGGAGGCTGAGGCAGGAGAATCGCTCGAACCCAGGAGGCGGAGGTTGCAGTGAGCCGAGATTGCGCCATTGCACTCCAGCCTGGGCAACAAGAGTGAAACTCCATCTCAAAAAAAAAAAAGCCCAGGGGTGATCAGGTCTAGCTAGAGTTCTGCTTTTAGACATGCAAGGCCTGAATGGGTTTAGAATGCTTGTTTCATGCGTCACCTTTCTCAGAAAGCTACTGGGCATGGCATTCTACTGAAATAAAGGAATTAAGCCCAGAAAAACAGCGGATCTAAATTCAGGAGAGGGGGCCCCAGCAGCCTGGAGAGAAACCTATTTAGGTTAGCAACAGGGAACTGGTGCCTGGTGTGTTTGCACAGGAAAGGGTTTTATAATTCTATCAGGGAACTTAGGAAAAATTAGCAGGAGGAACACAGAACACCAAACAAATGGGAATTCAAGGCAGGAGAAAAAAAGCAGTGCTAGAAGATAGAGAGGGCCGACTATTGATTCCATGCATACGTTATTTAAATACGAATAAAATGGACTTGAGAACTCCCTCTGGAGGCAGCATGAGGACGGGCAGTGGCAAGCCCCAGAGGACGGCTGTGAGGGGTCCGCACACTCACCCTGCATGGCAGCCCGGGTCTCTCTCACTCCTACAGTCAGTTTGGGAACTTGCTTTTGTACCTTCAGAGGGTTTTTCATTCAAAGGATCAGGGAAAAAACGCAAACAACTTTTTCCAGAAGAGCGAATTGTTGTAAAGTGTACTGTCCGGTGCCTGAGCCTCTGAGGCTGGGTGAGCACTGTGCAGCTGTGTTCTCAACCTGGCTTCCAAGACTGCGGTCCTCTGCAGAGGCTGTGGGCCCACAGCAGTGGCCGAGGAGTGGACACGCGGGGCCGGGGAGGCCACAGGTACAGCAGAATGTGCAGGACAAGAGAGCTGTGAGCTCAGAGGGAGGAGGGAGGGGACCGTGCTGAGGTGGGGGTGGCCGTTGGACTGCCATGTGGGCAGTGGCCTCTGGGTACAACTCCCACCACCAGCAGGAGGGCTGGGACAAGGATGGAGCACAGGACTGAGGCGTGACGGCTGCCTCCTCTTTCCCTGTGGTTGGTGAGTGGATGTGGCTGTTGTTTCTCTTCACTTGATGGGCTCCTGAATGCTGCAGGCCCAGCCATGAGCATCTGGGGTACAGCTCTGATGAGAAAGGAGGGAGGTCAGAGGAGGAGGGAGAGCCCACCGCTTGGAGGGGCCCCTGTCCCTTAGCCCTAAGTTTTCTGTTTCCAAAGTGGATTCCAGAAACAAAGCACTGCCTTGAGCGGGCTGAGTAAGAGGTCCCCCGGACCTTTCCGGCAGTCAGGCCTCGTGGTCCCGCTGGCCTTGGGCTTCAGACCTCCCAGGGCCACTTGTGGAGGGTCCATCGAGGTCTCCCCGGGCAGCGGCCGTCTCGTGAAGGAAGCTCGGCAGCTCTGCAGTCCCAAAACATGTGATAAATCCCAGTATTTCTGCCATTAAACGATATTGTCACGAGGGCTGAATTGCCACCTGCAATGAGTAAATTAAATATTGACGATTTCATTGACGGTTAGATTTAATTTGGAGCCATCTTGCTGGGGCCGTAATGGGGCTGCCGATGGCTTACTGTTTAATCCCATCTGTCACCCCGTTAAGTGTTGAGTAATGAGGAAAAGATACACTCCTCAGGGTGAGAAAGCACTGACTCTCGGGCCCCTGGGTTGAGCCTCCGCCTTATAGGTTGGGTGCCCTAGCACTGGGGCCGCTGTGCAGAGAGCCTTCCTCTTCCTGCTCAGCTTCGCCCCCAGGCAAAATCCCCGAGGGCCTCCTCCCTTGGTTCCCTTATATCTCTGACCCGTCGAGGCCAGCCTGGTGGGACGTTGCTTGTGCAGAGCACACAGGGCATCTCCCCTGTGCTCCCACCGCTGTGTCGTCAAGCTGGAGTGCTCAGCCCCCTTCCTTTCAGGTTGATGGCTGGACGTGGGGTGGGAGGGGACGGAGCTGCGTTATTTATCGCTGTTCCCACGACAAAGCACGGTGCCTCCCTGTCGTGGACCAGGGCTCATATAGAACTACCAGGAAAGTGCATGCCCTCAGCCTCCCCACGCATCTCTCTCCTCACCTGTAATGTGAAGGAAGTGTCTTTGAGCGCTGATCACAGCCCGACTCAATTCTAAGCAGCCGCATCCGTCAGGGCTCGCCAGAGAGCAGAACCAATGGGATACAGATGGGGGTGCGTACAGGGATTGATCATAGGGACCTGCAGTGGTGGAGGCCGAGAAGTCCCATGATCCGTCACCTGGAAGCTGGAGACTCGGAACGCCAGTGCTGTCATTCAGTCCAAATCCGAGGCCTGAGGGCCTGAGGGTAAGTCCCAGAGTCTGAAGGCCTGGGGACCAGGAGCTCTGAGGCCTGAGAGCAGAAGGAAGATGTCCCAGCTCAGGAAGAGAGAAGCCATCCTTCCCTGCCTTTTTGTTCTCTCTGGACCCTCAGTGGATTGGAGGGTGCCCACCCGAACTGGTGGCATGGATTCTCTTTCCTGGGTCTACCTGCCCACATACTGATCTCTTCCAGAAACGCCCTCACAGACACACCCGGAAAGCATATTTACCAGCGGTGTGACCCCTTAGCCGGGTCAGGCTGCCATGTGAAATTAACCGTCACAGGACCGTGAGCGCATCTTCTCACTTTGAGGTCACAGCACCCCTGTGAGTACAGGTGGTGTTTACCCAGATGAGGAGGCTGAAGCCCAGAGAGGTTCAGGGGTCTTCCTGACGTCACACAGCTGCAGAGTGGCCCTGTGTGCTCCTCCCGGGTGCTGCGCCGGCTCTTGTCTGCAGTGGGGCTGGTGATGTTGCTCTGAAGCCTCCTCTGAGGCCAGGACTCTGGGCGCCTGAGAGACACTCACAGCATGACCGCTGACTTCTTCTTAGCCGGCCATTCCCACCCTCTGCCCGCTCAGGCTGGACACAGCTGCACTGCTGGACGTGGTCCTTAGTGTGGTCACTCTGGGCTTTGCTTGATCATGGCTGCTGGGCTGGAAGCTCCACCTCGCCTGCCACCCCGAGGTGCTGTTGTCCCTGACTGCTCCCAACGTTGCCCGTCCTGCCTTCTCTCCCCCATTCCTTCTCCCTGGAGGACTGTCCCCTGTGCCACCTGGCAAGATTTGCCTCTTCCTTCAAAGCCCGACACTGGAGCCCTGCCCAGAGCCTGTCTTCCGGCGGGGCCGGACTGCTCCTTGGTTAAAGTCCTGGGAGTGTGGGGTGGGAGGGACTCAGGTGCATCAAACCCGGTCTCTACAAACGCGATACGCTCGGTGCCTGGAGATGGGTGTTGGTGCCTTTGGTTAAAGGATGGTTTTGTGATGTGAATAATTACTGCTTGGTGCATCTGTAGACCTGAATTGCTCAAGACAGGCCAGATGGTTTTATTTAGAGAGGCAGGTAAAATGGGATGGAAGATGGTAAAATGCAGACAGGGCTTCATGCAGAAACACTTTGTGTGTTGCTCACGCTGGCTCGGCTGGTGCGAGGTGGCTCCACACCACAGAAACCTGCCAGGGTGGAGCAGCTGGACCATCAGAGCCGGCTGATTCTTCATTCACTGTAGCTGTTTATCCAATGACTTCCTCAGATGTGGCATTGGGCACCAGGCAGGGAGAGAGGAATCTGGCAAGATCCAGATCCAAGATCCCTGAGCGTGAGAGGGCCTGGAGGAAGGGCAGCCTGCGCATCCTGCGCTGCGTCCCCAGAGAGGGAGGGGGTGGTGTGTCCCAGTGACTGCAGATTCTTTCAGAAGCCTGGAAAGTACCAGATAAGCACTGGGTGCTTGCAAAAGTGTTTTCCAAGGGGGTATTTTTTTTTTTTTTAACAACAAGAAAGAAACTAAACGTACAATGCATTAATAAGAAAAGGACCTCGCCAGTGCTATTTCCTGTAGCTGCATCAGCGAGCCGGTAGCTTTCCTTCCCCGTAAACCTGGATCCTCTCAGGGCCCAAGGAATCACGGTGGGCCACACCCCACTGGGGGTCTGCTCTGAGCCGGGAGAGTCTCCCGTAGGAAGAGCCGGGCGGGGTGGTGGTTCAGGCCGAGGGCACGCTGAGCTGCCTTCCAAGGCTGAGCCTGGCTTCACCTCTCTTGGTGGGCTGGGTTTGGGCAAGTTACTTCACTGCTCTGTGCCTCAGTTGGCACAACTGTTGGATGGTCGTGATCATACCTTTCCATAGAGTTGTTTTGAGGATTAATTAATGCTTAAAATAGTATTTGGTGCCTAAAACTCCGTAAGGTGTTAGGTATTATTTTATAAGTCATGCTTGCTTGTAATACTAATGGGTGCATTTGGGTCTGACAAAGTCCAATGCATTCCTCAAAATTCTGCTCACCCACACACCTGGCAGCTGCAGGCCTCAGGAAGGAGGGCTGGGGCCTCCCCTGGGGAGTCTCCATTTTAGCAGGAAGCTCCCTCTCCACTCCCCCACCAAGACGCGCTGCAGAGAAAACATTTAGAGCTGTGCCCACTGTTGAAAGATCCGCTCTGGGGCTGGGATGATGTTGCAAGCAGAGAGGCTAATTAATAAGTTAGAGCAGGGAAAATAAAACGAAAGGGATGGTGGAAAATTAGCGGTGATCACACCACAGAAGCCCAGTGGAACCTGTGGCTGGTTGGTTTGCATAAGACTCGCAGGGAGGGGGAGGGGCACTCACAGGAGCTTCAAAGACAGGAATTGCTGCGAGTTCTAATTTCCAGTGTGATGCGTCAAATAGGTTGAGTTTCTGCTTTAAAAAAAAACTGGGAATTTGTACCCCAGCTAGCTAGTGCATCCTGCCCAGGGCTTGGGAATCAGACCTGTGAGAGCCATTTCTGCCCCAGCTGCAGGCCTCAGTGTCCGAG